>NC_072411.2:84593611-84901759 GCF_028858775.2 Pan troglodytes | reverse complement strand
ATATGCAGGAGCTGCCATTTAATCATTTCTCCACTCTCAGAGAAACAGGCAGTCTTTTCTTTAGCCCTGGTCTACAAATATTTGAGGGGCCAAGTACCAAGAAGGAAGAATTATTTAGTGTGATATGAGGAGGAAAATGGAAAGGAGAAATGGAAATTTTAGATTAGAATTAAAGGGAAAACATGCTTCTGAGGATCCTTCATTGTGTAAAATACTGAAAGGCACTCTGGATGGGTTAGGGAAGAGTATCTCAGTGTTACGTTAGTAGTATTTAACTTTATTTAGAGCAACTCCCATTATCAGGAGTAATGTAATCTTATGTAGTCTCCAAATCTTAATAATTTACTTTTTATCTCATTCCCACTAAACCTTCAAATAGTTGTTGCTACAAATTGCAAAACTGACTAGGTTATATTTAGCTCTTCTAGTTCTACTTGGTGTCTAGAATGAGGAGACCAACAGCCAACAAATAGACATAGTTTTGAATAATTAAGAATTGGCTACATCTCCTCAATTTAGAGAAAACCACAGTTTTAGAGTTACAGGCCCTTAGTTGGAATTCTAGATTTGCCATTAATTTTGTACACTGAACTAGTCGCTTGACATTGACATTCATTAGGGATTGTGAAGAACAAAAGAAATAGTAACATGAAGTTACTGATAAACGGTAAAGCACAATATAAATGTTTAACAACAACGTCATTGGGGAGAGGACGTGTCATCCTCAGGACAGGAACCATTAGCAACACAATAAAAGCAACCAACACTTATGTTCTAGGTGCTGTCCTGAGTGCATTTTGCACATTCACTATTATTCCCAGTTTGGAGAAAAGGAAGCCAAGGCATATAGAGAAGTTAAGTGACTGTCCAAGTTAGCAGAGCTAGTAAGAAAAAGAGAATTCGAAGCAGAGCCTGTTCTACACTACTCTTCCTCCCTTAAGAAATGTAATTCCTAACTTTCTAGAGAATCTGTTATTCTTTGCCTAGCAGATTGCAGTTAAAGGAACAAAGGTTTTCTCATTGTATTTTGAAGTACACTTATCTATGGCTTAAGAGAATAAAAGGTGGCTTCTAGACAATGGATTCAAAGAGATAAGAGATTCTGACTTCACTGCAATTTTGAGATAGTAGAGATTATACATTCCAGATTCTCATGTCCCTAGTCTCTCGGTCTCAGCATGCCCCAGCGTGAACTCATCATTTCCCCATAGTCATGCACTTGTTTCTTTCTAGTATTTTCTATATTGTTGAAAGGTACCACCATATCTTAGTAGTCCAGGCCTGGGAGGCAGTCTTTTTTTTTTTTTTTTTTTTTGAGACAGTCTCGCTCTGTCACTCAGACTGGAGTGCAGTGGCGTGATCTCTGCTCACTGCAACCTCTGCCTCCAAGGTTCAAGCAATTCTCCTGTCTCAGCCTCCTGAGTAGCTGGGACTACAGGTGCATGCCACCACGCCCAGCTAATTTTTGTATTTCTGTTAGAGATGGGTTTTCGCCATGTTGGCCAGGCTGGTCTCGAACTCCTGACCTCAGATGATCTGCCTGCCTTGGCCTGGCAGTGCTGAGATTACAGGTGTGAGTCACCACACCTGGCTGTGGGAAGCAGTCTTGATTCTACCTTTTTCCTCATTCCCCTCACTCAATAGGTATCACATGCTGTTTGGTCTACTCTGACTCAAATTCCCTTCCCTCCCTCTCTAATGCTACTTTCTTAGTTTGGACCTCAGCATTTCTCACCAGGATTATGGCCATAGGATGATAATGGTCTCTCTTATCTCCAGTATTTCCCCTCCATATTCCAATAGACATTTTTTCTGAAATGCAAATATTTTGCTTAAAATCCTTACTAATAATATCTATTTTCATTTAGGGTAATTTGTTGTTAGAATTCCTAAGTTTAACTTTCTGACAATAATTTTTTGATCAATTATTAGAAAATTTTTGTTTTCTGTCTTACAGTTCTAACAATTGACTTCTAAGCATTTGTAAAAGTGTAGAAACATTTTCCTTTGAATAAGAATGAAAGAAGTAAAACACTCTCCTTGGCTTAGCTATTTTGAAGTGATTCCCTTTCACCAAGCAAAGTTTTATTTTTCACTCTTATTTCTACCTTTGAACAATAAACATTTCAAATATGGGCCAATATAATTTCTTCCTTTATGAAGACATTATTTTTGTATGTAGTTTATCACATGATTATTCAGAAATAGAAAAACCACTGGCACGTTACTGTAATACTTGGGTACATTTATCATGAATAAATGTTTGAATATAATGAAAGTATTAGTAATTAATAGTTTATGCCCAAGTTGAGCCAAATGTTTTAGAATTAGTGTTTGTTACTTGCTTATCTGTTTGTTTGCTGACTGCTATCTTTTCTTGGATATTGCTTTTTAAATACTTGCTGATGATTACTAAACCTGGGAAAGTAATTCATTAATTGTAATTGTGGGTGTTATAGTCCTAAAATAGTATTAACCCCTTGTTTAATTTATTCCTGATAGGACCTATAAACAAAAAGGACAAAGGAAGAATACTATTTTCTCCTAGAATAAATAGAGGCATTAAATTAGTTTAGCATAAAGTGTTACTACAAATGTAAAACTCTTATATAAAAGTACTAAATTGGAGTGTCAATAAGGATATATTGCTAGGTACAGCATCTCTCAGCACGGTGTTCCGCTGGTGCACTGTTATTCATTAGAGGCTGCTTTCTTAATTAGAACACAGAAAACCTTTATCATTACTATTTTCTGGGATTATGGCATCCTAAAAAGAATCAATAGCAATTTCTAATTATTGTCACATCTATTAATTGCACTGGCTTGAATAGTCCCTGAATAGTAGGTTTCTTTTCTGTTGAAGAATTATTTAACCTGCAGTTAAAGGACATGAGAATGATTTCTGAGTGTTCGTTTAGGAACTAAGGATTTAAATATATACCAGTTCAGTGTGATATGTCTATTTATTGAAGATGCGTTTGGTTTTTTTTTTTGTCATCAAGTCATAAGTGTTGGATGAGTGCCTAATATTTGCATAGGCTTTATTATGATAGGATGCTTATCATTTACAAATGTTGTGAAATTCAAATAAATTATTAAATTCTAAAATTTAATGCACAGTTGAGTATTCAGAAGAGTATTTCCTTATAACCACATGAAAAAATAAGTCTCATCCATACTCAACCCACGAATGATAAGAATGCCGACCTCATGACATTAATAAAAATCTACTTCCTTTAGACAATTGGATTCTTATCCAAATCAAACTTGTGACTGAGTTAGATTTTTACCTTTAGGAATTCTTGAAATAAATATGTTATAGTTCTTTTTTCTGTCACCTCCTTTCAGATTTTCCTATGGATTCTAGTAACGGAAACTGTAGAGGGGCAAGCAGTGGTGAGTATATCATTATCTTCCTGGTTTTCATTTGTGGTCAGATTAGTCATTGATGTAATTTAGATACTTAAGTCATTCTTGGGGAAGCTTGTGCCCTACATTTTACAAGTAAACTTTTTAAAATTCCCTCATTTATATTAATTTTATTTTTAAAATTAGCACATAGTAAAATTGGCCTTTTATTTGGACATATAGTTTGGTACAGATGAATTTTAATATTATGTAGAGATTTATGTAACCACCACCACATCAGGATACAGAACAATTCCATCACCTCCCAAAACTCCTTCAAGCTGTATCCCTTTATAATTACAAGTTTCCCCTATCTTCATCCACTGGCAATCACTCATCTTTTCTTTATCACTATAGTTTTCTCTATTTGAGATTGGATTGTCCGTATAGACAGACTGACAGTATGCCTTTGAGACTTAACCAATTGCTGCATATATCAATGGTGCATTCCTTTTTATTACAGAATATTTTATTACTTGGATGTATGACCATTTGTTCACCCATTCACTCCTTCAAGGAAATTTGGGTTGTCTCCAGTTTGGAGCAATCGCGAATAGAGCTACTATAAACATTCCAGTACAGGTTTTTGTGGGAATGTAAGTTTTTATTTCTCTAGGCTAAATATGTAGGAATAGGATCACTGGGTTATATGGTAAGTATATGTTTAACTTTGTAAAAAAGTGCCAAACTGTTTCCAAGATGGCTGTTCAATTTTGTGCTAGTAATGTATAAGAGTTCCAGTTGTTCTATATCCTTGTGAGCCCTTGGTATTATCAATATATTTTATTGTTAGCCATTTTAATAGGTATGTAATAATAGCTCATCATGGTTTTAATTTGCATTTCCCTAATGGCTAATGATGCTGAATACATTTTCATGTGTTTATTTGCTATCCACATATATTCTTTTTGGTAAAATGTTCAATAATTTTGCCCATTTTAAATTGGGTTGTTTTCTTAATGAGTTCTGAGGGTTCTTTACATATTCTGGATACAAAAAACATCTTTTGGTTTTATTCATTTTCTCTATTGTTTTACTGTTTTCAATTTTATTGATTCTTTCCTTCTGCTTGCTTGCTTTAGAGGTTTATTTTGCTTTTTCTTTTGTTTCTTAGAGTAGAAGCTTATATTGTGTTTTGAGACTTTTTTTTTTTTTTTGAGATGGAGTCTTGCTCTGTTGCCCAGGCTGGAGTGCCGTGATGCAATCTCAGCTCACCACAACCTCCACTTCCTGGGTTCAAGCAATTCTGCCTCAGCCTCCCAACTAGCTAGGATTACAGGTGTGCACCACCACACCCAGCTAATTTTTGTATTATTAGTAGAGACAAGGTTTCACCATGTTGGCCAGCTGGTCTCTAACACTTGATCTCAGGTGATCCACCCACCTTGGCCTTACAGAGTGCTGGGATTACACACGTGAGCCACCATGTCCGGCCAAGACCTTTCTTCTAATAAAATGTAATGCTATAAATACTCATCTAAGAATGACTTTAGTTGCATCTCACAAATTTTGATAGTTTCATTTTTCTTCAGTTCAAAATATTTTATATTTTTCCTTGATATTTCCTTTGACTTGTGCATCATTTGGGATTATGCTGTTTAATTTGCTGCTTTTTGAGGATTTTCCTATTATCTTTGCTATTTTTCAAATTCTACTGTTGAAGAATATACTTTGTGTGATTTCAGTTCTTTTAGATTTATTAAGGTTTATTCTCTGATCCAGGATATAATCTGTCTTGGTGAATGTTCCATGTACACTTAGAAAAAAGAGTATTTGGCTGTTGGGTGGAATGTCCTTTAAATGTCAATTCAATTTAGTTGATTAATACTGTTATTTAGTTCTTTTATATTCTTGCTGATTTTCTGTCTACTAGATCTATTGATTACTGAGAGAAGGGTGATTAGGTCTCCAAATATTGTGGATTTTTCTATTTCTTTTTTCAGTCTGTCAGTTTTGCTTCATGTATTTTGAAGCTCTGTTTGGTACATACTTGTTTAATATTTTTTATGTCTTATTGGTGAATTGATGTTTTCATTATGTAGTGTCCTTTTATCCTTGGTAATTTTCTCTGCTCTAAATTCTATTTTTTCTGATATTGCTATAGCTATTTCAGCTGTCATTTGATTAGTGTTTGCAGGGCGAAACTTTTTCTATCCTACTTTTAACATACTTAAGTCATTGTGTTTTAAATACGTTTCTTGTAGACATCATATAGTTGGGTCTTTTTAAAAAAATCCATACTGTTGATCTTTGTCTTTTGATTGGTATGTTTTGACCATTTGCAGCTAATGTAGTTATTCATATTTGTATTTAGATCTACTGTTTCATTTTCTGTTTGTGCCCTCTCCTTTTTATTCACATTCTCTTCTTTCTTTTGGATTGAATCTCTCTCTCTCTCTCTCACACACACACGTATGTGAGATATATATATATATCCTCATGAGATAATTTTATATTTTTTCTTTTAACCATTACATATCTTTTAAACAACTTGAGGAGAATAGTAGCCTACTGTATTTTTACAGATGTTTTAATTTCTATTATTCTTCCTTCTTTTCCAACATTCCATACTTCCTTCTGGTATTCTTTCTCTTCTGTTCTTCAGACAGAAGTTCTGTCTGAAGAACTTTCTTAAGTATTTTTTGTACTTGTTTTAAAGCAGTTCTGCTGGCAAAAACTTCTTTTTTCCTTTACCTGAAAATATCCTCATTTCACCTTCATTCCTAAAGGATATTTTCACTGCATACAGAATTCTAGGTTTGCAGTACATTTAGCACATAAAAAATATTCCACTTCCTTCTGGCTTCAATGTTTCTCATGGGAAATTGGCAGCCTTGCAAATAATTGTTTCCCTGTAAGTAATACATCAGTTTTCTTTGGTTGCATTTGATTTTTTTTTCCTGTGTCTTTAGTTTTTAGTGCTTTAATTATTACATGTCTGGGCATTGATTCCTTTGAGTTTACCCTGTTTAGGGTTATCTGAGCTTCTTGAATCTATAAATTTATAATGTTAGCCAAATTTGAGAAGTGCTTAGGAATTATTTCTTCAAATACTTGCTTTTTACACAATAGTCTCTTCTATGATGATATGAATGTTAGATCTTCCGATATTGTTCCACAGGCCCCAGAGAGGCTCTGTTAATTTTTTCTCCTAACCTTTTTTCTCTCTTGTTTAGATTAGGTAATTTCTATTGGCCTAGCGACAAGTTCATTGACTCTTTCGTTGGTCTTGTTCAATCTCCTACTCTCTGAAGCACATCCAGATAGTTTTTATTTGTTAGTATATTTTTCAAAGTTAAAAGTTCCATTTGATTCTTCATTATATTTTGTATTTCTTTGGTAAGACTTTCTATCTTTCCATTTATTTCAAGGGTATTCACCCTTAATTTGTGAGGCATTTTAATCATAGCTACCGTAAAGTCATCTGTGTCACCTAATTGTCTTGTCCCACTCAAGTCAACATTTTTTTCTCTACATCTTCATGTGTAGAGTAATTTTGGGTTGAATCCTGGACATTTTGAATATCATGCAATAAAGCTTTGGGTCTTGTTTACTTAAAGTTATATGGAAAATGCTGATTTTCTTTTTTTAATTTTAGCAACAGTTAACCTAGTTAGGATTAGGCTGCAAATTCTGACTAGTCTTCTGTGGGTTGTGATTTTAATGTCAGTTCCATTTCCAAAGCCTTCGAAGTACCTTCCATATCTATCCCACATGTATACCACTCAGTGGCCAGTATGAGGTCAGAGCAATACTTTATCCTACAGTGCAGTTTTTGAAATCTGTGATACACTGTTTTATGTCAGAGTCACACATGCCCAGGGGTGACTTCAGTAGTTCATAAACAACTTTACAAAATCCTTTCCCAGGCTCCTTTATCTCTCTGATCTCCCTTGCACTTTTCAGTTCCTTGGAATTCCCCCGTTTTGGTCCTTTGGCTAGAAAGCTTTATCCTACTCTGTGATTTGCTTCTTGTGACTGCTCCTTCCTATGGGGCCAAGTGGTGGGAGGACAGAGAAAGAGAGAGAGAGACAAAGTAATGGGGATTTGCCCCAGTCTTTTGGAACTACAAGTACTCCAATCAGAGGGTAAGATTCTCTCCTTCATCAAAGTTTTGGGCTCCTGAGGGTCTCCCTTGTTGCAGCTGTTGCTGTTACCACAGTCCCAGGATGCCTTGAGGAATGGAATGCAAGAGGCTGATATGTTAGAGATCCTTTCCACTTCTTGAGTTAGAACTGGAGTGTACTCTATCTGCAAAATGCTTACCTCTACGATACAGGCTGTGTTGACACCAGACTGGTGGATACCAGAGGGAAAAAATGATGAGCCCACTATCAGTTTTATGGTATTATTTTCTCCCCCCAGTCTTCCTGTTATGCTTGTATTACGTTTTAGAGTTCTTATGTTGCTGCTTCATGCACTCTGTTCAGGTTTCAGATCTGCTTTCAGTGGGAGAAACAAGATGGAATCTACTTATTCCATCTTACCATAAAATAAACCATTAAAGTATAACATGCATGCAGAAAAGTGCACAAATCATAAATGTGCATTTTCACAAAGTAACCACTCTCTGCAACCAAGATATGTAACATTACCAGCACTCCAGAAGCCTCCAAGTCACTACCCCCACCCTTCTCTTCAAAGGTAACTACTCCCAGGAATTCTAGTACCATAAATTCATTTTGCCTGATCTTGAACTTTATATAAATGGAATTCTACAGTATGTATTTTTGTATATGCATGTGACTTCCTATGCTTTTCATTAGGCTGTGTATAGCAGTAGTTTTTCACTTTAAGTGCTATATTGTATTCTATCATTGAATGTGGTACACTTTATTCGTTCTAATGTTCATGGATATTTGGGTTGTTTTCAGTTTTTGTTACTATGACTAATGCTGCATTTATTTCTACAATATGATAGCTGCGATGAGTACCATATATTCCATTTCACTTTCCTCTAGTATTTTGCACTGATTTTGGTGAGTATGTCCTGCCTTATAAGGTGTCTTATCTGTGGAAATGAAACATTTATTTTATTAAGTTGTAAATAAGTTTGAAATATCAACTTTCATTACATTGGGACAGTTTTCTCTGTTGACTTCCACTGAATCTTATCATGGTGATATGTTTGATCTGAGGAAATGTCTACCAAAGGTGTCCCAACAAATATTTATCCCATTAAAAACATAAGTAAATTAAAATTATTTTAGAATTGTTTTGTTACTTTATATAATTGATAATGTTTTTCAATATCATGAAATCAGTTGGAAATCATTGCTGTCCAGTAATGTTGCTATTTGAAGGGTCACTCCTTCTATTATGTTTTCTTAACCCGAACTGAAAAGCTCATTTGTATAAAACTGCAATTGGTGAGTCAAAATTTCTGGCCAAGGACATGTATATGTTACCAATTTGTTCCAAAGTTATGGTTAGAGTAATATAGCACTTCAATGTATGAAAGAAAGAAAACACATCAACAACACTATCAACAATATACAAAAAACAGTTCAACATGTAAAACTACCTAGAACGAATGTGGTGTTCTCAGAGTCAGTGTTTACTGTTCGTCTTTTAAAAATGTTTTCCAGTTCTCTGGCATAATGAGAGTGATGAAAACAAATAGGCAAAACCAAAGCTCATTCTGTTTGTGAAAAAAACACTAACATGTTCACATGTTCTGAAAAGGAAATATAATTTGTTCACACTCAAAAATTTATGCTTTGGAGAAATATAACAGCTGAGGTTGATCATGATAAAACAGGAAATGAGGAAGGCATGAAAACACTGTAACCCACATAAGGACCTCTTTCCAAAGTGTCAAGCTGTTTCTGTCTGGAATTTGGAAAAGAAATTCTTTCACTCTAGTTAATATATTCTTTGCCTCAAAGCTTAACAATTTTTTCTTTTTCTTTTTTTGAGATAATGACTCTGAACAGCATCCAGCTGTACGTTTTACTGTTGCAAATTCACTATTGTAATAAGGAATAGATGCTCTTTATTTCCATAGCGTGTAATATGGAGGAAAACAATTTTTGTTCTATTTCACCTAGTCACTTGATCTATCAAATCAGTACACAGAAAATTAAAGCAGATATTCAAGTGGTCCAATGCAAAGGGTTTTTTTTAGTTAAAATAATTCCAAAAAGTAATTCTTCCAATTTTCTGCTTTGTGATGGTGACCAATTTATGAACTTTCACATTTGAAAAACACAAATGTCTCCAGAGCGGAGATAGAGTTGGTAAATTCTGACACTAAATATATAAATGTGACCAAATTATTTCTTGGGGCCTGTTTCCTAATATAAAATCAGATTGTATTGATCTGAGTTCCCTTCTGATTTATCTTAAATTAGGGAACATTCGTGTAAGTCAGATGCTCTCCCAGAGTTTTCACTAACCTCTTCTTGGCCCTGTTCCAAAGGTGCTCCAGAGAAGCTCCTCTGGGTAGCTGCCTGGTGGCCACTGAACAACTGGAGATTCCTGATGACTGCAGCTGCCAGGCCTGCCCAGCCACTCCCACTTTTGCTGACATGATTTATGCTTAGCTTGGGTAGCATAGACCCATTCCCTCTCTTTCTTTCTATTACACTTCTTTCCTCCCTTCTGGCTTACTACCAATTTTGGGAAGGAGTTCGGTTTTTTTCTTTGGTACAAATGTTTACTGACTGTAGAGCCAACTTCCACACCTTATTGGAAAAAAAAGGATAGACAAATAGTATTTTTGTGATTTTACAGTAGCTTAAAACTATAGGATTTTTTTCCCCATTACTTTGCAACAACTGATACTTTTGACCAGTTCTCTTTCCTAAGCATTTCTCTCCTTGAGCTATTACCCAAATTGTCCTAGTTCTTCTCTGCCTGTCCCTCAGCTATAGACAGTCACTGAGGCTCTGTGCTTGGCTTCTGTTCCTCTCTCCTCATAGGGATTCATCCTGTTGGAGTTCATCAAGCTACATAGGCTGAATTATCATTTTTATGACTCTAGTTGTGATTACTCTCTAGGACCACATTTCCCTTCTGTAACACTTCGCTGGGTACTCTTTGGGTACTTCAAAAATAATGTATTTAATTACTGAAGTTGTTTTTTTTTTTGTTTTTTGTTTTGTTTTGTTTTTTTGAGATGGAGTCTCACTCTGTTGCTCAGGCTGGAGTGCAATAGCACGATCTCAGCTCACTGCAACCTCCATGTCCTGGGTTCAAGCAATTCTCCTGTCTTAGCCTCCTGAGTAGCTGTGATTACAGGCACCCGCCACCATGCCTGGCTAATTTTTGTATTTTTAATAGAGAAGGGGTTTCGCCATGTTGGCCAGGCTGGTCTCTAACTCCTGATCTCAGGTGATCCAACCACCTCAGCCTCCCAGAGTGCTGGGATTACAGGCGTGAGCCACCACCCCCAGCCCTGAAGTAATTGTTTAATTAAAACTTTCTCTTTTGTAACTTTCTCATTTAAGTATGTGACACCATTGCTTTTCTAAGTCCCTAGTACTGAAACTTTATTTGGTTTTAGTCCACCGATCTCACCATTCATTAGAAATGTAATGATTAGTCCTGCCAAAAAGCTTCTGCACATCAAAGGAAACAATCAACAAAGTGAAGAGACAATCCATAGAATGAGGGAAAATATTTGCAAACTATCTGGCAAGAGCTTAATAACCAGAATATATAAGCAACTCTGACAATTCAATAGCAAAAACAAAACAAAAAACAACAAATAATCTAAAAATGGGCAAAAGATCTGAGCAGACATTTCTCAAAAGAAGACTTACAAATGGCCAACAGGTATACGAAAAAATTTTCGACATCACTAATCAGATAAATGCAAATCAAAACCACAGTGAGATATCTCACCCCAGTTTGAATGGCTTTTATCAAAAAGATGGAACAATGGACGGTGGCGAGGATGTGGAAAAAGGGGAACTCTAGTATACTGTTGGTGGGAATGTAAATTAGTATAGCCACTAAGGAAAACAATAGGGAGTTCTTCAAAAAACTAAAAATAGAACTACCATATGATCCAGCAATTTTATTACTGGGTATATATCCAAAAGAAAGGGAATTAATACATTGAAGAATATCTGTATTCCAATGTTTACTGCAGTGCTATTCACAATAGCCAAAATGTAGAATCAACCTAAGTGCTGATTAGTGGATGAATGAATAAAGAAAATGTAGTATATATGCACAATGACATATTGTTCAGCTATTTAAAAAAGTGAAATCCTGTCATTCGAAGGAAAATGGAACTGGAGGTCATTATGTTAAATGAAATAAGCCAAGCCCAGAAAGACCAATATCATACGTTCTCCTTCATATATGGGAGCTAAAAACAGAAAAAAGTGAATCTCATGGAGCTGGAGAGTAGATTTGTGGTTACCAGAGGCTGGGAACGGTAGCGTGGAGGAGGGAATGAAGAGAGGATGATTAATGAGGACAAATATACAGTTAGTTAGGAGGAAGACCTAGTGTTTGATAGATCAGTATGGAGACTATAGTTAACAATAATCTACTTGTACATTTCAATATGTACAATAATTCACATGTTCACAGCATAAGGAGGAATGTTTAATGTGGTGGATATTACCCTAACTTGATATTTACACATTATGTGAATGTATGAAAATATCAATGTACCCTGAAAATATGTCCATCTATTATGTATTAATAAAAAATATAAGGGACACTTACTTGTATCAGGCACAATATGTGCCAATGACATGGAATGAAAGAGCAAATAGGTGACTGGCACTCCCTTTTCTTTCACCTCTTTTCAATACTTGGCATTGAGTGGACACATGGTCTTCTAGAGGCTGTGAAGCCCCCTTTTCTTTTTGTTAATTGACTTCTTTAGAGTCTATCTCAAAACAACACTTCAGAAGTCATGAGGGAAAACAAGCATAATTGTATTGACTCTTTCTATATTTTGGATATTCTGAATAACTCTTGGATGCAGAAAACTTGTGAAAGGCAGTTTATTTGAAATTTTCCAAAGACAAAAAGGAATAAACTGAATTTCCTTTTCTTATTAATATAGCGTTAGTTCTGTCAGTCTTAAGCAATTTCTTTTACAAAGTGCAAATTACAGTGAATTGAGTCCTTTATTACAATATTTGAGGTTTGTTTTTACAGCTAAGTTGAGCAAATGTTACTTTTACTTTGTAAAGCCTTGTTATATCGCCTAGGTTCACCAGTCAACTTCATCACATTTTCCATATACCGGTGTAATCCAAAATAAAATTTAATATGATATTCTTTGCCCTGTGTATAGGTGTAGGAAATAAATATTGTTTTACATAGGTAATGAATGGTTACTAAGTCAAGACACACTTCCTTTTATTAAAAAATGAAAGAAATGTCTTATTTTTTGTTAATAGGACTTTATTAAGGTATAATTTATTTACAGTAAAATACTACAAATCTTAAGTGTATGCTGCATTTAAATTTTGACAAATGTATATACTTATGTAACCATCATCCAGATCAAGATAAAGAACATTTATTTATTTATTTATTTATTTATTTATTTATTTATTTATTTATTTTGAGATGGAGTCTCGCTCTGTCGCCCAGGCTGCAGTGCAGTGGCGCGATCTCAGCTCACTGCAAGCTCCACCCCCTGGGTTCACGCCATTCTCCTGCCTCAGCCTCCCGAGTAGCTGGGACTACAGGCACCCGCCACCACGCCCGGCTAATTTGTTGTATTTTTAGTAGAGACGGGGTTTCACCGTGTTAGCCAGGATGGTCTCGATCTCCTGACCTCGTGATCCACCCGCCTCGGCCTCCCAAAGTGCTGGGATTACAGACGTGAGCCACTGCACCCCGGCCTAAAGAACATTTCTTTAAATTGTCTGGTGTCCTATCACCCATTCTGCCCTGAGGCAAGCACAGTTCTGATTTTCATTGCTATAGATGGGTGTCGTTATTCAGCTTCACGTAAATCGAAGCATACTGTACACACTTGGGACTGGCTGCTTTGGCATACCATGGCATTTTTGAGACTTTGAGTTCTGTGCATCATTTTATTTTATTTCTAATTGTGTAAAAGTACACCCTTGTATGAGCATAATACCAATATGACTTCTATATGGTTCCTAGTTTAATATAGTTGATTTCTGAATCTGCAGGAGTTGTGCTGTTGTTGTTGTTGTTCGTTTTCTTCCCTTTCATCATTGACACCAGGACTCTAGGGTTCTGGTGTTTTGTTTGTTTGTTAATGCCCCAGGAACAATAAGACCCTGTCGGTTTTCCATTAAGTGTCCATTTGATGACTTGCAATTTTGGGAAGAGGGAATGTGTTCCATGGGGTGGAATCTAGGGATGTTTTACCATCGCCTTGTTTCTAGAAGGATAGTGGAATTGACCTCCTGAATGGCCAAGTGGTATATTGCCCATCTTCTGTTTTAAGGGCTATCTGAGCAAGTTCCACCATGGCATCCATTCCTGCTGCTGTTTTGATAGCTGCAATGATAAAGTAGATGATCCATCTAGTGCACTGATTTCTTCACTTTACTAACCTGCTTGTCTATTCTACCCCAGCCACTCACTTCCATGAGCAGTTCTGGGCCTTTCAGTGGTGCTAGCAGTGGTGCTAGCATTGTAGTATTAATTCTAAGAATCCCATTCTTTGCTTGCTGCTTCTTTTCATTCTAGATGATTTGTTGCAGTATCATCACTGCTGCTTTTTTTTTTTTTTTTTTTTTTTACCATGTTGAGATTACCTATCCATCAGCTACCGCTTACTATCTGCTAAGCCTCTGGCCTTCTTGTCTATGTGAGATATCATGGTCTACTGCAATACTGATACCCTTGAAGATACCCTCAATTTCTTTGCTTTCTCTTCCTCTTGCATACTCATCTGGCAAATCCCAACTCCAGTTATTTGGGAAAATTACTCAACTGAGGTGACTGGTTTCACTTTAAATTCAAGATAGAAAATTCAAATAGATAATCAAGATGGCCAAGCATTCTTACCCACTATAAGGTTTGCCTTTCTATTTGATGAAATAACTGCTTTATACTTTCTTTGCTTACATGCCCACATCCTGCTTTTCGTAGCCCCTCATTCCCCATAGCTGATGACTTCACTTCATTCTTCAATGAGAAGGTAAAAGCCATTGGAAAGAACACCCTCATTATTCCACCAACCAATTTATAAACTTGTCAATATCAGTACCTTTCTCTCCTTTTCCTTCTTGTGTAGTGGATAAAGTCTTCTAGCTTTCAAAGTCCTATTCTCTCTTTTGCTCAGGGTCCAGTCATCACGTTGCCAGTTGAATTTAGTGGACCCTTTTCTCTCTGAACTCATTTTAGCTCTGAGGGTCATTTGACACAGAGGACTACCCTGCTTTTATTTTGGAAGACACTTTTTCAATTCCACACTCTCCTGTATTTCCTTCCACATCACTGGATGCTCCTTCTCAGTCTCCTTTATGGACTTCATATTCTGTGTCTCATATATAAAGATGCAGTTCCTGCCTAGAAAACTACAACTCACCCAAAGCTTTAAATATCATTTTCTCACAGTATATTGGAGGCCAGACTAGTTTAGGTCATTAAGTTATATGTTCTTATTATACATATACATTGTGTTTTAATTTCATGTCATGTATCACATATGACAAATTATTTTGTGTGTACTTTCTTTGTTCAATGTCTTTATCCTCTTCTGGATTGTCTGTGGTGCCCAACATGTGTCCTACATGCCTATCACAGAGCCTGGAATGTAGCAGATGCCCAATATTTGCAGAACGAATGAACTCATATGTAAGTGACTGAAAGGGTTCAACAAATGTTAGTTCTCTTTCCCTTTCTCATCTCATATTTACAGAAGAATGGATACACCAGAGTTATGGAGTCAGAGGATACTACTATCAGTTCTATAGAAGAAAGACAAATTCATGGTGTGATGGATGTTACCAGATGTTAAAAATTATGGAACTGTTAAAAATTTTGGAACTGCTCATAGATACCTCGTACAGGCAGTTGGAAATATAGATCTAGAGCTCAGTAAAAAAGTCATATTTAAGGACCTGGATCTTCAAATTATAAAATTTTATTTTTTATATCTTTTAAAATGTGTTGTGTTTTGCTCCTATGTGTTTTAAAATGGAGGAAAAGAGCACAATTGGGTTTCAGGGGTCAAATGCCAGGATATGAGACATACAGTGCATCTGGTAAAAATTAAAATGATTTAAACTCTGATCTGATTAGAAAAGGTCAGTCTTGAAAAAGTTATAAAGGAAATTGTAACACAAATACAATTGTATTTTCTTCTCTCCTTCCCCATAGTTTTTGACAATAAATCCTGAGCACAGATCTGAGGCTTTTTTTCCTAGAAAAAACAGAAAAATATCCACTCAAACATAGTAGTCCTCCAAAGTCATGGTACATGAAAGGTTATGAGAGTTTGGGGATCTGATGAAGTTAATTATAGTCTTACAGCTCTGGATAAGACCCAAAAGCATTCAGTTTCAAACAAAGGTCAGGGATAGTTAGAAAGTTTTATCACACTTAAGCTTGAACTCAAACAAGGTTGCATTAAATAGTGACGGTCCAGTGAGTATCATATTTCATAGCTGTATCAGGGACTTAGACTTCTTTAGATCTTCTAAGATCATATCAAAAATACTAGTATCCTTTTGTTTTTAAAAAATAAATGAGCATATTTGTATGAGCAAAACTGAATAAAGAAGGCTAAGATTCTTGTCTCCTCTGAACTATTTTGATCTTTATAAGAAGCTACTCTGAGGCAGCAAGGCTGTTCACCGCTCGGGCACTGCGTGTATCATGGGGCATTTCCCCTGAGCTGCAGACTAACTTCTGCGAAGTACTGGGCATGTTAACTTTGCAAACTCAGATTTCTTTCTACTAGGGTGATAAACTCATGTTTCTATGAAATAAACAGTCTCCAGTTTCGTTAGCAGATATGTAGGAGATCATTAGTATTAGGAGAGTCACTAGAAAAATCAAGCAAGAGGAGTGGAAGGAATGTGAGGAAGAACTAAGCTGAAAATAGTTTTCTGTCCTTTCCACGGCTGCTGGTAAATGTAGCACTGCACTCTGTCCCACAATTGAAGGTATTGGATTAATTCCAGGCTTTGAGGTAAATGAATTGCTAATGTTAAAACTGCCCATGTTTGAAGATCTCTTTGTCACTTCTTAGCCTATTTTGTCAAAACCAACTCCTTTAACTTTTAAAGTATTTTTTTTCCTTACATAAAGCACCAAGGCAGATGCTAATTCATTTATAAGCTTTTCTTCTCAACAGTGAAATACAGAAAAATCAATATCTAATGGTTTTTGTGCAAAGCTCAGTAAATAATAGATTTCATTTTCCATTCTAAAAAACTTGTGCCATTAGGAAGTTGGGAGAGGAAGATTACTAGCAATTAAACAAGAAATGATGGTAATGCTACAGGCCCCCCCAAAAGAGTATCAAGAAATCAACTATAGGTAATAAAAATAAACTGTTACATCTGATTTAGGGTAGCAGGCACAAAAAAGGTGACAGCTGATGCATGCAACATACCTCTCTCTGATTCTTCACAATTTCACAGTTCTTGGGCTTGTGGGGATGTGTACGTTGATGTGTGTAAACATAATTCAGATGAGGATTATGTTTCAGATCTATTGATCTAAGATACCCTTTTCATGAATAACCTAAGATATGAATTTTGGGGTTGAGTAAGCATAAATGAGAGGAGGTTCTTTCATATTTGAGCTTTGTGGATATAAACTCAGCTTCTCCTTATTACTGTTATTTTATCGAGCTACTTGAACTAGACAGATAATTTGCTTATGGCAAGAGCTAGGGATTGGGACATATTGTCCCATATAAATATTTAAAATATATATTTAGTATGGCATTGTCACCTTGGAGACCAGCAGAAATAAGAAGTATATTGCAGATGAGCAAAATTTAGTCCCAAGAATATTTGCTTAGCTCATTAGCTGTTAGGTAATAGTCTAGCTATGTATATGTAGTTGTATGCATAGCTTTGTAAATGCCTACTTGAAATATTACTAAATCATTTTGTAATATAATTTTTAAAAATCCCTGCCTGGAAAGTTTTATGGAATCCATTTGTTTATGCTCCAAGCAAAGATATGTAAGTAACAACATCAAATTAGACTCAGTTCAGTGACAGTTGCTATAGTTTTTGCCAAAATTTTGTATTTGAGCACATGCAAATTTCTGAAGAATTACAAATGTGTAATTTATTTACATGACTTATTTTTGATAGATATTTATTTTTAAGTAGAAAACTCACAAGTCTATATATGGATGAGGATAATTTATAAACCTAATACCATAAAATTTACATCTTCAGAAATATTCTCATCTCAAGAATATCTCTTTAAAAATACATGTAACATTTTAATACAGAATAAAATACAGAATGCCAAAAACTAGGTAACTTTTTGTTCTCTTTTAAATGATAATACAATCATTTTGCTAATAAAGTTATTTTTGGAATAGTTTTTGTCAAAATAGCAACAAGCACTAATGTTACTCATTGTTTATTGGCTGAGATCTTCACAGAAATTGTGTGCTAAAAATTATCAGGAGAACAAGGGAAGGAGCTGTATGTGGTATTGAGGAATTCTCATTTCTGTCATGGGCAAGAGCAACAGTTGCTGCTGCTACCTATCCCCAGTAGAGATACTTATTTCTCTGGCAGGAAGGGTGATACTCTTTTCGGGACTGCTATGTTAAAGTGTATTATCGGCAAGTTCAACTGGAAATAAAATTTATTTTCATTAGAAAATACAAGTGGTCAACAAAAGCTTCTGCCTTTTATTGTTCCCCATGTTAACATAAAACAACTTTTTTTTTTTTTTTTGAGACGGGGTCTTACTCTGTCACCCAGTCTGGAGTGCAGTGGCTTGAGCTTGGCCCACTGCAGCTTTGACTTCCAGGGCTCAAGTGATCCTCCCAACTCAGTCTCCTGAATAGCTGAAACTACAGGCACACGCCACCACACCAGCTGATTTTTGCATTTTTTGTAGAGACGGGGTTTTGCCACATTGCCCAGACTGGTCTTGAACTCCTGGGCTAAAACAATTTTTTTCCCCCACCATGTTGGCCTCCCAAAGTGAGTGCTGGGATTACAGGCGTGAGCGCTTGTGCCCAGCCATAAAATCCTTTTAAGTGAAACTTTTTTTGTTGATGTCCTTTCTCTAATTTATGTGTTCTTATTTCCTTTCTGTGTCAAAAGAGAAGCACATACCATTTAATTTTTAATAAAGCTTTCTCAGGGGCATTATTTAAAGAAATCTTTACATATAATTAAATGTTTTAAGGTAATTGTGTATTATTTTCTACTTTTATATTGACATTAATTCCTGACAATTTGCCATGCTTATGATGTATATTTCTTAGCTAAGTAATATTAGCTTTGTAGCTCTTCTATAAAAGGTATAATAATCTACTCTTCAAGATGTCAAATGAATCTACCCTATAGATGAAACATTTTGAGATAATTAGAATTGTTATTATTATGATGGCCAAAACCACAACTCCTTTTGTACCAACCTAATATATACATAAAATATGCATTCTGGTCACTACTCACCAAATATTTTTAAAAAATGAAATTTCTCTTTTCAAAATACCTGCATAATTTCCTCCAACAAGCACAAAAATACCATTGAGTTGAATGGTAGCTATTTTACCTATAGAAGGGGCTCACTGCCCCTCTTAAGAACTTCACCAAGTTCACTGGGTTGTAATAACACTTGCTTATCTCTTTGAGTTGCTTTCAGATCTAGGAGCTAATAGTAGGAGGAGTACTGTGTCGTCTGTTAAAAGTAAAAGAACATTAGGTGATAGTCCACAGGGCAAACCAGCTACCTGAGCATAGGCAGAAAATTGCCTCCCAGTTGGTATTCATAACATTAATACTTCCATAAGCATAAAGCATACCTCTTTCAGGATTAAGGGGTCATGCTCTTCTCATGCATGGGGGTGAACAGCATTTCCTCAGGATTTGGGTGGTTTGTTGAGAATGGAAACTCGTTCTCATGAGCATACTGACATTGAATAAGAGGACATGTAGATAGAATAAACATGAATGTAGTTCCAGGAGAAAAAAATCGGACACACAGAATTGACAAGAGCCTGCTCACCACCAAATTGAGATCTAGTCTGAGCAAAAAATGTGAGTCTGAGCAAAACAAAAGAAAGCTAATATTGGAAATGTGCTTATAACTAAAATGTGTTTTTCAGAACGCTGTAAATGTAAGCCTATTAGAGCTACACAGAAGACCTATTTCCGGAACAATTACAACTATGGTAAGGAAAACTTCATGGTTGATGTATAAACTGCTGTGTTAAGAGAGGTGTGTGGATGCACCTATGAGGATGTGCACATGTAAACGAGTGGAGCCATTTAAGAATAAGGCTTAAAAACAGAAGGACTATTTTTAGGAGCATAGTCCCTCTGCCCCGACCAATTAAAATGTCTCACACGGGCAAAATGCTTAACACTTGGTTGATGTTGAAGCACATCAAGCAGTATTGTCATCCTAGAGCCATGCACTTAAGTACACAGAGATAAGTATCAAGATACATGGGACTCTTCCCTGCCTGGAGGCTGAAGGAGGATTTGAGCTCAAGTTGGGTTGCATAGGCCATCAGTTGTGCTTCACTGAGTGAACAGCAGAGCACTTTGATGCATAAGGAACTGTTAAAAGACTCAAACTTGACTTCTTCAGTCAGACTATCCCATGAAAAACACTGACAGATTTGGAAAGTAACACTTGTAGAAGTTGCTGGTATTCAGCGAGGGAAATGTGTGGTTATCTAGCTTGACTTAAAATCCGACATTCTAATAAACTAAATATTAATTGAAGAGCCACCAATCCAAATGTAGCTGACAAACTTAACTGAAGGATTAAAAAGCCTGCCATTTTTGCGCCAGGGACTGTGCTAAGTGATTTCCATACATTATCTTTAATTTTCTCTGCTGCCCCATGAGAGATATTACCATCTTGATTTTATCAATGATTATTGAACCTAAGTTGTCCCTTCTTTGATTGTTCACAACGTACTTTGGATGCTGGTGTATATTTTAGAGTCATAAATTCATTTATACAGTCATTATATTTAGAAAGGGCAATTAACAGAGCTTTCCCGTTAACACATAAGGGACTGATATTTACTGTATTCCATATGCATTTTGATTTTTTCTAATATCTATGGTATTAATAAAAGGTATGTTACTATCTCTGCATAAGACTATTGATGTTGAGTCAATGAGTAAACATGGAGATTAAACAGACTTTTACAGTGAACCTTATTAAAATAAGAGTTTTATTATTGCATTTATGTACACTATTTTAAAGTATATAGGATATATACAGCAGATTTATTTCTTCTATACTTTTGAGAATTGAAAGGAGAGAAATGAATAAGACTGTAAAAGTTATCATCAATATCTTTCAAAATGCAGTGTATTAAAAATATAAAGTTGAAAATTTTTGGTTTAGTTAAATCTCTTTAAAACAAATCTACCTTGTTTCCCAAATTTTTCTTCAATGGAATTAATTTCTATGTTTTGCCTGCTACTCCTCTTAAGAGGAATGTAGCTGTTCTTAGTCAATGATGGATGCTCTTTCTAAGTTTGTAAGCTTATATTTATGTAAGAAGTCAAATGCCTGGCTGCTTATCTAAGAACCCGCTTCTTTACAGATTGATGTGAAGAAGCCTAGGGAAAAGGGAGGCCTTAATTTCTAGGAGATTAGCTTGTTAAGATTGAAAAATGCTTTCTGAACTTTTATATACTGTAACACTAAGAATAAAAACATATCAATTTTATATCAGGGAAATGTAATTATTTATATTTATTTTATGTATCCTATTATCAAGTTTTATTTTATCTAGCTTCTTTAGTGCTTCAATGGTTGTTGCTGTTATTTTTGTTAAAAATTGAATGACAAGTCATGGAAAGTGAAGGTCTTAGAGAAAGTAGCTGAATGAATATCATAATAAAATGGGATATGGATTATAATTAATGGAAAGGAGCAGATAATTTCTTTTTTGTAGCCAAGTAATAGCTAAGTTGATCATAGTTTCAGGATTGCCATTTGTCTGGGATTTCTTACAGTTTCTTTGGGGAAGGGAGGCACTCAAATGGTTAAATAGAAGGAAGAACTCTGAAAAGGAAGTATATTTTACTTCCAAAATATTTTTATCTTCTATATCTGCATGTCAAGGTGGGAGCAGTTGGAAATTCAGACAAAACCTCTACTTCATTTAGATTAATTCTGGGAAAAACTCCTTAAGTGTTAACCAAATTACTTGAGTGAAAAAGTAGGTCTTGTAGAAAGATATTTATTTTGGAGTGGGTACATGTGCTAAAAATTGCTAATGAAAATAGTAGACACTGGGTAAATAAATCATTAGTTTGAGAACATTTGCACAGTTCACTAATCTCTAATAGTTGATGGATGCTATGAAGCACGTTCACTTAAGCCAGGACACACAAAAATGCCTGCTAGCTGGGGTTGTGAATTTCTCATCTGATTCTCCCAAATGGCATTTCAAAAAGGGCAATCTTATCTTTTGTTAAATACAGAATAGGGAGAACATGAATAGAAAGAGGCTCCACTTGCCAGTCAAACCAAGCGAGGACAGTTGGGTAGTTACAGTTTGTTTGCTACACGTTCTCATACTTGAGGCAACTAATTCTCGGAAGACTGAAATGTGAAGCTTTTAGAATTCATTAGTAACTAATTTCTGTCATGTGTGTTGTACTGGTAGAATAAGTTTTTGTGACGAAATTGGAACATTAATGGGGGGAATGGTTGATTAGCTGGTTTTATATTTTTCAAGGATTACTTTCTTCTAATCCTTTATAGTCCAAAATCTCTAAAATATGTGGGAAAGTACTCAGATTAAAGTGGTTTGCAATTATATGCCTAAGAAGTTTTTGAAATGTTGACTCATTTGGATAAACGGTGTTTTCCTCTATATAATGTCCATGGATAGTGAACTGGAGCAATGAGGGTACTGGGAGAAATGCCACTGGCTTTTTACTGATATTTTTACTTCTTTCTTGGTGTTTTAAAACTTCTCTTTTTAAAAGCTCATTTACTAGAAGCAGGAATCTAAACAACTTGACTCTTAAAGGGGAGAGATACAGAAAAGAAGCAGATCTGTACTTTCTAGATTCTGAGTCACATACTTTAACTTTGCAACTGAAGGCAGTTTGTTGTTACATTGATAAGTAAAGCAAGTCTTGTGAGATAAATTGGGTGCCAATATATCCATTGAGAGAGGTAGAATAATGCCATTGACATGTGAGAATATATTCCATAGCACGTGAGGGAAAGGAATGTTGGAGTGTCTGACTTCAAAGCAGATGGAGGAAATAAGATCTAGTGGTGACAATTTTTATTCAAGAAGTAAATATAGCCCACTTAGAGGAGACTATAAAAGATAATCTGTACTGAACACAAAGGAAAAAAGGACCTAATATCCGAACAAAGAAGAAAATGTAGCCCACCTAAAGGAGAACATAAAAGATAATCTGTACTGACCACAAAGAAAGAAAGGAGCTAATATCTGAACAGTGAGCCAAGATGAGGAAGGTGAAAAGATTGCAGAACCAGTTTGGGAACACTACTGAGCAGGACAATTTTATAACATTAAAGAGGCCCACTACTTGAGAAAACCTGTTAATGGACCTGATAAAACAGTGTCGACAAGGAATAAAGCATATTTAAGTATTAGGTCTTTTCATATAGTAAAATTAACATAGTTTAAATTCCTCTTGGCAGCAATTGGAACTGCATATGCATATATACACATCCAAAATGGAATTTTAGAGAAAAATTGTATCAGATTGTTGACTCAATCTTTGATTCTCTAAATGGATTTCTCAAAAGCACATGCACACACATGCATAAATACATGCAAATATATACACAGCCACAAATTGGAAAGAGAGCAGGGCTGAGCATTAGGTCAGGTGTGTTGTTTTATGTCACACACTACAGTCTAAGGCAAAAATATCTGGCTGACTTTTCTGTTCCATTCGTTGAATATCAAGTGGATAAGAATTAACTAAAGAGAAGCCTACTTTGGCTTTTTTTGAATGGGGTAGCTATTATGTGTCATATTATTATCAGCTTTTCTTGTCTTTTATCCCAGTCATTCGGGCTAAAGTTAAAGAGATAAAGACTAAGTGCCATGATGTGACTGCAGTAGTGGAGGTGAAGGAGATTCTAAAGTCCTCTCTGGTAAACATTCCACGGGACACTGTCAACCTCTATACCAGCTCCGGCTGCCTCTGCCCTCCACTTAATGTTAATGAGGAATATATCATCATGGGCTATGAAGATGAGGAACGTTCCAGGTAATTCACTCTTTAAGGATACAGAATAACTACTTTGCTTATCCTACTCTCATTAAATTTGTCTCTAGAGATGCTACCCTCGCATTTTTACATTGTGATCTGTCTACCTTCTTGGGGATTACAGATAAGTTTTAGTTGGGTTTCTTGATTTCATATATGGAATGGGTGTATGCGTGTAGTTTATAGGTTTACATTTTTCTTGGGAGAGGGACCATAACTTCATTTGTTTCTTAAAGGGGTCTGTGACTTACAAATGGTTAATAATTACTGTTCTAAATCTTAGCTGTCCTATTCAAGAATAAACATATAAGTCTTTCTTGTTCAAGTACTGTTTCCTTGTACTTTTCAGTAACAGGTTTTAGTTTTTCAAAAATGATTGCTTCTTTCAAAAATACAGATTACTCTTGGTGGAAGGCTCTATAGCTGAGAAGTGGAAGGATCGGCTCGGTAAAAAAGTTAAGGTAAGCCTGTATTTTATGTTTGAAGTAATACACAGAAAACAAAACAAAAGTAGAAAACCAGCCATCTGTCATTGAAATGAAATAGCTGCCTTCAACCATATGAGAAATATTAAAATTTAGTATGCATATATTTATATACTCCAAGAGCTGAATTTGTCTTTAATGTCTATTTTATTTAAGGAATGAGTTCCCTGTATGTGTATCAAAGATCTAACTACAGTTGCCCTAATGTCTCTTCACAAGGAGTCTAGCTGTAGTCCAGTCCTGGTAGGGTGGTTTCATGTTGTCAGGCTCCTTCTAGCTTATCACTCTACCATTTTTAAAGGCATCGCTTTCATACTCATGTTCACCTGGAGGTCACAAGATGGCTGCTCTGCCTCTAGTATCACATGTACATTTCAGGCAGGAAAAAGAGGAGGTAAAAGGGATTTCCAAGAGCCTCATCAAGCAGTTTTTACTTAGCTGCAAAACAGGCTAGAAAGTGTAGTCTTTTTAAACCTGGGGATATTGCTTCTTTGAACAAACTGCAGTTTGTGAGAAGGGGAGAATAAATGATGGGAAGGAAAATAAACAATGATGTCCGATGAATAAACAGCAATTCCTATGTACAAAGTGTAGCTACATTCATCTGTATAGAAGAGATCTGAATAAATTAGGTCCTTAGAGCAGTAATGTAGCCTTATTTTTAAGCCAAATAACTCCTAGATTGTGGAATTGATACATTTTTTAAAATCACATAGTACATTACTGTATTATAGAAGGTTTTGTTTCTTCTTACTGCACTAAGCAAATCTGTTTTAAAGAAAAGAATGGGGTGGGGGAATGCATGGGGGGACAAAAAAATCTCAAAGGATGTGTGGGTGGGTGGGGGGAGTGGGAACTGTACCAAACATAATACATCCTCTTCCTTCTGCAAGTTTGAAGGCTTGGGAAACATTTACATGGTAAGTTAAACACCCCTGGGCGGTTTATCTTATACATCTGGCACTTGACACGGCAGACACGTTTGGGTTTAAGTGACCTACAAAAATGTAGAGGGCATTATTTTGTAAGGAGAAACTACCCTCCAGTAAGTTCTTCTCCCCTTCAGTAGATTTGTCAAAAGGGAGATGCATTTCAAGTTCAGACTTGCGGGCATTCTCTCTGCATCTCTCTTCAATTAGTTTGGTGTTTATTAAAGAAAAAAGTGGCTCTTGTTCAGTATGTTGGAATCTCTTACTGTCTTTAATTTGGTTTTCTGCTTGCTAATGCAGAACTGGAATTTGTCCTAAATTCCTGTACCAGTTGGAAAAGCTTTCAATATCCCTGCTGCAAAGCATGTAACAAGGCTTACTGCTCCTCTTTTGGTACCAAAACAATATCATTGTGTTGTTGACAGGACACATGGCTTGTTTGTCCTGTTTCCCATTGCTTTCTGCAATATTTCCCATTGTTTTCCGCAGGGGACTTGCAGAGTTATTATTGTAAAGTCATTTATATTCTCAGTCTGGATTTAAATATTCTAAAGGAAAGAAACCAATAATTTGAACAATTTTAAATTCATATGCAGATATTGAGGGCTAAAGAGTTTGGGTAGAAAATCTCCTTTGGCCAGAATTATTGAGATTCCTATTTTAGTTTTCCAGTCAATTTGAAGATGTGTGAAAAGAGTTTTATGGAGGATGTTATTTTTTCAATCGGATTTGCTCTTAGCTGAGTTGTGCTCTCAGTGGATGAATCAATAATTTTATAAGAAACATTATGATGTTTTTTTCATGCAAATGGTTGTTTACCTAAGTCTCTTATAGCAGACGATTCAAGATGTTTGGACTTCCTTGGGAAGTTGAGAATCAGACTGTTTTTAAAATATGAAGACAAGATTGTGGAGTAAAGAATACTGAAATGAAGAATTACCTTCAGTAACAGAAAAACAATAACACATTTACTATGTGCTAAGCACTTTATATTTTTATTAATCTTCAGATGTATCTACTTATAAGTAGATTCTATTATCAGTTCCGACATATACATGATGAAAATGAGGTCTAGTAAGTTCAAGAAACTTCACACAGTAAGTGGTGGAGTTAGAATTTGAACTTGGGCCATCTGACCCAAGGATCTGATGGTGCTTGCTCTTTAAAGTGTGGTCCCTGGACCAGCAACACAGGTATCACCTGGGAGCTTGTTAGTAATGAAAATCTTCAGCCCTGTCTCAGACCTGCTAAATGAGAATTTGCAATTTTAACAAATTCCCCATATGATATCCGTGTTTGAAGTTTGGGAAGTACAGCTGTAGTTCGTATTCCCTACCTATCCTCATGTAATATAACTTCCATTTAACTTAAATTACATGAAAATATTATTGACATGGTTAATATGAAATATTACTAAACTTGATTGTGTTTATTAAAAACATTGCTAATACCTGCTTTGTAACACTTAGAACGAGGGCAGGACCTTGTCTGTTTTATTCATTGTACTTAGTGGATATTACTTAGAAAAATATTTTTGAGACCCCCCCCCATCCCTCAAAAAAATTTCCGTTTTTTTTTTCACTGCTCAAATCACATAGACTTTAAAAGGCTATGTTCTTATGTGTATTAAGAGAGGATGTTGAAAAATAGCCTTCCCTTCAAATTCTGTGTGTAAATCTTCCATTTGTTGAGTATCTGTGAAGCACTAGCCTCCTGTATGTTACCTCAGGAAATACGCAGAGATATAGGGAGAGATTTCTGTCATCGTTTACAGACATGGACATTTTAAGTTTAAGGTTTGATAAGAAAGCATTACTAAATACATTATAGATGGGCAACTTTGCGCTTGTTAAAATCAGAGAATAATGTTCATATTGCATCAGTTTTCTTGTTACCCTGGGAAATAGATTGATACTTTTGGAAAAGTAGCAAAATGCTTCAGAGATCTGAACTTGCAGTCTGACCCAGTTGTTAGAATCATGGAAATAATGACCCTGGTGATATGAGCTTGTGACTATTTTCTATTTTAAATTTCACAGCGCTGGGATATGAAGCTTCGTCATCTTGGACTCAGTAAAAGTGATTCTAGCAATAGTGATTCCACTCAGAGTCAGAAGTCTGGCAGGAACTCGAACCCCCGGCAAGCACGCAACTAAATCCCGAAATACAAAAAGTAACACAGTGGACTTCCTATTAAGACTTACTTGCATTGCTGGACTAGCAAAGGAAAATTGCACTATTGCACATCATATTCTATTGTTTACTATAAAAATCATGTGATAACTGATTATTACTTCTGTTTCTCTTTTGGTTTCTGCTTTTCTCTTCTCTCAACCCCTTTGTAATGGTTTGGGGGCAGACTCTTAAATATATTGTGAGTTTTCTATTTCACTAATCATGAGAAAAACTGTTCTTTTGCAGTAATAATAAATTAAACATGCTGTTACCAGAGCCTCTTTGCTGGAGTCTCCAGATGTTAATTTACTTTCTGCACCCCAATTGGGAATGCAATATTGGATGAAAAGTGAGGTTTCTGGTATTCACAGAAAGCTAGATATGCCTTAAAACATACTCTGCCGATCTAATTACAGCCTTATTTTTGTATGCCTTTTGGGCATTCTCCTCATGCTTAGAAAGTTCCAAATGTTTATAAAGGTAAAATGGCAGTTTGAAGTCAAATGTCACATAGGCAAAGCAATCAAGCACCAGGAAGTGTTTATGAGGAAACAACACACAAGATGAATTATTTTTGAGACTGTCAGGAAGTAAAATAAATAGGAGCTTAAGAAAGAATATTTTGCCTGATTGAGAAGCACAACTGAAACCAGTAGCCGCTGGGGTGTTAATGGTAGCATTCTTCTTTTGGCAATACATTTGATTTGTTCATGAATATATTAATCAGCATTAGAGAAATGAATTATAACTAGACATCTGCTGTTATCACCATAGTTTTGTTTAATTTGCTTCCTTTTAAATAAACCCATTGGTGAAAGTCTTTTTTTTTCTCTTCTTTTAAAATAAATCAGAATTGCCGTATTGACCAGGAAAAGATTATGTATGCACATGCACCAGGGTTAGTTTTTAAAAGTACATGGCTCCATAAAAATGCTGTAGATTACAGAATGATAAAATGTGCAGGTGTTTTTGTTTTTGTTTTTTCTGTTGTGTGTGTATCTGTATTTGTGTACATGTGTGTCCTTGCACTCACACCCAAGGTGGATTAAAATACAGGCCTGCAAACTGGCCTGCACTTTATCATTTGGATTTGTGCTGCTTAATGCTCAGCGAAAAATGTCTAGTAAAATGAATTATGGTTGTCAGGAGAGAGGTTATTTCGACTTTTGAACCAATTGCACATTTCTCATTACCCAAGCTGTGGTGAGATCCCAGGGGCTGTGGTGAACAAATGATGCTTTTATAGATGGTCCCTAGCTTACAATGATTCAATTTACAATGCTTCAATTTAACAATTTTTTGACTTACAATGGGTTTATCAGGATGTAACCCAATGCATTTCAACTTACGATATTTTCAGTTTCGAATGGGTTTATCCAGATGTAACCCCATCGTAAATGGAGGAGCATCTGTACTTCCTTCCTCTGGCAGAGTTCCTTAGAGCCTGTGCCAATTACTTGAAAGTTTCATTCTCTGCCATTTACATGTGTGCTATTAGTAGAATCAAATTTCTAAGCTGTGGCGTGCTGAAAATAAAATGCTTATGAAGCAAAAATCGTGCTATGTTTCCTTCTACAAGGATAATCAAGCAAGGATGAAATTCATTCCTGAACAAAAGTTTCCTAAAATGGTAAATAATCATCTATCCAAATGTTCTATTTTAAAAGTGTGAGCTGGGTGTGGTGAGTGCACCTGTAATCCCCACTACTTGGGAGGCTGAGGAAGGAAGACGGCGAGAGCCCATGAGGTTGAAGCTGCAGTAAGCTATGATTGCGGCCACTGCACTCCAGCATAGGCGATAGAGCATGACCCTGTCTCTGTAACAACAACAAAAGTGTGAAAGTTCATTCTACAAATTGGAGTCACTCATATCATACCCAACTAAAATGGAGTCGGGAGGCCATGGGGAAAGGCACCCAGGTCCCTGTTCCAGGAACCATTTTTGCAGTTCAACAGAAAAATCACGAAGACCTAACTCTAACCTTAAGATAAAGTTACCTAGTAGCTGCTGCCACTCACCAATCAGAACTTGCTAGATCCTACAAGACACGCCTGGCTCCAGTGAACTTTCATTCAAAACCATTTAGATCACCTTCCTCTCTTCCCCAATAAAACCCCAGCCTTTCTCTTTGTTCTTTGAACACAACTAGAGGCTACACTGGTTTGTGTGCCCAGAATTACAATTCTAATTCTTATATTCCCAAATAAACCCTTTACTTGGAGATTTATCTCCCTATATTTAAAGGTGACAGAGTAAGGGAACATTCCTGCCTTCTGATTGACTCTCCAAAGCCAACAATTTCCCCAGCCCCAGAAGAAAACATTCCCACCTTTGCCTATAGGACTGCATAG
Organism: Pan troglodytes; assembly: GCF_028858775.2. NCBI lineage: Eukaryota > Metazoa > Chordata > Mammalia > Primates > Hominidae > Pan > Pan troglodytes. The sequence continues at coordinate 84,872,053 of NC_072411.2, read as the reverse complement.
TCTTTTGAGCTTCCAAAAGACCACTTCCAAAGGGCTTGCCATCTGCCCATTGTTGCTATATTCTCAGATGGCAAGGACATCTCTTTTGAGGTGCTGATGTCCTACCCTTAAAAGGTGAGTTGGGTGTCACTGGGGAGTAATGAAGCACCACCGTGGATGGACTGCCCCTGAGAATCTCTCTTCCTGGTATGTAAGCCTCAACTTGAGCCTGAGGACAGAGGGGTGGAAAGTAGTGCTGGTGCCTCAGCCTGTTTTCCTCAGGCTTTCTCATGTTAACTCTGTAAAGAAGGACAAGAATTGACTACAGGAGAGGTTTAAAGGAACTGTTATCTCAAATCCACAAACGTCAACTCTCTCAACACACGGTAAGCAATGTTAAGTAAGGAACTCTTTTGATGTATAAAAGCTGCAGATGTTTCCAGCTTCTGCAGTTTTTTTGGGGGGGTGGGGGTTGGGTAAAGGGGGTATGATCAGTTTCTGTGTAGGAATTTGACACACTTTATGCTTAATATAAACAAAACACAGCCAGATTCTTAGATTCAGCAGTTTTTTTTTTAAACCACCTTCCATTCGGTGCCATTTTACAACCTACTGTTTTACCACTACCATCTATAGTGGCAATGTTTGATTTTGCTCACCTATATGAGGCTTCTGTCAGCTGTTTAAACATTTCTAATGGTATAAAGCCCATGAATAAAGTACATTTGGTTTTTCAGTTTGATAGCTACAATATCTTCATTAATAAACTGTGCAGACCTCTTTTGGGAGGATGGCGTGATTTATCATGATGGTCACATTTCTCATGAGACTGCAAAACCATTTCTACTCTAGTTGCCGTAGTACAAAGACACCTCGTTAATGCCTCTCTATAGGGTTTTCTTGCAGATAGTAACTTTTAAAGCCACTAAAAATTTAATATACATGCATCCTTGTCAGTAACCTTGAGATTGATAAAATTTATATTTCTTTAAAAAATTTTATTCACCTTTAGGATTTTAATTTTCTTAGCCAAATAAAAGTCAGATGCATGCTGAATAAAGTAGCAAATACTTAAATAGCAGCAAACATGGATTCTCTTTTCATGGATATGTATTTTACTGTGTCACATACAATGTAATCTGATTCAGTGCCATATGTGGCACCCAGCATTCAGGGATGGGGTGAGACAAACTGTCTTTCCACATCTGTTACACATTAAGAAGGCAAATACAAAAGTTATAATCACTGTGAGCAAATAGCACTACCTATTGCCTTCTGCAAGAAATTATTTGCTGTTACATTTCAACAAGTAAAATGACTAAAGGTATTTCAAGATTGACATTTAGCACTGAGTTTTAACATATTTTAATACACAAAAATTCAAGAAGATGGTAAAAATAAAGCAGAGACTTCTAATATGGTGTTACTGAAATCCAGCCTATAAAATTTAAAAGTATGGTACCCAGATGTATTAATATTAACAAAAACAGTATAGTCATACCTTTCATAATTATCTGTTTGGGGTAATAACATCTAACAGTGGCTGGAACTCTATATGAAACACTTGTGCATATGTTACCTCACTTATTCCTTGAAAGTTGTTGAAGTAGATGTTTTATTCCCATATAACAGATTTTTTTTTTTTTAATGAGGATTTAGAACTTCAGAGTTCTGTAAGTAGCAGAGCTGGGCCTTAGATCCTCATAATCTTATTTCCCAAATTATATGTTTTCCACCACTGCAATTTCTGATAAAAAGGTAAATGCATCCTAGCATTGTAAAAAATGAAAAAGCATAGTGTCAGGCATATAGTGGTAGCTATTGCTATTATTGGATTATAATAAATAATAATATAAATATAACAATAGCTATTATTTCTTAAACTGAGGTCTACCAACTATGTTAGAAAGCCTATTTAATATAGGCCCAACTCTAATCCAAGATACTGTCACTTCACCTCTTTAGGTGTCCTCCCTTATGAAATCAGAATTTCAGTAGAATTATTTCCATACAGACAGGTAGGTGAATTAAGTAATTTTGGGGGCATTAGTTGTTTAAAAATATGTGACTCTCAGAAAAGCATTTTTCAAAGTTTCTGTTTTCCCTTGAATTTGTAGAAAAGTAAACAGTTAATTGTATTCAACAACACCTGGAAGAAAGTTGAAATTAAAAGTTGATAATTATTACAAATAAAACGAGAATGACTACTTCCACTGGGAACTCTCATTTCTCCTTTTTTAGATTATGCCCCCTATTTTTCCCACCACCGGAGTCCTCCATATCTAGAAAAACTATTCCACCTGACCTAATTCTCCCTGCTTTTCATTCATTAAGTATTTTCACTATGACAGGGATTCAACATGTTAATACAACTAAATATGTTTTTCTTCCAATGAAATGCAAACGTTTGTCATGTTTCTACTTAGGTGGTTGTTGAGAACTTGAGGAGTTGTCCCATGAAGAAGGAGAGGTTGTGCTCAAGGAAATTTGTCCAAAAAAAAAAAAAAAGGATTTGTGGGCTGTTGAGGAAACTGACACAGAAATGAAAGAAAATGCGGGAAAGAATTTTCTACTAACCACAGGGATGTGGAGGGGAATGACCCCACTCATTACACAGTGGTACTGTGGCCACTCTTGCAAACAGCCACCACCTCCCTCCCCAAACACTTAGCATCATGATGTGAGATTGATGTTATGATTGCAGGGTTGGACTTAGGATAGTCTGGGGCCTCAGCAAGGGTGGGTCGGGTGATGTCTGAAACATAGGATAGCTCTGAGATGTTAAGAAGTCAATGAAACAGGGAACAAAAGATTTCTTGTTTATACTGGGTGGTAAATCCAATAAATAAAGCAGATGCAGTTCACTCTAATGTCTTTATTTCTACATTATTTTGGTGATTCTGAGGGAATCATGGCTTCCCAGAGATGGTATTCCTGTCCTAGCACTGAAAAGCAGAATTTGAGTTGAACTGTGGGACAACTTGGCAAAAGGAGAGATCAATATGAACAAAATTCCTATTGGAAAACTTTCTCTACGACCTAAAACTCAAGTAATAGATCAAAGCTTTAAAAGATGCATGATGCTCCAGGTGAAGTCTTCTGCCAAAAACAAAAACAAAAACAAAAACAAACATGTTTAAATTTGGCCTTTTCTTTCCTTCTCATTAATTACTGGAATTGCCATAAGTACCTTGCTCTGTGAAGGTTTCTCTTTCTTTGAAAATTCAAGATACGGTGTCTTGTAAGTGATCTAACCAGCCAGCTCTTTCTAATAAAACATGGCCTAAGATAAGAAAAACAAACAAAACAAACAAACCAAAAACAGAAAAAAAAAACCCGTGATGCTCAGAAAATATTATACCCACAAATACTGAATTGTCCTGTCTGCTCACATTCATCTCTTTCCCTCCTGGCCATTCTTGCCTATTCTGCTTTTCCTCATATTGCTTGGCTAATTAAATCAAACACATAGCTACAGGAATATTTTCAGAATTGCTAGAAGATCAGGCATGATGCAAATAGAACTATCTGATATTCTTTAAATCCATTGATCAATATCCATGATGCTCATTTCGATTCCTTTCAGGTCGTCAGCTCAGGCAGTCTTGTCCTGAGGTTTTCTTGCCTACACGATGCCTGGAACCACAGCTGCCCACACTCCTTCTTCCTTAGGGACAACATTTGGAGACATTCAATCATTCAAAATGGCTCCCTCACCATACCTTGAGAAGAGCTTTGGGGTTAGGGCACTTGGATTCAAATTCTCACTTCGCAACTCATTGGCTGTTTAGCCTTATTTCCAAGCTTCAAGATTAGGAGAGATGAGCTGGACGGATTCTGTTGGGCAGTGCCTGGAGCATGATAGGTGTTTAATAGGAATCAGAATCATTCCACCTTTTACTCCCAGCTCCTCTCTACGAAGTACACACTTCTCTAACAGGGTTCTAGTGAGTGCTCACTAAGCCCAGAAGAAAAGTGGCTTTCGAGAGATCACACTTCCTGCCTGTTCTCTGTTCTCCATCTTTAAGATGCCGGACTCAAAAAATTCTCAATTTTTCTTCAAATTGAGGATTAAAGTTCTTTTCCTTTCCCTCCAGTGAGGCAGGTGTGCTTAAAATGCAGCATGATCAAGAGACTGGACAAAAGATTCTGGAAAAACCATATAAGTACTCAAATCTACAAATATATCACAATACAAATTTATGTTTCATTCCAAATACTTTTATCTATTTTGGCAACCAAAGAACCAAAAGACTTCTGCAGCCATGTTTTTTTTTTTTTTTAATAATTATTATTTTTTAAGGCCAGTCAAGCAATGGGGGTGAAGAAGGAAGAAAAAAAGTCTGTAACTGGTAGTGATCAATGAGTTGTAAATACCAAGGCACTGGGACCAGCCTCCAACCATTTTTAAATATAGAGAATGGTAAACCTATAGGAATTTTAATGTCTTCATGCTGGTTATTTCTATGGAGATGTTAACTTTCAGATTAATTCATTTATTCCTTGAACTTTCAAGTGGAATCACGTTTTTGTACTTTACTATTATCCTTTGTAAGTAATAGGTTACTTTATATAAAAGAGCAAAGTAAAGAAAACAATTTTCTCTGAATGTTATTTATAAAAGTTTGGCTCCCCAAAAAGGTTATTATTCATAGTTTAGGTCAGCAAGGAGAGACCCCTTGAAAAGATATGTGTTCTCAATAAGAGCTGAATTTTTGTCAGAGGATCTTCTTGGTGTTTTTCATTTCCTAGGGAGTTCCAGAAGTACTAAAATTATATCGAGACAAAGTGTTTATGTTTCAAAAGTGCAGGCTCTGCATTCCAGGCTACACACTGAGGGTTCTCAAAACAGAGGCAGCTTTTACTGAAACTGGGAAGTAAGGACAACTCATAAAGGCCTTGGACTAGTCCCTTTTAGAAAAACAGACGATAACCAAAAACCCAGCTGCAAAAGGAAGAAACTAATCCAGGGTTGACAAACTTTTCTGTAAAGGGTCCCATAGTAAATATTTAAGATTTTGCAGGCCATGCAGTTTCTGTTGCAGCTACTCAGCTCTGCCACTGAGGCTCAAAAACAGACATAGACCATATTATATATGTGAACAGGCATGACTGTGTTCCAATAAAACTTTATTCATAAAAGCAGGCAGTGGGCTGAATTTGGCTGTTGGCTTGTGGTTTGCCTACTCTTGTGTGTGCCTAATAAAATGTTTCCTAACTAGCTTGAATTATTTTATCATTCTTGGAACTTAATGAAATTGGTGGTTTGGTAGCATTAGAAACTTAACTACTAACAAAGGTTACCTGCAATCTTACTATTAAAGATTCAGTCTTTTGGGTCAATCATTGTTGTCTTCATGAATCCACTTAAAATGCAAGGGCATATGAAATATATCAGTCCCTATTCCTTAGTAACAATTAGCTTATTAAGTAACTGGGGCTGAAAGGGGCTCTAGAAGCTGCCCGAGAGAACAGAGTGCCTAGAGCAGGGAAATGGGGACTGAAAGGGGAGAAAGACGCACACGAGAGAGATTTTAGCCTTCCCCTGACCCTCCCAACTGAAACAATTATTCACAGGACCCAGTGGGCTCCCAGTAATATTATTTTGTTTCTGCAAAGGCTCATTCTTTAGGAATAAAGTCCTGCGTGAATGAGCGCCCATGTCCAGACAGAGTACCCACTTGGCTCTTGCACACCCATTCAACAAACACCCATTTTGCTGCGAGGCTCAGTGCTAGGAATTGAAAGTGAGAAGTAAAATAAGATAAACCAGCAGAGAAAAATCTGCATGTAATACAAGGTGGTGGAGTCTACAAAAGAAAGAACAAAGGGCCATTCTTTTTAAAAAAAATTCCTTAAACTGCTGGTCTCATTTCTCTCTTGCCCACCCTCCCATTCATTCTAGTATGATGTATTGAAATGTAGTCCTAGCGCTAATGATCACATTTTTAAGGCTGGCATGCCAGAGACAGTGAAAAATTATAAATATGGTTTGTAGTTGTCATTTTTTGAAAACCTGTTTACCCTTCACTGTTTTCTTAAAAATTTTCATTTTAGTTGCTAAAACTAAAAGATCTTAGAAAGTGTTGCTGTAGCACTAAAACCCTCTTGTATGTTTAACCTATTCACCATAAGCTTGATTTACAACTGCTTTCTTTGCTTGATGAATCCCACATGCCTCATAATTTAAACATCTTAATGTGCCTCTCACTGAAGTGGCTTTTTATTTGAATGCAAATTGATTCTGAAACTGCTTCCAATCAGAAGTTTGTGTTTAATATACTGCAGCTTAGAGTTAAATATCACCATACTAAGGTCAATATGCAAGGAATAGGATTGAGAGTCAGTTGCTACCATAATTAACCTAGCTCAGGTTCATTTAACCATAAAATATACACTCTGACTGACTGTTTAACCTGTCCCAAATAAATGAACGGTATAGATCCTGAGCCATTCACTCAACAAATGAAATGCAGTTTTCATATAAATACAAAAGAAACTTGAGTTCATTTCTAAATTAGTGTAGCTTTTTTTTTTTTTTTTGAGGATTTTAAGGGATTTTCAGTGGAAGGCAAACAGGATTTTTGTAGCATTCTCGACCTGATACCCGACTAAGTCTTATCTAGTCCAAGTAAAAACAAATACAAACCATGTAAGATAGTGGCTTATTCATTCCACCCCGCCTCCTTTTTTTTTTTTTTTTTGAGGCAGAGTCTTGCTCTGTTGACCAGGCTGGAGTGCAGGAGCCTGGTCTCAGCTCACTGTAACCTCTACCTCCCAGGTTCAAGTGATTCTCCTGCCTCAGCCTCCTGAGTAGCTGGGACCACAGGTGTGCACCACCACGCCTGGCTAATTTTTGTATTTTCAGTAGAGATGGGGTTTTGCTATGTTGGCCAGACTGATATTGAACTCCTGGCCTCAAGTGGCCTACCCACCTTGGCCTCCCAACCATCCCATTTTTTAAAAGTGCACTGGAAGACATTTAATAGTCTCCATTTGTAGATAGTTCTAGAATTTAATAATTTCTGCTATTGGCAATTTACAGTGCAGATTTTAGCACAAGATGTCAAATTATGTGAAACATTTTGCTACAATTATAGATGTTATAATTTTCCCCAAGTATTTGTTCAGCCCTTTAACTTAAAAAGCCAAGTTTGAAAGTACTTCAAATTTAGATTGAATATCATCCTAGCAAGTCTTAGTAAAATCTCATGCTGGTTTTCTGCTTTGGGTTCGGGAAGAAAGGAATTAGCTTCAAATAACACCTCTACCTGTCTGTGTGCAGGTGTTAGCTCTCCTTGGGAGGGGTAAGACAAACTACAGGCCCCTTGCCTGATCCCCTTTTGAGAGCCACAGCCCAGAAAGTGGGGAAACATCTTGCAGTGATGAGAACAGGCTGACTAAAAAAAATCAGATAAGAGGGAACAGGTGCACCAATGTATCCGGAGAGGGTAGGCCTGAGCCCAGGAAGCGTCTTGGGCTCCAGGATGGCTGCCGGCACCCTAGCCCCAGTCTAGCGTCACCACGGCCAGAAGCCAGTTTGAAGCAGAGCTCTTCCTCTAAACACCGAGCATGGTGATTTTGACCAGGTAACTAGGCTGAACCCTCATGAACAACTGCTTATTTGTCTCTGAAATTAGGCTGTGGCTTTAAAAATTCCTGAGGCTTGGAGTAGATAGGGTATAACAATAGTTTCCCCTGCCCCCGAAATTGTGTCACGCTGTCAGCTTCTTAACATAGCAAGGGAAGGAAAAAAAGCTGCTTTAATGACATGGCAACTTTAAAATGTTAAATAGTTATTTGCTTTTATCTAGCACAATTAATCTCAAAGGACATGTTGTTATTCATTCAATGACAAGTCTTAACCGAGTGCTACTGTGTCAAATGCCAGCTATGGTGGTGGGTGGACTCGCAGTATCTACCCTGCTGCAATGTACACAAAGGCAGAGCCAAACAGCACACAGGTGACAAATGTAAGAGGCAGATGGCACACAGGTGACAAACTGTGAGAAGTGCTAAGAAATAAATATTAGGTTGGTGCAAAAGCAATTGCGATTTTTGCCATTACTTTTAATAAGATGCAATAAAGAATATCAGAGATAGAGGTGGCAGGAGGAGAAAACCTGCTTAATAAGGGTAGTCACAGAGTTAGAATCATTGTAAAGTTCATGAGGCAAAGCTTAAGGGTCCTTCACTTGTACTGGCCTCTTCTAAGGCCCTGAGTGTTTCCATGATCATGTGTTTTTGCAAAGTGTGCACATTTAAGGCTTTAATACATTATTTTTCTATAAAAACGTTTCTACCAAGTTGTATAAGCTTCAGGGTTCACAAAATCTGGATTCACACTTAGTAGCTAGGGAAGACTTCTAGGAGGAGGAGAGATTTCAGTTGATTTTCACAGGATAAGAAGGAGCTTGCCATGCTGGATGTGGGGACAGCAGTTCAGGTGGGTTGAAGGACAGTTTGAAAATTCTGAAGCTGGAAATTGCCTTGCCAATCAGAGGACGTGAGCATGGAGTAGTTGGGGAATGGAGAGAAAGGTAGTAGGTAAAGTTGGAGAAATTAGCGGGAATAAAAGTGAAGGGCCATGTAGCCATATTAGGGAGTTGGGTTGTAGCAAAGTGGTATGTAAAACCACTGGAGTGCTCTAAGCAAGAGAATGACATGCTCAGATATATGTTATTAAAAGATTACTCAGATTCCAAAGGAAGAACTGATCTGGGGTTAAGGCGTGATTAGAGAAAGGAGGCTCTTGTAGTAAAGGTGAGAGAAGATGGTGGTTTGGATGAGGCTGGTGGCAGTGCATTACAGAGCAAAGTGGACAGATTTAAGATACTGATTAGACTTTGAAATCATTGGACTAGCTGATGAGTTGGATGTAGGGAGCTGGGAAAATATTCAAAGATGACTTGAGCAACTTTTCAGACTTGAGCCACTGGGTTGATGGTGGTGCAACTATCATCCAGGGGGAGGAAAGCCTAGAAAAAGGGAAAAATGGGGTCAGGAGTGGATAAGGAATTCTAATTTGGTTGTGATAAGTTTGAGATACTTATTAGTTACTCAGCAGGAGAATGTTGAGTAGATAGGAGTCTGTGACTTAGGGGAGAGCTATATGTAAACATTTGAGAGTCACCCACATGTATTTGGTAAATGAAACATATTTTAAAACTATATAAAGTTCCTATTTCTGTTCCTATTACTGGTCTCTCATTCCATAAGTTAATTGAGACAGGACAAAGCCTTTAAATTGGATTAAGTAGAAATGCTAAATTGAAAAGTTATTTTCATGTGGAACTACAGGATCTTAGAAAAATATGTTGAAGGCTGGGTAGAAGTGTCTCCAGGGGGTTGCAATCATCATAAAAAGTTCTGTTAGGAATATTTAGGAGGGCATTTAATAATATAATGGATATGGCTTTATATAGGTGTAAATATGTCAGTGTTGACCTCTGTTTGAAGGTGATATAAAAGCAAGATTATGGATTTAGCCATGATTCTGCATCACTTAATCCCGCTCGAGTGTGCAGGAATGAGTTAGGTATGTGAAATATGTATACCACCTTAATAAATCAGACTTTAACTTTGTTATCTGAGTTTGTTTACATTTCTCAGTGGCCTGGGAGAAATAATTAAATGACCGCCACTGAATCATTCTAATTGATGAATACACCAGACTTTAAAAGCATATGTGAAATATTGTGTTGCCTGTGGATTAAGACCTTGACTTTAGGAGGTTTCAGTTAGGAGATGTTTTCCCAGAGTTAAAAATATATTTTTCCAAATAAGCAAGTAAGAGAAGTCTTGGCTAATCTGGTGTTTAAATTTCTTACAAGTATACCAAATTTCCAAGTGTCAGCTATAATTAACTATGATCTGGCGATATGGGATCCTGACAAATCCATATGTGTGTATGGTGTAAGCATTAGAGACCACTTTGAAAAGCTGTGGAATAGAGATAACATCCCATAAGAAAGAAGTCATTTGTTATGCTGATATTCCAAAAAATTCTTACTTTTCCTAGGGAATATACAGATTAGTATACATAATGAGTAGATAAAAACGCAGTAAAAGTTGTATTATTCTAAAACAAAGTTTTCGTTAGGCTTTTAGAGAATATATGGTATTTAAATAATTTGGAATTAAGAAGGAGATCATGAGGCTACAAAGCTTCTTAGGAGATGCCATCTGTCACTTTGCAACGTGAAGAAGGCCAGTCATCTCAACATTCAAGTCTATGTGAAGTTTTCCATGAGTGGATTTTGTATAAATGAGTTTCCATCTTATTTCAGAACTCATTTCTTCCAATTCTCTATTTTCTTTATGAGAGCCGCTCATCTAAAAGTTTGGGGATCTCATCTTTGTGTTGGACTTCTATCCTGTACCCGCTCATACACAAAATTCCTGAAATGTTTATTTTGAAGGCTGGTAGCATTTGACTAGAAGTCTAATCCAGAAAAAAAGAAAAAAAGGTAGGATGAGGAATTTACAGAAAATAATAAAAATATAAGCCCACAGGCAAGCCAACTTAAGAAATTCAGGGGTGAAAATAACAATTTTGGGGTTGCTTAGCACTAGAATGTTAAACCCTAAAGAAGTACAAATTAATGGTAAGATAAAAACATTTTAAAGAAAGGTTGGAAAAGGGGCAAGAATGATGATGAAACTGCCTTTGCAGAAATTATAACTGAGAAAATTATGACAGTGAAAGAGATCTGACCTAACCAACTCCATTTTGCTTCTAACCTCCAAGCTGTCCTTGTTCATTCCAGGGCCTAGGCCGAACTAACTTTAGGAGGAATTCAGTTTATAATTTAACTTTGAAACAAAGATTATAATAGCCGTTTCCCAAAACAACCCTCCTTTCTGCCTGGGGAGTAGATTGCCTTTGCAGGACTAACAAATTAGTCACAAGATTAGAAATTATGGTTTAGGAGTCATGCAGCTAGAGGCTGCAAGATTCTAAACTTCCCCAAATTGCTCCTGAGGATAATATCACTATTGTAAATATTAAAATCAGTGCTTGAGATATTTTGGAGACCCTGTACTCGATGGATCAGCTGACACCACTTAGATGGATAAACTGGCTCATCTGGTCTTATGGTCCCCACCCAGGAATTGACTCATCACAAGAGGACAGCTTCAACTCCCTATGATTTCATCTCTGACCTGACCAATCAGCACTCCTCACTTTCCATCTCCCATACAGCCAGCTCTGCATGAATTAAACTCTTTCTCTATTGCAATTCCCCTGTTTTTTTTTTTTTGTTTGTTTGTTTTTTGATTTTGTATGTTTGTTTGCTTTTGAGATGGAGTCTCACTCTGTCGCCAGGCTGGAGTGCAGTGGCACCATCTCAGCTCACTGCAACCTCTGCCTCCCAGGTTCAAGCGATTCTCCTGCCTCAGCCCCCTGAGTAGCTGGGATTATAGGTGCCCGCCACCACACCCAGCTAATTTTTATATTTTTAGTAGAGACAGGGTTTCACCATGTTGACCAGTATGGTCTTGATCTCTTGACCTTGTGATCCGCCTGCCTCAGCCTCCCAAAGTGCTGGGATTACAGGTGTGAGTCACCGCACTTGGCTGCAATTCCCCTGTTTTAATAAATTGGCTCTGTCTAGGGAGCGGGCAAAGTGGACTTGTTAGGTGGTTACAATGAAAGGATGAAAATAAAATGATTCAGGAAACCTTGCCAATAGTGCTACAATAGAAAAATAAAGCAACTTTCAAATTCTGCCTGTTTGTAGAATTTTAGGTATGAAAATTGAATAGGTCAGGTAGATAGCCACCTCATGCTATTTCCTTGTGAGGTTACATCCTTTATCATCTCTGCCTCCAACTCAGACTTTCTGTAGCCATCAAAGATGATGTCCAAAGTCTAACCTAAGTTATTAAAAAGTAAGCGTTAGGCCTGGTATGGTGGCTCATGCCTGTAATCTCAGCATTTTTGGAGGTGGAGATGGGAGGATCACTTGAGGCCAGGGGTTCAAGACCAGCCTGGGCAACATAGTGTGATCCCATTTCTACAAAAAAACAAAACAAAACAAAACAGGCATGATGGTGCATAACTGTAGTCCCAGCTACTCAGGAGGCTGAGGTGCAAGGATGGCTTGAACCCGGGAGGTCAGGGCTACAGTGAACTACTGATTGCATCATTCCACTCCAGCCTGGGTGACAGAGACCCTGTCTCAAAAAATATATATATATTAAATGTTGGCACCTGAGAAGTCAACAGTGTTGAACAGGGAATCAGGAGTGACTTCCCTCCCCACTTCTGGCTGGGACACATAAGGGTCCGGTTGTCACGCACACTGTTGTGGCCAATCTCATGGCTGAACTCTTGGAGAACCAGCAGTCACCTCAGAGCTCTAACATGCACCCCCAGGAACCAGTGGCACGTGGCTCCAGAGCGCAGCTGCACCAGCAGAACATGGAGCACCTGCTTGAGAGCTGCCCCAGAATCACCTACAGAGCCAGATCCGACCCTAAGGAGCTTCTCCCATCTGGCCCTTGAGTCCCTTCAGCTTACCTACATGTCCCTGCACCATGGGTTGTCTCTCACCAATTACATTTGAACTACCAGGAGAGACTAAATCATTCAGTATGCTTGTGGTTCCCCAAAATATCTTTGTTGACTGCATTATCCATAAAATACCCTTATATGAGCCTTATTCTGTTTGGCTTTCTTTGGTTAAGAAATACACTTTTAGGCCGAGCGCAGTGGGTTCACACTTGTAATCCCAGCATTTTGGGAGGCCAAGGCAGGCGGATGGCTTGAGGCCAGGAGTTTGAGACCAGCCTGGCCAACATGATGAAACCCTGTCTCTACCAAAAAAAAAAAAAAAAAAAAAAAATTAGCTGGGCCTGGTAGCACACACCTGTAGTCCCAGCTACTGGGAAGGCTGGGGTAGGAGAATTACTTGACCCGGGAGGCGGAGGTTGCAGTGAGCCGAGACTGTGCCACTGCAACCAGCCTGGGTGACAAGAGTGAGACTCCATGTCAAAAAAAAAAAAAAAAAAAAGTCACTTTTCACTAAAATAAAACTTCTCATGAATATGAGGTATTTATCTCATTGTTGCCAAGTGTGGCTTTTATTAAAGCTTGAAGAGTGAGAAAATGAATAGCTTTTCATCAGCCACTAATGGAACAAAAATGGCTTACATGTGTGACTTTCCACAAGATTAATTTAAATTGGGGAGAACTGGCTAGCTTTCTCCTGTCGTGCTCTTTAGTAAATGCATAAGATAAATGCAGCACAGCAAATTTTGCTCCTCTGTTAGTAAAATTAGTTTCTGTGCAGTCGGGTTGACCCTGCCTGCTACAGCGCACAGCTGCTTTGGCATGCTAATTGAATTGTCAACAATAAACACTGGGAAGGAGGCACTTGAAGCTACCATTTTGGGCCACAAAACCTTTGCTTAAAGGCTGCCTGCTGTTTCTCCCAACTATGCATGAAAAGCAATTAAGAAAAGTCTTGTATAACTGTAGTCTGCTAAATCAAGGATAAGCTGTATATTGGAACTAACAAAAGACACACAAAACGCTTGCAGATCTTCTCAGGACCAAACTGTGTGCACTTGTGCTTGTAAGAATGTGTGGCCCAATTAATGGAAAAACACTTAACTAAAAGTTAAATTGCCCTGTTACCTTTTGCCCTATTAACTGGTGTCTAGCCTTAAGCATGAGAACCCTAGCTGAATGCTTATTTTACCAAGGCAGAAACACAATGAACCAGATATGAACCAGTCTAATAACTTTACCAGTCCTGGGCCAACTATTAATGCTAAGAATTTATACTGAATGAATAGATACCTCTTTGTTATTTCTAATTGTCATGGTGAAAAGGTTACTAAATTCCCACACGTGATGGGACAAAAGACACTTTGCCTACACAACAGCTCCATTTGACACCGTGGAAGGAAAGGACTGGAAGCATTTAGGCTGAGTTAAAGAAATAAAATACAGGCTGCATTTGTTGACAATTAGATGTGCCGTGGTAACATAAACTTAAGTTACTTGCTTTTAAAATTGTGTAGAGTTATTCTCTTGTTACTAATATCTTACAATTTTGACATGTACTTTCCCCCTAAAAAAATTTATAAACTGTTCTAAGCTCCAAATGACATCTTGGTTCTAAATGTTATTGAAATAATTTGTGGGATAATATACCTATGGGACATCTTATACCCCTAAAGCTGATCGCTGGTGGCATAGTGTGTGCAACAGTAATGTTCGTGTTAACCCAGGAAAGGCCATAGAAAATGGTCCATAGAAACTGGAGGTGTATTTAAAGTTGCTGGTCAATGTTTTCTTAAAAGTAAGATTTTGAAAATACTGAAAGTAAAAGCTTGAATATTGCTAAAAATAGAATAATTAAAAAAATTGTTCCCCATGAAAAGACCTTTTAAGTCTACATCTTAAAATCGAAAATAATTTATAGTCATTCTTATGTTGTTATTAATATATATACAAACTTTAAAATGTTGATCAAAGTTTTAAAATTAACATTATACTATAGAAGACCAGAGCTTATAGGAGGTGTACATTATATACACACAGCTATTTATTAGAAGTGAAAATATTTTCTTCCAGGTGATTCCAATTGATCCTTAATTATATTTTTAAGATTGGGGTATGACATATTGTAGTTATTTAATTTTTTAAGGATTATTTTTGTTATTTCAAGTGTCGACCTTAAAGTGCTTTTACTGTAGACAGCAGCATTCTTTGTTCTGTCAAGTAAAATGCAGCTGTAATAAGATTGGATTCTTTGCTTCTGTGTTTCTATTTTTAGTTAGTCAAGGACAATCCTAGAAAATGCTTCTTTGGCCATTTTCCCCCCTTTTTCTAACAGTACTCAATGAAAACTAAACATCTTTAGGAAAATTAAAGTCTAAATCACACATATTGATTCAAATTTTGTGAACGGATTTTACATCTCTTTCAAATGTCAAAACTGTTGCAACTACATAGTGACATTCCTGCGGAATGGATAAACAAGATATTGATAAAGCTGCATATCACATGATCACATACTCATAGAGCACTTCTGTGTTTAATTAATTGGTTCAGGGAAAATGTGATTGTCAATAAGAGGTTGTAAACCTAAGTGGCAGGAAAAGTTTTTATTTCTCTTTTGTTCTTCTCATTTTTATTTCATCCTTGCTTATAAAAATCCTGCGGCAAGAATGACTGGTATTCAGAACATGTTCTCTAAAGTTACTGTCACTGCTTATCGATTTGAAACAGCTGTGAAATTAAAGGGATCAAGTGAGTTTCAAAACATTGCTGGGTAGAAATGTCTATGTTAGATCCTACATGTTTAGGAGGTTATTATTATTATTTTTTCATTCTTGGAACAAAGCTTGCTGGGCTCATGGGTTTTCCTTGGGCCTCAGTGAAAGCTTTGTAACTCCTGTGAGTACTCCTGAAAATATTCAGACACAAAATGAAAGGTTAGCAAAGAAGAGAAAATCAGTCAGCACAAGACATGGCCCTTAAATGTTTGCAGTCAATTAAAGCCCTGTTCAAGGTTAGGCTGGAATTCCTCCAGCTGTGGTGTTCCATGTAAAATAAAATACTGCCAGCTGTGGTCAATTATTTGATTTCCTTGTGAAACTTGAGAAACGTGTAATCACTGTTAATATGGTAAAAAATTGATCAAGTGTGACATGCTATGTAATTTACTGATTGCAATAGCCTTTTAGGTACTAACTCTGAGAGTGGTATCTGCTGATTAGTTTCTAGACCTCAAGGGCTAAAGTAAGGTTAATTTTTATACTTAAATTTAGCTTCATATCACACGACAGGATTGGTTAAGTGATTTAGCCACTTGATAGAATAGTATCAACTAGTAAATATTTTTGTGAAGACTGTTTAAAGATGTAAAAAATGCCTACAATAGAATATAAATGAATAAAGGAGGACTCAAAGTTGTGTACATAATGATCACAATTGCATAAAAAATCTGAGGTTAAAAATGTTAAAATATGAAAATATCTTTTTTTGCAACCAACTGTTTCAAAAGTACATTTGGTAGTCTGCATATGATTTGAGGATGCAGAGGGAGAAAATGTATTAGAAGAATAAAAAATGCCGGGTGCAGTGGCTCATACCTCTCTAATCCCAGCACTTTGGGAGGCCAAGGTGGGCAGATTGCTTGAGCCCAGAAGTTTGAGAATGGCCTGGGCAATATGGTGAAACCCCGTCTCTGCAAAAAAAAAAAAAATTAGCCAGGTGTAGTGGCACACACCTGTAGTCACAGCTAGCTGGGGAGGCTGAGGTAGGAGGATTGATTGAGCCCAGGAGGAGAAGGCTGCCATGAGCTGTGCACTCCCGCCTGGGTGACGGAGTGAGTCTCTGCCTCAAAAATGAAAAAGAAAAAGAATAAAAAATTGTTAAGAACCGAAAAAAAAAAAAACCCAAAAACCCAACCGAACAAACAACAAACAGCAAAAAATAGAGGGATCTGAGAGCCCAGCATCCAATTTCACAACTTGTGCCAATAAATTAATTCCCATACTACATATGTGAATGTCCCATAAACATTCCTGGGGACCTAAATATGCTTGTTATCTTTGGAAGGGGTAAAAAAGACGAGGCCATATAATCACATTATGGTGGGAGAGCAACCTCAGGTGCTAGTCATAAATCCAGCACCAAATATGTCAGATCTCAGCTTTCTCATCTTTAAGGGGGAGTAATGACATTACCTGCCTAACAGGACCACTACAGTCAAGTGAGAGCACTGAACACACCGCCCGGCCACTGGTAACAGTTCCATCAGAGTTCTGTTGGTATGAGTTTTACTATGCCTATACTTTGTATCTTTTAAGCTATCAACTACAATCCATAGGTTTTATTTTTATAATAAAATATATAATCAACATTTCTAAGATCTTTTTGTGGGCACACAATATTTCTGATTGTCTATGATCAAAATTCCAGCACATTCTCTTTAGCTGCCCATCAGGGTCTAGCAATTCTGCCCTTTCTTAACTGGCTGGTTTACATATGACTTTTAAGATGGACTCAAGCATCGTCTCCTCTGGGTTCTGCTTTTTGCAGTTAAATTCCACTAAAATTGACATCATCATTTCCTTGCGAATCTTCATGTACTGTTTCTTTTTTTATGTAATTTTTAAGCATAAGAAGTCTAGTTTTAATTTTGACTTAATATATCTGACTAATCCACAGACTAATCAGAAAATGGTAAAGGGCTGAGGCTAAAGTTCGTGTTTCACATTCTGGGAGTGTTATTATCATCTGTCTTCAAGAGAGAATCTTTAAAAGCCCGTTAGATTTTAAATCTCAAATTTTACTACCTCGTGGCTCCTCCTAGTTATAATTTCACTAGTGATACTGGCTCAGAAAAGGAGTAAGTGGGCACTAAATCTTTGAGTTTCCTGTGTACATTTGGTCCATTTGAGAAAACCAAACAAAATATATTGCTTAATAGAGACCCCTTTTAAAAGTCAGTTAAGTAGCCCAAGCTCTCAGTTTGTCTATCGAAAGAAGGTGCTTCCAACCCCAGGTTGTTTGCTCCAGTCCAAAGAGTCAGTCCAGGTGGCTCTGGACTCACCACATGAGTAGGGTCCAAGGTGCACCTCCACAGGCTGGAATCACCTCAGTGGACCCCTGCATGCCCACATCAGGGAGAGAGTGTCCCAGCAGATACCTGGAAAGCTGAAGTGCCCGCTTAGAGTTTGCAGGTCCTTTGGTTGTGCCTCAGAAGGTGGTCTAAGTGCTAAACATCCTGCGTGGTTCTTACCAAGCCTAAAGAATTCCCCTGCCCTGACTGTGGTGGTTCCTGCATGTGTGAGGGCTGAAAGTATCTACCTTGGTACCGTCCTAGCCTAGAAGCCTTCTCACAAAGGTTGCATCTTGGGGCCAGGACAGGGATTGGGATCTACCCACCACCATGGGCCAGACGCCCTCTCTCCGTTTGGTGAGCCTCTGAGGTGCACCACGTTCCTCGCCCGGCTTTTCTACCACCACCGTGTGTGTTTCAGTGTCGGGAGCTTTGCCCTTTCCTGCTGCTGGTCCTTCAGTCCAGCCCTCTTGGGTCCTCTGATAGGTGTCAATCACTTGAAAGCTCAGAAGGGGTTGGGATGTCCTCATGAAAATTTATCTCCCCAGCTGCCTTCAGACTCTGCACATCAGTAGTTTGTGAGAGAAAGGTCCAGGTTCCGCCTCCTTGAGCACTCCACCACTTCATGTCTAATAACACAACTTAATGACACCTACACATTAGGAGATACAGTAATATGTGTCTGACTTGGACAAGTCCTCAGATTGTCTCTTGTATTTCCTTCAACTTTTATTTTGTCTGAATTTTGCAGGTAACTTCAGACAAGATTCAAGATATTGTGGAATTCTTGGTCGGTAGTTTTTTACAGTGAGTAGCCATTCCTAGCACAGTTTAGAATGTCATGAGCAAAAGAACAGATGCACTGTTACTTGAAGGAGAACCACAGTGCCTGTCTTATGTCTTTCCTTTATGCTCACTTACCATACTGCAAGCACAGAATAGATATTCACATTTTATTGTTGCTGGGCATGGAGACAAGCTGGCACTCAAGTTTCTTATAAATACCACATGCTTTTGTAATTTTTGCTGAACTGGAGCTTGGTGATTGTTCCTGTGGTAACCAGATAACACTGGATTTTTGGCTAATTTAATTGTTAGGAGAAAATCAAGGTAGTTCATGCAAACAAGATGGAAATATTGAAACTTGAATATATTGGTCAACCTTAATTTTCTTAAAAGAGGAACGTTGTACTACTTACAACTACATGCCATATGATGAATTAAATTGAAAGAAAATCCCTAAGTCAAATCAGCTGGTGATAAATGGAGGCAGATTAAGCAAAAAAAGAGAGGTTTGTGTGATTATGCATGTTATTTAAACATAAACTTCACTAGTGAACCCCCAAAGCAGTTTCTCATTCCCATTAGGAAAATTGTAATTGGTGCATTTTCCATTGTCCATTTTAGTTCTTATGGAAAGAACATGGAAATGTGGCCTGATGAGGTGGTGGTGATGCTTAAATTCACACCCGGTCTCTAACTTTTCTCCCCACAGGATTCAGTCTACAGAGTCTCTAACACTCGCTGCTATTAATAAAAGCTGAATAAAATGATGCCTTTGTCTGAAGACATTAGCAGAATTGTAGTCGTGTTCCAAAGGACTGGGGGCAGAGGGGAAGGTGTGAGAAGGCCAGTTGCCCAGGGCACCAACCTAAAGCGCTGCTAAATTTGTGAAGGGGGGAAGGCACCCAGCCAGCCATCAACGAACCACAGGTACCCGGTCGCCAATCTCGGTGTCCACGATGCTTGGAATAGTTCTGCTTACTTTAAGCAGTTCTACCACGTGTGTGGCTCCAAAATTCTAAAGACCATTTATATATTTTAGTGAACCAAATTTTAAAAAATTGGACATGCAGTCTTGCTTTATACTCATGGTAATGACTATTTTAGAATTAAGGTTATAAATATATCTAAATATTCCAAACCAGGAAAACCAGGAAACCTGCACCATCTTCTACCCCTCTCCCTAACCCTCCACAATAGAAAAAATGTTGGTTTTACTTAGTTCTTATTTAAGGATAGTGCAGTGTTTCAAACCCTAGTGGAACAGCAAAATCACCTTGGAAGCCTGGGCCCCACCCTAGTCCGACTGAAATGGAATCCCTGGGGTTAGGGCTCAAGAATCTGTAAGGCTAAATGCTCCTCCGGTGATTCTAATATACAGTGAGGGCTGAATGAGAACCATGTGGCAATGGTTACTATAATACTTGCATCAGGATCACCTGAAGGGCTTGTGAAACCAGCGAGCTGGGCTCCACTCCTAGAGTTTCTGATTCGGGAGGTCTGGGGCGGGGCCCTAGAATTTCCACTGCTAAGTACTAGTGCTTGTGGATGCTGCTCTGGGACCACACTTCGAGGACCACTGCTATAAAACGAATCCTGAGTCATTGACACCTCCTAAGGTATTTTCACTCCTAGAAAACTTACAGAAGTGTTATTGTTGTTTATGGTTGAGATCTGGAGAAGGGGCATAGAGTCAGTGCCATGAGAGCAGGAAGTGGAGGAAAGGGACTTTAAGAAAAAAGTTAACATGAGAATGTTATAAAGACTGAAGAGAGGAGGTTTTGAATTTTAAAAGTACAGGCTGGGCAGAAAAGTTGAAGGAGAGAAAACTAGGGGGCACTTGAAGAATGTAAGAGAATTTAAAGGAAATTTTAAAGAAGTATTGTTGGGGGGTTCTCTGTGTCTCCCTCAGTGTGTTAAAGAAATATAATTAAAAGATGGTTTGGGCCCAGTGTAGTACCTCATGCCTGTAATCTCAGCACTTTTGGAAACTGAGGTGGGAGGATTGCTTAATAGCCTAGGTAACACAGTGAGACCCAATCTCTACAAAAAAATTAAATAATTAATCTGGTGTAGTGGTTCCTGCCTGTAGTCCCAGCTACTCGGGAGGCTAGGTGAGAGGATTGCTTGAGCCTGAGGTTTGAGGCTGCAGTGAGATATTATCGCACCACTGCACTCCAGCCTAGGTGACAGACTGAGACCTGGTCTCTAAATGAATGAATGAACGAATGTAGTTTTTGGTCGTGTCACTCATGGTCAGTGCCACACCTTTCTGGAATGAACCACAGGTATCATGCTTTTGTAAGCATTCCTCACTTTTTTTTTCCCTTCATTTTTCTCCCCCTAGAAAAACCACAACAACCTAACTCGGAAAACTCACTAAGAAACAAGAGTTAGAGAAAAACGGGGTTTTGGCTGGGTGCGGTGGCTCATGCCTGTAATCCTGGAACTTTGGGAGGCCGAAGCAGGCAGATCACCTGAGGTCAGGAGTTTGAGACCAGCCTGGCCAATGTGGTGAAATCCTATCCCTACTAAAAATACAAAAAATTAGCTAGGCATGGTGGTGGGTGCCTGTAATCCTAGCTATGTGGGAGGCTGAGGCAGGAGAATCGCTTGAACCTGGGAGGCAGAGGTTGCAGTGAGCTGAGGTCACGCCATTGCACTTCAGCCTGGGCAACAAGAGCAAAACTCCATCTCAAAAAAAAATGGGGTTTCAAAGATTCAAAAGACTGAATTATTGGGGTAGAGGTAAAAAGGGATTTGCCTGAGTCTAGGAGAGACTGAGTTCAGGGCTATGTTGAGGGTGGAGTGAAACGTGAAATATTTATCCAATGGCTCCCATCTCTCACTGGTCCAAAGGAATCCTGGGGTGTGGAAGCCCCCTGCACTTCAGTTGTGTTGCAAGGCAGGGAGGGAGGATAGGAGTGAAGAGATGTCCAGCAGGTGAAGAAGATTGGCAGGTGCCTCAGGTGGAGGCACAGCAGGCTGCCCCTGCATGGAGTTGTCAGCAACCACACAGTGCTGGGACAGGACATGGTGGGCACTGAGGGGCTCTAAGGTGGTGCAGAGAGGAGTGTGATTCGGTCAAGGAGGAGGGGACATAGGTGCTGGTGGAGTGGCCAACAGTGTTTACTACAGAACTTTCAATTGCTCGTGACAGGAATCTACCCTTAAAAAAAAAAAAAAAAAGCCCAAACAGCCACAAAATCCTATCTAAGCCACTTGTTTCAAAGTTGTCTCTAGTTATACCTTTTACTAGTTCTGCAAATTAACCAACTAGACCAAAGCAAGCTTCCCCTTTAGTTATAGTGCCCATCCTTACTGTAAGAGACTTTAATGAGAAAAACAAAGACCCCAAAGCAAAATGGAAACATGGGTTCTGGTTATCAGTGGCCACGATAGCTGTCTTCTGAATTAGGGAAAGTGGGTACAATTGAGACAGAGAAGAAGCTAGATTCAAACTTATTTTAGAAGAATCAAATGGGACTCCCTAATTTTTTTGGTCATCAGCCACTTTGAAAGGTCACCTCATGGATAGTTTGTCTAGCTTTATCCATGACTAGTGGTGTGTAGTCCAGCCATCCCTATTTCCTGAGCTACAAATGTCGTCTTAGAAAATAATTATCTCTAAGGTCAGATCTGACAAACATCCTAAGAAACAGAGGTGAAGAATCTGATGTTAGGTCCTAGTTAGGAACCTAGTTTTTGAAGCATAGTACTACCTATCTTCAACAAATATTCAAATTAGGTAAAACTCAAATTTGTTTCCTTGGGTTTGGGGCTGAGGCCAAAATAAGGTCTTAAAAAGGCACAAAGAAATCAGTAGAGCCTTGTCCTCAAGGTCTCAAGGTAGGAGCATACGGGACAAATGTTACGACAGTTCAATTTTAGTAAACAAGAAATTTGGCAACAGCAGTGCAGCACTGCAATAGAGTTTAATGGCTATTCCGTTGTTATTTTTTTTCTTTTTTGGAGGTGGAGAGAGATTTACATCCCTCAGAGGACATGGATTAAAATGTATTAAACTTAGCCTGGAATCTTTTTTATAACAAACAACAGATCTTATTTCTGTTTCTCCTTTCACCCTCTATTGGTTTTGATATTGACAAACCAGAACAACCTTTTTTAAAAAAATATGAGATTCAGCCATTTATACTATGTGAAAATTAAGTATATTTTTCTTTATTCTTTGTCTTATTTCTACCTCACCTTCAGAAGTAATGTTTTATGGCAAAAGTGGAAAGTTGTTCTGAAACCTCTGATGGAACAATTACAAATTATAACCAAGGAATGGTTATAATAACTGGGTTTTTAAGGATGCAGTCAAGAATATAAAATTGGATATAAACAGCCATTTTATATGATTTCATTATTAAACCAATTAATAAGCAAATGATAGTATCAGAAATAATTTAAATCACCCTTGTAGATCATTTGTGGCTTATCAATGACATTCAGTCTTACTGAAACTTAATTTTCATTGAACTACCGATATGAAATTCATCCTTCTACTAGTTCCTGATTCCATCTCTTACCTTCTCACAGAAGTTTCTCATTCTGTTTGTCTTTCTCTTTTCTGTGTCTTAAAACCCTCCCCATTGGATTACCTCTGCCTGTACATACACATGTGCTCAAGATGTTCCCACCCTGAAAACAATTAGGTCCTCCTGTATGTTTGATACAATTAGATACTGCTGTATCATTGTTTCCCTTTCTTTTCTTTCTTCCCTTTCTTTCTTCATCTCTCTCCTTTTTTTTCTTTCTCGTCTCCCCTCTTCTTTTTCCGTCTACCTCCCCACCCTATCCTATTCATTCATTCATTGGTCAAATATGTTGGGGAGAGGAGTGCCCACCGTCTGTCCAGCACTTTACTGAGCTCAGGGAAACATAAAACACTGAAAAGATTGGGCTATGTCCTTGTGGGGGTTATAATCTGGTGAAGAAGACAGGCATTTGATAAATATGCCATGGACTGTCATTCCTTCTTCTCTTACATCCACTTTGTTGCAATTGGCCTTGAAGCTCTAGCCCAGGCCATCATTGACCTCTCAGTTCCAAAAGTAATGAATCCTTTTCATTTTTTCCCACATTTTAAAATTCCTATTGGAGTTTATCACTTCATTCTTCTGGAAGCTTCTTTCTCCTTGCTTTCTGTCTTCATTTTTCTTCACTGGTTTTCTTATTCCATTTTATCTCCTGGCTCTTGTGGTTTCTTTTCCTATACCCGTCAATTAAATGGGAAATAGTTCGGCTGGGTGTGGTGGCTCATGCCTGTAATCCCAGCACTTTGGGAGGGTTAGGTGGGCAGATCACAAGGTCAGAGGTTAAAGACCAGCCTGAAAAACATGGTGAAACCCCGTCTCTACTAAAAATACAAAAATTAGCCGGGTGTGGTGGTGTGGGCCTGTAATTTCAGCTACTCAGGAGGCTGAGGCAGGAGAATTGCTTGAACCCGGGAGGCAGAGGTTGCAGTGAGCCAAGATTACGCTATTGCACTCCAGCCTGGGTAACAGAGTGAGACTCTGTCTCAAAAAAAATAAAATAAATGGGCAACATTTCATAGTGTTCTGTTCTCAGCTCTTTTATAATTTTTCCCCTCTCATTTCCTGACGCTAATCTAGCTATTTTCATGTATTCAGCTACTACCCGTGCACTGATAACTGCATAGCCAACCATTTGTCTTTCCTGGGGATCAGTTCCAAATATTCAGCTGCCTGGTGGGCATTCTATCTCCAACTCAAACAGGTCCTGAATTGAACGCATTTTCTCCAACACTGGTTCTTCTTTGTGTGTTTCCTGTCTTATTTTTGAGAACCACTGTGCACTTAATCACCTAAATTAGGCTGTTGTAAATAAGAGCAGCAAGATTTTCAAGAACTGGCTTATATAGGTAAGATTTGAATTGAAATTTAAATGACAAGAAAGAACCAATCACATATGTGACAGAGTATTTTTGGCAGACAGAACAGAAAGTACAAAGGCCCAGAAGGTGAAGAGTGATTTTGAGTAGTCAACAGAAGAGAAAGACCAGTGTAGCTGGCGGTAGCAGGCGGAGGGGAGGAATCCCAGATGAGCCTGAGGAATCTGCAGGGGTTACACCATCAAGACTGCTGGCAATTATGGGGAAGGCTTCATGTTATTCTAAGTACAATGGGATGCTACTGAGGGACTGTTCAGCTGGAGAGTGACATTGAATTTATACTTTATAAAACTCACTTTTGCTTTATGAATAACTAACTGTGGAAGAGGAAGAGTGCAAATATGGTGTCCAGATAGGAGGCTGTGCAGTAATACAGGCAAGAGAGGGTGAGGGCTACAGACAGGGTAGTGCCTGGGGAGTTTGAGGGAGGAGAAAAAGTCAGGATATATTTTGGAGGTGGCATCTACAGGACTTGCTGATGAGCTAGTTATGGGGGGTGAGGCAAATAAAGGTATCTGAGATCACTTTTAGGATTTTGACAAGAGCAACTGTGAGGACATATTACTGAGATACTGAAGACTGTGTGAACATAGAAACAAGTGAATGTAGATAGAGAAGAGCAGACAAAAAGAGAGCTGACAACGGAGTCCTGGATTACTCTATTGTTTAGAGGTCAAACAGGAGAGATGCAAGCAGACTAGTCAGGCATGCACAGTGAGGGAAAACCAGGAGAGTATGTCCTTGAAGCTGGGAGAGCAGCTTCCTTTACTAGAGAATGATCAATCTGGTGAGGTGTCAAGTAAGTGGCAGGCAGAACAAAGACCCTAGAATGGAGGTTATTGATGACCTGGAGGAGAGCAGCTTTAGAATGGACGTGGTCCACATTTTGAGGGTGAGCACTTCAACTTGGCCCTGACATACTTTGCTGCTTGTGTTATTGCTACAATACTTTATTATAGCTAATAGTGGTCACTACTATTGAGGGCTTATGTGAGAGAATAGTATGTACAAAGGCATAGAGACATTTAAAAATGGAATGACCATTCAGAAACTGGCATTAGTTGAATATGGCCAAAATGTGTAGTATGAGAGGGAGAATGAGGGGGGAAGAAAATAGGAAAGAGTGGAGGTGAAATTGCATGGGGAGACGGGGCAGATCTAAAAACATCTTGTATACTAAACTATATTTTGTATTTTGTGCTGTAGACAAAGGGGAACCATTGAGAGCTTAAATACATATCATATTATTCCAGAAGCATAGTTTTGGCAGCATTAAGGAGGACAAATTGGCTAAGAATAAAGCTTTAGGAGAAAGATGAAATAGCCTGAATAAAGACAGTATCAGTGTGTCTAGAAGGGTTAAGGATTTGTGAGAGATTAAAGACTGAACTGAGAGATGAACTGAATGTGAAGGAAAAAAGAATTATTTGAGTATCCTTGAGTTAATCAGACTATCTCTCCTTGCTTCAGCTCTTACTTTATAAAGGACTTCCTAAATGTATTAATCTACTATCCTACTTTATTAAGAACTATGCAGTATAGATATTTTAATTTCACATTATTTAGATTTTTTCAGTATCCCCATATTAATCTGATAATATATAATCATTTTGGAAAATTATGCAAGATTAATCTAAATTTGTATACATCCCAGGATTAATACTATAAGTTAACAGTTTAATACACACCAACACAAATACTGCATTAGTATCGGCATAGTTTATAATTTAGTTTTCTAAAATAAAGGTGAAGAGCAAGAACTTTCCAGTTAACTGGGAGCTTAGAGTGGGTTTGGGGCTTAATCAAGGTTTTATTATATCTTAAATAAATTGGAATATTTCTTCTGAAATATATATTGCAGCTAAAGATTCAAGGAAGAATTTGTTAGTCATATTAGAAAAACCTCTTTAAACTTCTTCTACTAGCAACCTCGATTTTAGTTTGGAATTATTCACATGTGAACACAAGTTTTCTGAATGGCTTAATTTTTAAATCTCTAGTACTTTTGAGTGTAAGACATATAAACACATGTTCAAATATGGTGGTCCCACAGTGTGGTTTTTCTATGACCAAATAGGACTAATCAAATGCAATTACTTAAAATTGTGCAGTTTTGATTACAATCATCGTTGTAAATGAAAATTGAGGGGTTGGATTGAGAACTGTAATTTCACTGTTTAGAAAATAATGCTTTGGATCTGTAATACTTCACTCATCAATAAATGGATGAATGTTACGTGACATTGTTGAAATGTTCTGGAAATGACAGTCTAAAAGGAAATTTATTTTCCAACTTCTTTTCTTGGGGGCTCTGGACTGAAACAGTCTTGTTGTATGTTTCATTTAATGTGTTCCCCGTTGTGTATAGATCCAGCCATTCAAGTGCTGATAACCTAAAAATTGAGCTAGGGTGCTTTGAGAGAAGGGCGGCCAAGATTGCTAATGGGAAACTTTCTTTCTACATTTTTAAGTGCTTTGCCCACATTTCAGAGATAATTCTCTGGATAAATCATATTGCTGGGACTCTTGTATTTTGCTACCTGTGAAAAATAAAATTGCCATTATAAGTCAGGATCTCGGCCGTGTTAAAATGGACATTTGCTAAGTAAACATTAAACAACTAACAAGTTCCATTAAGGGCAGTTTTTATATAGCAAGACAAAAACAGAAATATAAAAGTGAATAGCACAGTAGCTGATTAGCTAACAACTATTTAAGGATGTGGGCAGTTAAAGAGTACTTTCTATGTAATAATATTAATAATATTGAATGATGCCTCATGCTGACTGGAAATCTTGCCCTCAAATTTAGAAAAAATTTTTCAAAACCCTTGACATACTTTCAATTATAGTTAGTCCCCTATATTCATGGGTTTTACATCCCCAGATTCAATCAACAATGGATCAAAAGTATTCAGAAAAAACCAATAACAATACAACAATAAAAA
This sequence comes from Pan troglodytes, assembly GCF_028858775.2. Taxonomy (NCBI): domain Eukaryota; kingdom Metazoa; phylum Chordata; class Mammalia; order Primates; family Hominidae; genus Pan; species Pan troglodytes. The sequence goes on along the minus strand of NC_072411.2, from coordinate 84,844,836 downwards.
ATGACACATGGTATGACAACTATTTACACACATTTTTGTCGTATTAGGTATTATAAGTAATTTAGAGGTGATTTTAAATATATAGGAGGATGCGAGTAGGTTATTTCAAATACTGTGTCAATTTATATAAGGGACTTGAGCAGCTGTGGATTTTAGTATCTGTAAGAGGTCCTAGAACCATTTTTTCATTAATAATGAAGGATGCCTATACTATCATATTTGAGATGGGACATTACCTAATTACTATTCTAGCTTTGTCTTTAACAAAGCTAAGTCACAACCAATATTAAAGCATGCAGTAGGTACTTAATGTTTGAATTAATGTGTGAATGACAAATGTCACTTAAAAATGCCAGTTTTTTAAAAGAACAAAATCATAACTTTTACAGCAACATGGATGCAGCTGGAGGCTATTATCCTAAGTGAACTAGTGCAGGAAGAGAAAACCAAATACCACATGTTCTCACTTATGAGTGGGAGCTAAACATTTGGTACTCATGCACATAAAGATGGCAACAATAGAAACTGGGGACTACTAGAGGAGGGAGGAAGTGGAGACAGGGTTGGAAAACTGTTGGGTACTGTGCTCAGTACCTGGGCGACAGAATCATTCGTACCCCAAACCTCAGCATCACATAATACACCCAGGTAACAAATCTACACATGTCCCCACAAATTTAAATAAAAGCTTAAAAGTAAATAAATAAATAAAAATATCCATCTTTGAGTGCTAATCCTCAGTGGAAAAAAATGGTATTGTGTTTATGTTACTAAAAATCAATATTTACATGAAATACATGACAAAATACAGTTGGGCTTTGTGGCTTCATATTTATAAGTTTTCCTACTCACTAAAATGTATTTCTAACCCCAAAATCAATACTCATGGTGCTTTCATGGTCACTTATCGATATGTGCAGGGTGGGAAAGATTTGAGTGACCTGAAGTACACATTCCTAGCTGAGGTTGAGCGAAGTGGAACTCTGCTTTCTTGGTTCAGCCCTCAGATTGTAAACGAGTGTCCTTCTCATGGGCTATTTAGTGCTGTGTTTATCACATTTTTGTGATTTTCGTTGTTGGTAATTGTATTGTTTACAGTGGCCCCCAAGCAAGTGCTAAAGTGCTGTCTAGGGTTTCTATACGCAAGGCTGTGATAGCTCTACACAGAAAATACGCGAGTTAAATATGCTTCATTCAGGCATGAGTTATGGTGCTGTTGGCCATTACTTCAATGTTAGTAAGTCAACAACACATGTTGAATCAGGTGTCTAAACAGAAACACACATAAAACAAGGTTATGTATTGACCAGCTGACAAAAATGTGACCAGAGGCTTGCAGGAACTTACCCTCTTATTTCCCCTAGGAGGAGTGGTTTAGTATCTACTTGAATTGTGTTTGTGATGACTCTATAGAACATAACTTCCAAGAATAATGACAATCAACTGTACTTACTGATGAAGTGATGTGATGGAGTTTGCTTAAAAATAATCCGTGGAGGTCGGGTGTGGTGGCTCACACCTATAATCCCAGCACTTTGGGAGGCTGAGGTGGGTGGATCACGAGGTCAGGAGTTTGAGACCAGCCTGGCCAACATGGTGAAACCGTGTCTCTACTGAAAATACAAAAACTAGCTGGGCATGGTGGTGCGTGCATAATATCCCAGCTACTCAGGAGGCTGAGGCAGGAGAATCACTTGAACCTGGGAGGCGGAGGCTGCAGTGAGCTGAGATCACACCATTGCACTCCAGCCTGGGTGACAGAGCAAGACTCCATTTCAAAAAAATAAAAAATAAAAATAATAAAAATAAAAAATCCATGGAGGCATAGGGAATTTGGATCCCGCACAGATGAAACAAACGGGCAATGATTTGAAAGTTGCTCAGGTTACATGATGGGTACTTGAGGTTCACTCAAGTATTTTCTCTCTTTCTGTATATGTTTGGCATTTTCTATGGTAGAGCATTTTTTTAAATACCATTATGAGTATTTAAGAACTTGAGTTCCAAAAATTTTCATGAACTTTTGCTGCTCCCAATGAATCTTAGTACTTGACTAGAAATTTTCCCATTTTTTCTCTTCCTTTATCTTGTTTTCTCCTGCTTTACCTGTTATAGCTAAAAGAAAATGAAAGGAAGTTGGAACAAAATCTGAGGGCTATAAGAAGTTAATTGAACTGTGTAAACCTAGAAAAAGTACTTTATGTCTCGTAAGATTCTGCCACCTCTCCAGTACCATCAAAATGCTAAATAAGTGAGCTGTTGCCAGAGAGTTAATCTACAAAACTCTCTTTCCTCCCTCAAGGATTCAGTGACATCCTGTGTTTGTTTGCTCTTCTGAGAATACATTCTATATGGGAATCCTCCTTGTAGGGTTAACCCTTACACTCCAAGTCTAGCTTTAATGGTAGAACATTTTCTTTTTAGTTTCATATTGACCTTGACCTTTCAGTATGGAGAAGGATCTCAGGCCTGCCCTGGCTAGATGAGACACATTTAAACTGACAGATGAGGTTGGCTTTCAGAGAGGGAGGAATAGGTCACCAGCTCTGTTTGTTTGTTTGTTTTTAATAAAAGAGCAGTCAAACTGAAAAAGACAGGAGAAAAATACAGGGAAAACAACATAATTGTACCTTGTACTTTCCTAATGTTTTCTGCCTGTAGAGCTCAAAATATTCTCCTAATATGATCTCAAACATCAGCAGCTCCAAGGTACAGACAGGACAAGCATTATTACTCTCATCTGAAAGATGAGGTCAAGCATGGCAGGGAGTTGACAGAGCCAAGATGAGGACTCAGAACTTGACTCCTGTTCAGCAACCAGCAAAACTAACTCTAGGACCCCTACTCTTCCATTGCTGGCTGCTTTTCCTTCCTTCCTTACCTTAGTATAACCCGTTTCCTCACCACAGGCCTCTTGTGATAGCTCTTCTCTCATCAGTGAGATCTTTCCTGACCTTCCTATCTAAGCAGTATCCCTCCATCTCCATCCCACCTCTGCCATCACTCTTTTCCCTTCCCAGCTTTGTAATTTTTTTGCCCTTATCATCTGTCATGTTATTTCTGATATCTCTTCATTAGGATGACCCATGACTGAACACTGTATTGTTAATTCCAATCCCTATTGAGCTCATAGTGGGTGCTGAGTAAACATTTGTTGACTAAATTTCCTCATTTATTAAGACTTACTTTTAGTTAAGCATCCAATATCTCATGGCTGAGAAGGCTCAATACCAGACATTCTCTTTGGGCTACTTTCATTAGAATAGGAGAAACCTTGCTGTGATTTAAATCAAAGGAGTGAAGCTCTAATTCATAGCAACTCATATTTGGAGAAAGTATTTTTGCACAGCAAGGGATTCCTTTGATGATCTCTGACCTAACACCAAGGTCAGCCCTTCCAATAGCTATCACCAGAGACAGGAAGTGAGAGAAGAAAAGTAGAGAGAAATAGACATTGTATAATGCACATCATCAATGCTGCTTGAATTGTAGGGAAGTAAAACACAAAGTTTTATTTTAATTAAAGTATACTTAATATCAGAGGAAAACTTTTCAATGCTTTTTAAACAGTATCCTTTTCTATTTTATATCTTTCCTTGTGTCTTGCAGCTGACTTTTATTTTATCTGAATAAATGCTTTCCAGACACACAAAAAAAGGAGGCGTTGCCTTTGCCAAGTAATCGGATGCTTCCTTAGAGGCTCAGACCCTCAGCTAATCAAAGATGAAGCAGAGAAATGCCTTTCCTCCAGGTTTATCTTGTCAATTGATAAAGAGTTTCAGGTAGTTTTACGGTGGCAATCTTTGAACAGCTATTTGGTATAATGAGCTTTTCTCACAGAACCCATCATCGGAACAAATTATAATTGGGAGCAAATCAGCACATGATCAGACTTCTAGTATCTTCTACAGATGCAAGTACCAGATTAAAGTCTAGCAAGATGATGGTCCATATTGTAGCTATTGTGTACGTTTTTTTTTTTAAATAGAAGTTAGTATCTTCATTTGGTTACTCCTGATTTATTCTTGATTGCCACGCACATTTTGGTGTTTTTGCACTCCTTGCTTTTGTTTTTTCCCAGTCTTGTTCCAGGAACCATTTAAGGTGGCTTAATATATATACATAACAAGAAAAAAAGATTATATTAAAAATTGGTGGGAGAGGGGAACGACATCAAGGAAAAGTGAGAGTAGGAAAGGTGAGATGAGGACAATAGTGCCTAAACATAGACAGTTTGCTATATGATCGGCACTGTTCTAAGCACCTTGTGTATATGAATTCATTCAATCCTGACAACAGCTTCATGGGAACAATATTACAGGCTGAGCATCCCTAATCTGGAAATCTCTGAGAAGCTTCAAAATAACCTTTTGAGCATGGACATGACACCATAAGTGAAAAATTCTACACATAAGTACTTAACACAAAATTTGTTTCATGCACAAGATTATTTAAAATATTGTATAAAATTTCCTTCAGTCTCCATGTATAAGGTGTATATGAAACACAAATGACTTTCATGTTTAGACTTGGATCCCATCCCCAAGACATATCATTATATACATATATACAACTATTTCATAATCATAAAAACTCTAAAATCTGAAACAATTCTGGTCCCAAGCATTTTGGATAAGGGATACTCAACCTGTATTATCATCTCCATTTTACAGATGAGGTAACTGAAGCACAGATACATGATTAAAACTATACAAATAGTAAGTGGTAGAGCTCTGAGGTTCAAACCCGGCCAAGCCCTCTGCTCTATCATATGTTACTGACTCAACAATGAAGCTGGGAATAAGGTTAATATACAAAACAGAAATTGTAAGGTCCTATGGTTCTGCTAGAGACGAACCACAAATTTGCCTCTAAGATTTCTGGCCAAATAAAATTGAGAAGGAAAAATGATCAGTTAAATGATTCACAGTGTTCAGAAGATAAAAACAAGCTGGTTGCTCAAGAGCAGCAAAATTATTTCTGGTTGGGAGACCAGAAAGAAATTTCTCTTGTAAATCTCATAAAGAAGTCACTATGTGATGAAGTGGACACTATTCTCCAATAAGTCCAACAGATTTTCATAGGGCTGCTTCTTACAACATCCCTCACTGTGTCATAATGTATGACAAACACCAAAGCCAAATTCAGTAAAAGGCAATCCAGGAGGGGTGGGGATTTCAGAAGATGTGGTCAGGTTTGTGGATCTCTGCTGGTCTGGCTTAATTTAGGAAAACATTTTAGGCTATTTAGAGGGAAGAATGAACTGTAGATCCTACAGGCTACCATCTGTAATTATTATTCCTCTCAATTGGGCTTTTGTAGAACTTTGAGTGGTAGTGAATTTGAAGTTGTTTCCTGGCCAGCACCTGGAGTGCAGCTCTTCTATGGTGCTGTTTAAATGTGGAGCTTTAGCTTTAGTAGTCAACTGATGGGGGAAGGATGATATTCTTGTAAAAGCTGAGGAACTGCAAGGATGCTGTTTGAATAGAGGGCCACCCAGTCTCTACAAGGCCACATTCAGTGAAACCAAACCTGAGCCATTGACTGCCCTCAAAATACATGGAGCCAAAATGACTCTGTGGCTTTTTGTGATCAAAAAGTTCCCCATAGAGCACTCCATCCTGAATTCTAAAGCAGGTGCAACCTTGATGATTTTTTAAAAGTCTCAATAAAAAAAAAAGTCTCAATAAAAGACTCCTAGAATTTTTAAACTTAAAAATAAAACCAAACTAATAAACATATCAACATTATTTTAAAAATAAAGTAGCATAAAAATGCTAAATGAAAAAGCAATAATCCTTCACACCGACCTTCTTCTCTCTTGTTTCACTCAGATGCCACCACTTAAACACTTTTTGTTTTATTTTTTACATTTTATCCATAGTCACCAGTTTTTAATATTTTGCCATACTTATACTACCATTTTCTCATTTTATATACATATATATGATTAATTTTTGAATGTTTTGAATCAGTATTGAATTATAGTATAGAATTGAATTGCATACATCATGGCCCTTTACCATTAAATACTTCAGTAATGTATTTCCTAAGCACAAGTTGAATATTCTTTTATATAATCTAAGTACAACTGTTAAATCCAGGAAACTAAACAGTTCAATATTGTATCTAATCTGTAGTTTGTATTCCAGTTTTCTCAACTGACTCAAGCGTGTCTGCTAGAGGATTTATTATCCTTTATTGCTAAATCCAGTTCAGGATTAAGTATTGTATTAACAGTCAGCCCCCTGTATCCAGTTTCCAAATTCAAGGATTCAACCAATACAGATCCAGAATATTCAGAAAAGAAATAATTGTGTCCATACTGAATATGTGCATTTTTTTCCTTGTCATCATTCCCTAAAAAATACAGTACAATGACTATTTACATAGCATTTACATTATATTAGGTGGTATAAGTACTCTAGAGATGATTTAAAGTATACTGGAAGATATGCAGAGATTATATACACATGCAATGCCATTTTATATCAGGGGCTTGAGCATCTGCAAATTTTGGTATCTGTTGGGGGCGGGAGGTGGGTCCTGGAGCTGCATTTGTTACTCATCTTAATCTCCTTTATTCTGGAGTAATTTTTTAGACTTTTTCTGTCTTTCACAATATTAACACACTAAAACACTCTCACTTTTAAAAAAAGCTTTATTGAGATAAAATTATGACATGATAAATTGTACAGTAGATAATTACACAGTGTGATACATTTTAAATGTGTATACATCTGTGAAACAATCAGCATCATCAAGATAAGAAACATATTCCTCACCACCAAATGTTTCTTCGTGTTCTTTTGTAACTTCTTCCAGCCACTCACTCTTTTCTCATTTCCCACGCAACCACTAATGTGCCTTCCATCACTGTTTTTAGAATTTTATATAAATGAAATGACAAAGTATGTAGCTTTTTTCTTTCAGCATAACTACTTTGAGTCATTTATGTTGTTGCATGTATCAGTGTTTCATTTTTAAATTTTATCTATTTTATGTTATTTTATTTATCAGAGATGGGGTCTCTCTTGGTTGCCCAGGCTGGAGCGTAGTGGTGCGATCACAACTCACTGCAGCCTCAAACTCCTAGGCTCAAGTGATTCTTTCACCTCAGCTTCCAAAGTAGCTAGGACTACAGGTGCACACCATCACACCTGGCTAATTAAAACTTTTTGTTGTTTTTAGAGATGGGGTCTTGCTATGTTGCCCAGGCTTGTCTCAAACTCCTGGACTCAAGTGATCCTCCCACCTTAGTCTCTCAAAGTGCTAGGATTATATGTATGAGCCACTGTGCTCAGCCTCATTCATTTTTATTGAGAAGTATTATTTTGTGTGGATTATTTATCCATTCACCTGTTGATGGACATTTGGGTTGTTTCCATGGCTGTTACATATGAAACCATGAATAGTTACAAGCAAGTCTTTGTATAGACTTATGTACCTTCTAGGTAAATACCTATAAGGAAATGCCTGTATTATATGATAGGTGTATGTTTAACTTACACTGTTAAACTTCTAAAGTGGTTGTACAATTTTGTATTCCAATAGGGTTATATGAGAGTTCCAGATCTTCCGTTTTCTTTTTTCTTTTTTTTTTTGAGAAGGAGTTTCACTCTTGTCACCCAGGCTGGAGTGCAGTGGCACGATCTTGGCTCACTGCAACCTCCACCTCCCAGGTTCAAGTGATTCTCTTGCCTCAGCCTCCCAAGTAGCTGAGATTACAGGAGCCTGCTACCACGCCCAGGTAATTTTTGTATTTTTAGTAGAGACAGCGTTTTGCCATGTTGGCCAGGCTGGTCTTGAACTCCTGACTTCAGGTGATCCACCCGCCTTGGCCTCCCAAAGTGCTGGGATTACAGGCATGAGCCACCATACTTGGCCAGATCTTCCATTTTCTAGCCAATATTTACAATGGCCTATCTTTAATTATAATGATTCTAGCAATTGTGTAGTAGTATCTTATTATGGTTGTAACTTGCATTTCTCTAATGACTAATTATCTTGAGCGTACTTTATGTGTTTATTGTCTGTATTTTCTTTGGTGGTGTCTTTTCAAAGATGTTTTTGATATTGATATTTTAAAATGTTTCTCAATTTAGGGTTCTCTGATGTTCCCTCTTTATTAGATTCAGGTTATACACACCCAGCTGGAATACCACAAAAGTAATATTTCCTTCTCAGGACATTATATCTGGAGATACACTTTATCCCTTTGCTCCCCATTGGTAATACGATCACCTGGTTGAGGTGTAATCATCCTTCTACTCTATAGTTACTCTTTTCCCCCTTGTAACTAATAAAGTCTGTGGAGAGACACTTTGAGACCACAGAAATGCTTCCGCTCCTTATTGAATTTCCCCAATTTAGCATCCTTTTTTTTTGGATTACTTTTTTTCTGAACCAGTTTTTGCTAGTATCATCACAAAATGTTGATTTTTTAAAAAAATAACTCCAGCACTCCTTCATTTATCAGTTTACATGGTGCTATAAGGAAGAGCCTTTGTTGGCTTCTCTGTCTTTCCTTCCCTCCCCTTTTATGCCCCCCTCCCTTTCTCATTCTATCATCAGTATGGCCTCAGGGACTCCTATTTTACTCAATGGGTTATAATTTATTACTGACCTTGTATTGATGTCTGAGATTTGGACAGAGGATGTCCCTTCAAGCTGCCTTGTGTGTCCTTATGACATAGGTATTTTAGTTTTTGAGTGGATCCTTACTTTCTGTCATAAAAAGATGTTGTAGCCCCACCTGTACCTTTTCTATGGCAGTCCTGAAATCAGTAATTTTTCCAACCAAGGAATGAAATTTAGAAGCTAAGATCTGGACATTACATGCTGAGGTTTTCTGCTGAGGTGTAATTGCTTTTAGACCTTTTAAGCAGATAGAGCTACAAAACGTATCTATCCAGTGGTGAGCTGGAAAAGTTTAACAACTAGGTCTGGGGGAAGGGGCCAGAAGACCTAATTTCTAGTATTTGCCAATTTCCATGGTGTAAGTACTGGCTGGTTTCAAGCTACTAATGTGAGGTCACTAAATGCAGATTTGGGAAAAGATGCATAATTGTGTCTAATGAGCCAATAGGACTAAGCTCCAGCATACCACCATGTCTACCCATCCATCCATGCACACACCTACCTTCCCTGTTGGCTTACACCTCCAATTTCAATCCAACTCCACTTTCTTGACTTTATTCTTTCTGCATTTGAACTTCTTTTCCCCCATAATGAGAATCCCAGCTCTCAACAACATCAACATATTAACTCATTTGCTCAGTTCCATGGTATACAGGGAATTTAGGAACTGCTACGCCCATATCATAATTAAAAAAAAAACTATGAAAAAGAGTTCAAGATTTATTTGCAGTTTCCCTAGACTGCACACATACAGTCAAATTAATTTTTTCATAGTTCCATGGATGAGTTTCCCTTTTCCCTTCAGTTATGTTTCATTTGAAATAAAATTGAGTTCATTTCTATTTGTTTGCATTCAGTTTCAGAGTTTTTTTCGCATTTTTGTTGACTTTATTTTTTGAGTATGTAGAACATTAATGTGATTCCAATAGTACAAAAAGGTGTATTTGGATGAGTGTTGCTCTCTCCTTTATTCTTTTACCCCATCCTACCATACCCTTGTAGTCTCCAATTTTGTTAATTTCTCATTTATCCTTCATGTGTTTCTTTTTACAAAAAGAGGTACCATACTAGATATTCTTTTGAAGTTTGTATTGTTAATAACACATCCTAGAAATCACTCCATATCAGTTTATATAGCTCTTAAAAAATGAAAAAATTCACACCTAGTATTCTATTGAGTATATATACTATAATTTATAAAACTCATCTCCTATTTATAAACATTTAGGTTGTTTATAGTATTTTTAAATTACAAATAATGCCACAATGAAGAGTTTTGTATATATGTATTTTCAAATTGTTGAGGTATATCTTCCGTGTAGGTTCTTAAAAATAGGATTGCTAGGCAAGGGATAAATGCAGAAGTAGTTTTGTTGTTTCCTGAGACAGGCATTTTTACTAATTTTTCATTTTTTAGTATTTAACATGTTTATAGTACTTTAAGAATATATTAATTTAGATATTGGCATTTGATTTATTATTATGATAGGTGAGGATTTAGCACACTACACTTTTTCTCTTCTTCCTTACCTCTTCCTTCCCAATATAGTTTTATCACTGCTCTCCAAGTGTTGGGGGGAAAGAATTTTAGCTCCCCAATTCTCCCTACCCTCCTCCCCAATAAATGCAAATAATATCCTTGCAATGCCAACACAGCTTTAAAAAAATTCCCCTCACCTTGACTTTGACCGGATGGCCCTTCCATACTCTAAAGCTGCTGCTGCCAGTTTAACATCTGTACTGGTTAATTTCATACATTCAAACACCTTACTTCATTTTCTTATCCATCTGCTGTAGCAATGTCACAAACTGGAAACCCCAGGCTGGATATGGTATTGTTTGACCCTCATATATTTAAATGTTTTAAGTAGTTGTGAACATTTGAAATATTTTACATAAAAACCCGGATTGGGGTAAATTCTGGGTAAACTGGAACATCTGGGTCTCTTTCTTCATGACAATACTCTTTTGGAGCAGAGAAACTACTGCCTTTTAAAAATAGTGCATGCAGTAACTACCGTCATGTACTTTACCTACCAAACACCCTTAACTATGTGAGTTTGCAATGCCTGACTACAGCCTCACTTCACTCTGGAAGATAAGGACATTCGTACTTCTACCCATCCTTAACCTGGGTCAGTGTATATAATTATTTTTATGTTGTTAAGCTGAAAATTGGTGACACCATTTGCATTTTTGTGACAAGTTTATTTCACTTCTACATGTTATAAAAAAACATAGCTCACTGCAAAGACAAACAGTAGAATCAAATCTAGAATGACATTTCTTACCCTGTAAGTTTAATGTGGTCATCACGCAAAGGAGAGAATCTGAATGGATTATTTCTATCCTTCATCTATTGTTTCCTATGTACTCAAATTTTTCTGAAGTCCACAAATACGCATCTGACTTACTGCCTCCTTGTTTCTCCTCAGAGACTTCTTTCCCAAGCTCTCTGCTCTCTCGCCCCATCTGCCCCAGGTCATGTTGAGGCCTCCTGCTTAGCTGCTGTCCTGTGGATTTGTTCACTGCTCTCTTGGGTTGGAGTCACTGTTTCTTGGATCCCCATGCATTTTTGTTTATGCCTTCATTTGGAGGAGGTGTTTCATCACCTAACCACCTAAAAATATATTTATCATCTGCCTGCTACTTGTTAGTCTGGGTAGGTGTGAATAGAATCCTAGGTTAAAAATATTTTCCTCTCAGAATTTGGAAGGTTTTGCTCCAAAGTCTTCTAGAATACTTCAAGCTCCAATTACTTTCTAATTGTTATTTTTTTGTAGGTTGTGTGTGTGTGTGTGTGTGTGTGTGTGTGTGTGTGTGTGTGTGTGAGATGTGTTTCCTCTCTGGAAAATTTTAGGATTGCTAAATTAAATAAGCAAGAGGACCTTGGCCTGAGGCTGTCTCCAGACTTTGAGTTCCCATGTAATAAATTGTAACCTAACTTAGTACTTAAATAAACTGAAACCTAATTTAGGATTATATAGATATATTTTTGTAACAGATAGGTCACAGCCAATCGCATGCTGCCAACTTGCCTTATTTGGAGCAGACCATGTCCAAATAAGGCAAATGCCTATCTGTAACCAATCAAGCTATTTCTGTACTTAATTTTTGTTTTCTGTCTATGAATGTTCACTGCATACCTCACAAAGCAGAGCTCTCTGAATGTCTTCTGGTTCTCAGTGCTGCCTGATGGATGAATTGTTCTTTACTCAAATAAACTGTTAAATGTATTTTGCTGAAAGTTTCTCTTTTACCAGTATCTTCTTTTTGGTTCTGGAATTTCACAATTTCACTGTGAGTAGAAGTTGAAGTCCTTACAAAAGTTAGAAAGTTAAAGTCCTTACAGTGACCTGCAAAGCCCTCTATGATCTGGCTCCCCACTTTCTCTCTCCCTCTAACTTCATCTTCTCTCCTGCTAGCTCACTCCATTCCAGCCACATGAGCCTCCCTGCTGTTCCTTGAACCTGCCAAGCATGCCTTGGAGCCTGTCCTCTGGCCTTTCTCTCTGTTCATATGCTCTACCCTCAGCCCATTTAGTGGCTACATTTTTTCCACCTCCTTCAATGGCATCTTCTCCAAGAGACCTGCCCTGTCCACCCTATTTAATACCGAAACCCTCCTGCTGCTGCCCCCACACTCCTAATCCCTCATACCCTGGTCTATCTTTTTCTTTATTTCACAGCACATCTTCTAACATACTTCTAACATACTTAACATTTGCTTATATTAATTGTTTATTGTCTATCTCCCCACTGCGAGAATAGAATCTTCATGAGGTCAATACATTTAATACACTATCTTAAATGCATAGAACAAAGCCTAGCACATTGTAAGTACTCAAATAAATGTTTGCTGAGTGACATGGGGCTCATGTTGAGCTCATGTAACTTCCTCATAAATGATTTCTATTCAGGAAGGCCAAAGGAAAGATGACAAGGAGGATTACGATGTTCCATTAGCGGAAGAATTGAGTCTAACTTCACACACTTCTCTTGCAGATAAACTGGTTTGAGGTTATAGGCCTCTAATTTATCAAGAAAGAAACTGGCATGCATTTAGATGGACTGCTTAAGCCAATAGGTCTATAATCTGTGGGGAGCAAAGAGTTGTTCTTTCAAACAATGAGAGGTTAAACAATACATTTATCAGATGGGACTTTTGTGAACATTGAGGGACAAAACAGGAAGCTGAAAAGGAAACCAATCAATTCTACCAGGGTTTATAACAGCTGTAATGAAAAGCCTTGGGGAAGGAAAGAAATTGGAATATATCCTCTTCATTATTTTTTGTACCTCAAAATGTTATCCTGTTCCACAACCCTCAAAACCCCTCACAAAGATAACCAACTACTGTAATCCTCATTTAATAAACATAGACTTCAGCTAGTGCATTTAATTCTAATGAAACTTGTGCAAGATTATAGCATGGAGATTAAAAAATAATTGTTCACTGATGGTATGCAAGCATTTGTGAGGATTACTTATAAATTGACTTGAGCATCTCTTTTTTTCTTTAATTTACTCTTTGAACATGTATTGAGTGTCAAGATGATGGCATGAAAAGTGAACAAGATTGTGTCCTGGCTTTGAAAGTTCATGCACTCTAGGACAGGGAACCATACTAATCAACAGGACTGAACTTATAAGGTGTTTCAGGATCCAATTCTCTGATTCTCTAGATTATTGCATTGTTTAGAGTTAAATTTAAAATGTGTATCTTCAATGTGTTGTAAAATGCAAAACATAACTTATAAACACTTTAAACATCCATTGTTGAAATGTAAGATGCAATTCAGAAGATTTTTAGTATCTATTTCCATATTGCAATTAATTAAACAATAACTACAACTGCAAATCTTATATTAGAAACATGTGACTGAAATGACTAAACTCCTGTTTTTGAGGTGTCTTATCCACATTAGAGTGTTATAAAATGTTGTATACAGTTTGTATGCCCAAATACTGGATTTATTAAACAGAAAATAAATGAGAGGTAGAATAAAGTAGTCATTGTTGGAGCCAGGTTTCACTTGTCAAGAAAGAGTTCACAGAGGCCAGTTTGAAGAAAATCTTGAAACTCATTAAACTGAAAAAGTTTTGACCAATATTTTGCTAACAACTATATAATCATTATGGACAGAGCTACTTTCCCCAGCATAGTTTCAGAAACACACATTGACTTCTAGCTGGGCTGAACTTTTAAAGTTTAAGATGTTTATATACTTTTAAAATTTCATTTTAGAGTAACCCATTTTATACTAATTTGGCCAGAATAGTATTCAAAAATATTGTGTATAAATGGCCACCTGAATACATATCTCTCTTAATTTTTAACTTTTGAGGCTGGGTGAGTTTCTATGTTAAGGTTTATTCACACCAAGGCATACTAGTTTTTGTTGCCAACTAGTTATGATTCAGGAAGACTGAAAACTAAGCTCTAGAGTTACTTTAATTGGAGAATTACTGCTTGGATTTAAATTTTATGGCTTGATCTCATAATGAATGAATTGCCCTACTTCTGAGGGAACACATTTCATGCAGGGTCGATCTCTGTGGGGGTATTTATCCACTAAATTTATGTAGTGAATATTTTATCCCAAATGAAGAAATTAAAAAAATATTTACTTGAAAATAAGTCATAACATTTAAATATCAAAATAGTGAACAAAGAGAGAAAGAGCATAGACAGTTGAATGGAGGGTAAAAGAGAATATGGTTACTTGGAAGAAATCAGAGAATAAAGCAAAGGAAAAGTCAGAAAATAAGTCAGCTTAGTAGGCAATGTAACTGATAAGTAAGGTTATTTGATTTTAGTGTTAGAAGGCATAATTATTACTACTGTAATTTTTTTTTTTTTTTGAGATAGAGTTTCACTCTTGTTGCCCAGGCTGGAGTACAGTGACGTGATCTCAGCTCACTGTAACCTCTGCCTCCCGGGTTCAAGCGATTTTCCTGTCTCAGACTCCCAAGTAGCTGGGATTACAGGCATGCACCACCATGCCTGGCCATTTTTTTTTTTTTTGTATTTTTAGTAGAGACGGCGTTTCACCATGTTGGCCAGGCTGGTCTCGAACTCTTAACCTCAAGGGATCCACCCGCCTCGGCCTCCCAAAGCGCTGGGATTTCAGGCGTGAGCCACTGTGCCCGGCCATTACTATTGAATTTTAGAAAAGGGAAAAGGTGCTTCATTAGATATTGGCTTTTACATCTGACATTTTATATAGCAGGTTTAAACACATTTAAGTAATGTTCAGTTCTGTAAGACCAAGGTATTCGATTTGCAGTTTTCTCAAGTTTCACATGCAGAAAGTCATGTAAACTAAACGAATAAGCTAGAAGCATTTAGCACCCAAAGTACTTCAGCAAATCTTGAAGTTTATAAGTATAAAATAAATTTCTTCTGCTCTTGAAGACCTAACAATCTAGTTTGGAAGATAACATATGGAATAATCAGAGAATAATATAGGACTAAATAAAGCTTTTTCTTATAAACAAATACTTAGTTTTGTGGTAGACAATGAGGAACTTTTAGAAATTCAGAAATCAATGTGAAGTAAAGAAGTCAGCAAAGGCTTTACAGTGGAAGTTGGATTTGGGATTTAAGTTAGATTTTGGGTTTACAGGATGAGGTGAAGGATGAAAAGGGCATCCAAATGGGAAAGTAATACAAAGCATGGTATGAGAATGTAAAATAACCAACTTCCCACAAAGTTCTTTGATATGGAAAAAGTAATAATTTAAAGACTCTAAAAGTACATATCAAAACTCCAATGGGATATGAACGCACACTCATTGGGATACCTACTATTTAAAAAAAATGAGTGTTGGTGAGGATGTGGAAAAATCAGAACTCTTGTGCACTATTGGTGGGAATGTAAAATGGTGCAGCTGCTATGAAAAACAGTATGGAGTTCCCCCCATATTAAAAATAGAATTACTATGATATAGACTTCCACTTCTAGGTATATAGCTGAAAGAACTGAAAGCAGGGTCTCTGATATTTGTACACCCATGTTTATAGCAGCATTATTTACAATGGCCAAAGGGTGAAGGCAGCCTATCAACGGACGAATAACAAAATGTAGAATGTATATATAATTGAATATTATTCAGCCTTAAAAAGGAAGAAAATTGGCTGGGTGCGGTGGCTCACGCCTGTAATCCCAGCACTTTGGGAGACCAAGGCAGGCGGATCACCTGAGGTCAAGAGTTCGAGACCAGCCTGGCCAACACACTAAAACCTTGTCTCCGTTAAACATACAAAAATTAGCCGGCGTGGTGGCACATGCCTGCAGTCCCAGCTACTTGGGGGGCTGAGGCAGGAGAATCGCTTGAACCTGGGAGGTGGAGGTTGCAGTGAGCTGAGATCATACCACTGCACTCCAGCCAGGGGGACAGAGTAAGACTCCGTCTCAAAACAAGAAAATTATGACACATGCTACAACATGGATGAGTCTCGAGGACTTATGCTAAGTAAAATAAGCAATCATAAAAAGATAAATGGTGTATGATTTCACTTACATTAAATATCTATGGTAGTCATATTGATAGAAAGTAGGGTGGTGGTTGTCAGGGTCTAGCAGCATTGGTAAATAAAAAGGTTTTGCTTTATGGATATAAAATTTCAGTTTTGTAAGATAAAGTCATGGAGATTGGTTGAACAATGTGAAATTACTTAACATTACTGAACTGTATGCTACTTTAAAATGATTAATAAATTTTGTTACATGTACTTTATCACAATTTAAAAAACTCTAAAAGGAATCAAGAGTTTTAAAGAAGACACAAAATGACCTTTAACTTGAAATCTCTCTTCCCCACAAAAATCCGTAGACATACTAAGTGATCATAAAGTCATAGAGCTTGAAGTCCATTTTAGAAAACTTCTGAATAGTCTACCTTTCCGTTTTCCCAAGTAGGAACTTCCCTGGATTTCCTCTGAGATAAATAGACGTTGCTTGTGCTGTGGGATAAGCTCACTTCCTTTTGTTCTCTGGGACAAAAGAACACAAATATGACCATCACTTACAGATGGACTTATTGCTACAACCCATTGCTAACATTTTTCCTTTTGAGATAAGTATTTAAACTGTCCATCCTTATTTCCAAGATACTTTTCAAATTTTAATACTTTTTATTTATATATTTTGTTTTTACTCCCATTTTCTCCTATTTTTTGGTGGTTTTATAACTTATTTGATGATTTACAGTTCTCATCCACCTTGTCTGTTGATTTCTGCAAGTGGTAACAGGTACATAGGTAATCAAAGTATAAGAGCTCGTTTGGTGAGTTTTCATCCTCGCTATGTTTTCTGGACTATTGCTTATGGATAAGACATGGGACTTCCTTTACTCGCCTGGCCCCGACAGCTTTGTAGAGGCTGGTATCAACGCGCATTTTCTTTGTGGCACACTTCCGGATCTCTTTGAGTGCTCTGAGGGGTATTCTTCTTGAATCCCACTCCATGGTTGGGCTTGTGGACACTAATGGCATATTCTCGGGTCACCACCTCATTGATGGCAGAACAGCCCTTCTTGCCACCCTTCTCTGTAGGAACCACTCTGCCAGGCTCAAATTGGAAAGGACTCTCATTTATCTTAAATAGTGGCTCTTCAAGTATTTGCTAAACATATTTCTGAGAGTACAGTAAAATAATATGCCTTAATTTTTCTATGTGAGCATTACTTCAATTTAGAGACACCTAACTCCTAAAATCATTCTTTGCCTTTTGTTTTTTGAGACAGGGTCTTCTTCTGCCTCCCAGGCTGGAGTGCAGCGGTGTGATCACGGCTCACTGCAGCCTGGACCTCCTGGGCTCAAGCAGTCCTCCCACCTCAGCCTCCCAAGTAGCTGGGACTACAGGCATACCCTACCACGCCTGGCTAATTTTTGAATTTTCTTGTAGAGAGGAGGTTTCGCCAGGTTGTCCAGGCTGGTCTTGAAATCCTGGTCTGCAGGAATCCTTCTGCCTGGGCCTTCCAAAGTGCTGGAGTTACAGGTGTGAGCCACCGCACCTGGCCTCATTCTTTGCCTCTAAGTCTCACTTTCATTCCCATACCTATTTTGACTAAATTAAATGTCTTCGATTTGTTCAGTTGGTAAGAGGTTAAGACTGCTAACCAAGCATGTGAACTTTCAGTGGTAATCCTGCAAAGACTTAATCTAAAGTCTGTGGCTTTGGTAGGCAGTTTTGTCATAATGAATGAACGGTTTGGTAGTACATTACGGGTTTGTATAAACTTCTTGAATAGCAGAACTTATAAACTATTCAGAATCAAAACACCAGGTAAACAGTAGGAAGAGACAGTAGGCCCACCCTATTTTCTTCCATAATTCCAGAACCTTAAAGCAGCAGAAGCCACAATAACTAGCGGGTGATGTGCACCTTGCTGGAGTCTGAATCAGTATGGGGAGACTGTCAAGCCAGTATAGTTTCCAAAAGAAGTTTAACGCCTATGACTGTGGACCAGCTCCTCTGGCATTCACCTGACCAGTGGAACTGCAAAACTAATTTTTTTCAATATATTGTCTGTCCAGGCTGCTATAACAAAATGAACTGGCTGGCTTAAAACAACACATTTATTTCTCATAGTTCTGGAGGCTGGGAAGTCCACTATCAAAGTGCTGGCAGATTGAGTGCCTGGTGAGGGCCTTGTTTGTTGGTTTACAGATGGCTCACTCTCACCGTGTTCTCCCATGGCAGAAGGGATGAGCAAGATACTGGGGTATCTTTTATAAGTGTACCAATCTCAAAAAGGAGGTCTCTGCCCTCATGACTTAAACCCTTCCCAAAGGCCTCACATTCCTAATACCATTACCTTGGGGGTTAGGATTTCAACATAATTTTAGGGAGAGCAGGAGGGGATATAAACATTCGGACCACAGTAATAATCTCTAAAAATAGTTTTTCATAGATCGGTGTGAAATCTGATGTGTGCTGAGAAATCTGTTGAGAGAGAGGGAGAGAACTTGGCTTTGGCGGGTTTGAAGGACACAAGGGTGGAAGGCTATTCAAAGCTGCGTAGCTGGCAAAAGCTAGGTGCTGCTGGTTGGTCACCTAGGTCTATTCCTTTGGGAACAGGAGGTCACACCTTAGGAAGATGGTGTACCCTGTGCCTTCAGGCAGGTTCAGTTGATCTTCCTTGAAGAAAATGATGAGACCTCATCAGTCTAGTTTGACTAGACAATCGCTAGTCAATTATTTCCATTTCAGAATTCAGTATTATGACCTCAGTGAAGGGAACAGGATTACAATTTTCCAGTATATTGAGAGCTTGAGGCTCAAAATGGTGAAATGATGCTCAGGCTCCACGCTGAAAGGAAGTAATGAAAAGAAAATGAATTCTACCCATTCTCTTCGAAAGTGGTCCTACTTAGTGCCAACCAATTCCATTTTTATCCTGTAACTTTTCTACCTCTAACAGGTAAACTGATTTCCTGGCAAACAGTTGATTATATACTTGTCATTTGGGGTTCTGTATAAATTTCAATGTTATCTTAGTTGTAAAAACAATATTTTGCGTTTTTGAAATTAAAACTTAGTTATTAAAACTGTATTATGGAACATTTTCCAGCAAAACAAATATATAATCAACCCATATCTATCCCTTATCAGCTTCAATACTTATGATACAGCCATCCATTTAACAACTACCCAAAGTCCCTGGATTATTATCTCCCCCCTTTTTTTTGGTTTCTCTCAGATCCTGGTTACTGGATTATTTTAAAGCAAATGCCAAACATTTTCATTATTAAAAAAAATGTCATTAGAATACGCAACATCCGCTGCAAACAATTCTTAGTTAATATCAAATTCAAATACTCTGATTTCCCCAACTGTTTCATATATATATGAAATATATCCTACTCTATAGATCTATGTATATATAAATGTATACAATAGTCTGTTCAAATCAAGATGCAAATATAGCCCACATACTGCATTTGGCTCATGACTGAAAAGCCTCTTTCTTTTGCCTTTTAAGCTATATGATACCTTTCTCTGTATTTTTCATTAAAGAAATCATACCATTTGTCCTACAAAATTTCCCACATTCCTGATTCTTGCCTGCACATTGATTTTTCTAAACACATTACCTCATCTTATTTATATCACTACCTACTGAAATATTTTTTCCACTTAACAAATGAGTTAATTAGGATACAGATATGAAGTAAGCAATTTTTCCAAACTCATAGTAAGTACTTGACTACAGGGCGAGAATTCAGTACACCCATTTCTGTGACCAAGAGCTCTTTTTACCTGAAGACTATGTGTCTTATTTCACAAAGGAGTACTAAAAGCCCCAGAAAACCCTGAGATTTTTGAATTGAAAAAAAAAATTAAGCTATTAGTCCAATTTTATGTCTTATTTATTAAAAGTGATCCATTTATACTGTTACACAGGCACCATTCTTCATGAATGGGAATCTGCTGAGCTCCAATACATGTATGTATCTTTACATGTCTATAGCAGTGTGTGTGCCTGTATGATTTTCTAAATTTATTGTCATACCATTCATACACTTTGAGTATATTTGTCCTATTACACTAGATCACAAACTTTTGGATGCGAAATACTTTTTTGCAATTTCTCATAGTCAAACATAAGTGACTGATAATTCAGGATATTTTTAGTGAAAACACAAAGGCCAACTAGACTGTGTGATTCTTGTCCAGTACTGAGGTAGAAATGGCATTTTATCAGAATAATGAAATGTGTCTGCTTATTTTTCACTGCCATCTACTGGTACCTGATGTTATTTCTGCTTAAAATCCTTCAGGGAAGCCTATCAGAGGGACTTACACAGAGCAACAAGAAATTATGAAGCCCTAAAAATCCTTTGAGAAAGTTCCTTTCAAAAGAATAGGTGCTACTTTAATAGGCAGAGCTACCTTAAATTTTACAATAAAAGTTACTAACATCTAAAAAGGGTTACTATAATATCAACTACAATGCCTCTAAGCTATAAGGGCTGCAAATTAAACTTACCATTATTTATAATTTTTAAGGCATAAAACAATGAATTTATAATTTCTAGTCAGAAATTCTTATCACAGTAGAACTCTGGCAAATTAATTTTAAACACAGTCAACAGTATAATACTTCTGGCTGTTTGTTTGTCAATTGAAATACACACTGTGCTTCTACGGGTCAACAATGTGCTAGGTTCTGCCAACACTGCAGGGAATAAGACACATGTGGCTGCTATCTATCTTCAGAGATGACAATATGGCTGTGTGTGTGTTTGTGTGGGGAGGTTTCTTAAGTTTATATAAAATACCAACAAAATGATTTTTTTTTTTGTTTTTGTTTTTGTTTTTTTTAGACAGGGTCTTACTCCGTCACCCAGGCTGGAGGGCAGTGGTGTGATCTCTGCTCACTGCAACCTTCGCCTCCGGGTTCATGCAATTCTCCTGTCTCAGCCTCCAGGGTAGATGATTACAGGCACACACCTCCATGCCCAGCTAGTTTTTGTATTTTTAGTAGAGATGGGGGTTTCACTATGTTGGCTAGGCTGGTCTTGAACTCCTGGCCTTAAGTGATCCTTCCACTTGGCCTCCCAAAGTGCTGGGATTATGTGCGTGAGCCACTGCACCCAGACAACAAAATGAATTTTAAAGTTTATTTAATTTCGGTAGTGAAATAGGTTTTCTTTTTGCATCTTGAATTTATTACAAATTAACTTGATAGGATTAATTTACATTAGTTAATTAATACAAATTAACTTTCCAAAGTCTTAACATGATGATTGAGATTATAGGCCTTTTGATAGATCATGTTATTCATTCTTGAGTTCTTTGGTGATTATTGACAGGTGAATTGCTAACATACTAAAAATAACAATATAGTTGATCTTCAAGTAATATACCCAAGTTTTTATAGTAAAACATGAGATACTGCTGTTCCAAGTCTGAAAAATATATATAAACATGTTTAAAATCATTAAACATTTTTTCACTCCTGTCACAAAATAGAAAGTATATTTAAAATATAAAACAAGAAAGCTGGGTTACAGACTGGTAAAGATAAATCTAAGATTTCTCAAAAATAGAGGAAAAATGGTACAGACTTTACCTTACCTTCATAATTTTCATGATAAGAAAGAGAAGATGTTTTGTAAATAAATGATTTTTCCTAAATACATTAAAGCCAACAAATTGTTTCATTTTATTACTTTCAGTTGGCAGTGGCTGCTGAAATATTTTTTGTGTGTGTGTATGTATTTTTTGCCTTAACGCCATATACTTTATCTAATGACCTGAGAAAGATATTTCAATGTATAGGTGGGACTTGTTGCTAGTTAACTGGCTTCAGAGCCATGTTTTAGTTAGCTAATGTTTTACCACTTGGTAATATAAATAGCCACTTAGAATTCAAGTTTTCTAAGTTTTCAATTTCATATTTTCCAAAAATCAACACTTATTCTTTTAAAGACATTTTACTTCCTCCAAACATTTGAAATAGCAGTTATGACAAAAACATGAATATCTCAATAGATGCAGAAAAGGCCTTCGATAAAATTCAACACCCTTTCATGCTAAAAACACTCAAAAAACTAGATATTGATGGAACATATCTCAAAATAATATGAGTTATTTATGACAAAACCACAGTCAATATCATACTGAATGGGCAAAAGCTGCAAGCATTCCCTTTGAAAACCGGCACATGACAAGGATGCCCTCTCTCACCACTCCTATGTACTGGAAGTTCTGGCCAGGACAATCAGGCAAGAGAAAGAAACGGTATTCAAACAGGAAGAGAGGAAGTCAAATTATCTGTTTGCAGATGACATAATTATATATTTAGAAAACCCCATCATCTCAGCCCAAAAACTCCTTAAGCTGATAAGCAACTTCAGCAAAGTCTCAGGATACAAAATTAATGTGCAAAAATCACAAGCATTCCTATACTCCAATAATTGACAAACAGAGAGCCAAATCGTGAGTGAACTCCCATTCACAATTGCTACAAAGAGAATTAAATACCTAGGAATCCAACTTACAAGGGATGTGAAGGACCTCTTCAAGAACTACAAACCACTGCTCAAGGAAATGAGAGAGGACAGAAACAAATGGAAAAAGCATTCCATGCTCATGGATAGGAAGAATTAATATCGTGAAATAGTCATACTGCCCAAAGTAATTTATAGATTCAATGCCATCCCCATCAAGCTATCAAGGACTTTCTTCACAGAATTGGAAAAAACTACTTTAAATTTCATATGGAACCAAAAAAAAGAGCCCATATAGCCAAGGCAATCCTAAGCAAAAAGAACAAACTATACTACAAGGCTCAGTAACCAAAACAGCATGGTACTGGTACCAAAACAGAGCTATAGACCAATGGAACAGAACAGAGCCCTCAGAAATAACGCCACGCATCTACAACCATCTGATCTTTGACAAACCTGACAAAAACAAGCAATGGGGAAAGGATTCCCTATTTAATAAATGATGTTGGGAAAACAGCCTAGCCACATGTAGAAAACTGAAACTGGGACCCCTTCCTTACACCTTATATAAAAATTAAGTTGATAGATTAAAGACTTAAATGTAAGATCTGAAACCATAAAAAACCTAGAAGAAAACCTAGGCAACACCATGCAGGACATAGGCATGGGCAAAGACTTCATGACTAAAACACCAAAAGCAATGGCAACAAAAGCCAAAACAGATAAATGGGATCTAATTAAAGAGCTTCTGCATGGCAAAACAAACTATGATCAGAGTGAACAGGCAACCTAAAGAATGGGAGAAAATTTTTGCAATCTATCCATCTGACAAAGGGCTAATATTCAGAATCTACAAGGAACTTAAATTTACAAGAAAAAAATCCCATTAAAAGTGGGCAAAGGATATGAACAGACACTTCTCAAAAGAAGACATTTAGGTGGCCAGCAAAGATATGAAAAAAAGCTCATCATCAGTGGTCATTAGAGAAATGCAAATCAAAAACACAATGAGATACCATGTCACATCAGTTAGAATGGCGATCATTAAAAAGTGAGGAAACAACAGATGCTGGAGAGGATGTGGAGAAATAGGAATGCTTTTACACTGTTAGTGGGAGTGCAAATTTGTTCAACCATTGTGGAAGACAGTGTGGCGATTCCCCAAGGATCTAGAAATAGAAATACCATTTGACCCAGCAATCCTGTTACTGGGTATATACCTAAAGGATTATAAATAATTTTACTATAAAGACACATGCACACGTATGTTTATTGGAGCACTATTCACAATAGGAAAGACTTGGAACCAACCCAAATGCCCATCAATGTTAGACTGGATAAGGAAACGGGCACAAACACACCATGGAATACTATGCAGCCATAAAAAAGGATGCGTTCATGTCCTTTGCAGGGACAGGGATGAAGCCGGAAACCATTATTCTCAGCAAACTAACAGGAACAGAAAACCAAACACTACATGTTGTCACTCATAAGTGGGAGTTGAACAATGAGAACATATGGACACAGGGAGGGGAACATCAACACTGGGGCCTGTCGGCGGGGTAGGGGGCAAGGGGAAGGACAACATCAGAAGAAATACCTAATGTAGATGACAGGTTGATGGGTGCAGCAAACCACCATGGCACATGTATACCTATGTAACAAACCTGCACGTTCTGCACATGTATTGCAGAACTTGAAGTATTAAAAAAAAAATAGCAGTTGCTTAATGAAGATTGTCCATAAGTAATTAACACAGACCTTTTTGGGGATGATTACTAACTTTCAGGACCACAGGCCACTAGGTGATGCACTCAAATGACTACTTAATGCAATCAAGTGGTTGAAAGATGCATTTCTGGAGTCCATACTGATGTAGACCAGTTTGGCGTTGAGACTTTGGCTGTATTTTTGGCTAGTTTCCATTCACAAAATATACCTAGCTGTTTACAAAGGGACTCAGTGACAGTACAAGAATCTAAGTGTAAATTCAGTGTTAAACAGAAAAATGACTCAAGCCAGTGAAACACATTTTTATGTATGATTAGTAATTTATACTCAGCTTGGTCATTGGCCTAAATTTTGTAATTCTTACTGAAAAGAAACTGTATTAGTCTGTTTTGCATTGCAATGAAGGAATACCTGGGACTGGTTACCTTATAAAGAAAACGTTTATTTGACTTGCAGTTCTGCAGGCTGTAAAAACATGGCACCAGCATCTGCTCAGCTTCTGGTGAGGTCTCAGGGAGCTTTTACTCATGGCAGAAGGCACGGGGGAAGAAGGCATGTCACACAGAGAAGGAGCGAAAAAGAGAGGAGGTGGTGGTGCCAAGTTCCTTTTAACAACCAGCTCTTGCAGGAACAAACACAGCAGGAACTCATTACCACTGGGGAAGGCACAAAGCCATTTATGAGGGATCAGCCCCCATCACCCAAACATCTCCCACCAGGCCCCATATCCAACACTGGGGATCATATTTCAACATGAGATTTGGAGGGGACAAATACTCACTCAAACCATATTACAAACTTCTTCTTCACTAGAAGAATTTGGGTATATGTAAGTAAGTTTTCAGTATATGTGTAAAGTAGAATATTATCAGAAAGGTTATTTACTTTTCATCTTCATTATCAATTTTTATTCTATAGGTATAAAAATTTAAAATGCATTTTGTTAATTTAATCTTTTATTATTTCTTAACAGTCACAATGGAATAAATGTGCCTACTTTAAGACATCTCTCTGGTTTTGTTGGCAGATTTAAGGACTAACACTAGACTAAATATTACACAAAGATTCTATTCAAATGACTTAAAAGTGCTACCCTTTTACTAAAAATTTTATCGTACTAAACATCTTTGAAATGTGTGTCCCATAGGAAATGTGTTTTTTTTGATAACCGTACTTCTAAAAAAATTCCCACTTTCAGCACTGTCAGAAAACAGAGCAAATTTAAAGAAAATTTTGAGAATATAAGATTACATAAACATTTCATTTTACTTTTCCTTTATCTTAATCATATACCTTTAAATAAAAAAGCTATGAAAGACCTAAATAAAATTTGAGAAATTAGAATAGACAAACATCATTAATGCCCAAAACATAATTTATTTATTAGAGATGGGGTCTTGCTATGTTGCCCAGGCTGCATTCAAAATCCTGAGCCCAAGCAATCCCTCCTGCCTCAGCCTCTCAAGTAGATGGGACAATAGGCGCACACCACCATACCTGGCTGTAAGCCACATACTTTAAATGGACCTAATTTCCAAGGCTGGCTGCCTGATTGATAGAATGTGCTTTGGTCAGCTGGAATTGATACCATGTTAGAGGGTCAGCTGCACACAAAAATGGTGTTGCTGAGAGAAATGGCACATTATACCTGGTACTCCTTAGAGGTGCTCTATCTACTGTATCAATATAGCCATTAAAAGCTCAATCTGCCAGCTGTTTTTGAAAGACCCAATAATACTGTTATGACTATATAAGATAACCTTGATGTATGTCACTTTATGATACATGTTTCTTAACATGACTCCCAGGGGGCCCTGGCTTAGAGCTGATTCCAAAGGCACACAGCTTAGGTCAAATTATAGGACACATAATATTTACTATTTTATTTACTGCCTAAAATGTTTCTCAACAACTAACAAGTGTAGGAAACATTTATAGGTAGTAATGTAAGTACCTTATGAGCTCAGTGACAAAACAGTGAATTACAGACAGTTGGAAGATGGGGACCATGTCTTGGATTCCTTTCGTACACTCCTCAGTGTCCAGTGTGGTGATATGCACATAACCAGTATATTTCAGTAAGTATTTACCCAAGTAAGACTTCTTTAGGCATTCCATTTTGGGATTCTTGTAGAAAGAAGCCAATTTTGTAGAACTCCTAGGCTTTAAACATTCGAGAATGAAAGGCTCTTGCCATTACTGATCATAATTCAAAAAGCTGGTGTTAAGTGTGACAAGTGGTGACTGTTCCATATATGCCCACAGGCATACAGCAGAATCCAGACAGAGTTGAGTATATAGTAGAGAAAAAGATGGGAGAATATGAAGAACAAAGTCTATTTTAACATTAATTATGGCTATAATAACCTTTATGAGGAAATACTGGTGAGCAGGATAAAGTGATATTGAAAAGAAAAAAAGGAAAACTCTTCAAAACACAATAAAGCATATTCTAACAGGTTTTTGAAAAAAATTGCAAACCTTTTAATTCACTGACCTCTTTTGACTGATTGGAATTTTTACCAGTCTGTACACTCCGAATTATAACTAAACAACTACATGTTACTGACAAATTTGTGATTCTTTGAGTCTAAACAACACAGAAACTAAAAGATCCCTTTCCTAGATTTATATACTTGATTTTCTTATAAAAATAACTTCAGTTATTATGTCAATATTTATCTGAAAAAGGCAGCCCTCTGACAGTAAACTAGTAACTGGAATAACTACAGTATCATTATGAGCTACAGTAAAACAACCTGTAAAGTAATTTTTCCTATTTGAATAATAAATAGACTGGACAGGAGTGAAAAACCAAAACTATGAAAGAAAAACCCAATGTAAATAAAGGATACAGGTCAAAACAAAGTTCAGAAGGCAAATATGTAAATATTAGATGCCTCAAAAATCAACTATCAGTGGGAAAATGTCTATGAAAGCAATTTCAGAAAATACATGAACACATATATCTTTAAAACATAGAACTCTAAATACTTGATAACATATTTAGGATACTCTACAATGCCCAGTTAATTGCTATAATTTTTTTCCCTCAGGTTTTCCTGGATGATACAGCAAACTACAGAATTTGTGCACTTACTGTTGCTCAAATTTGTGTACTTACTGTGTGCACATATACTGCTGCACTGTTTCTCGGCTGTGAAAAATTAAAAGCATTTTTTCAACCTTTGAGAAGGAAAGAAAACAATGAAGAATCTCTTCATAATAATATAGCATAACAGGGTTTGCTTACTGTGCCACATCATGGGTGTTTTTAAAACGAAATATAAATATATGGTCAGGGATAGCATTTTTAGGAGAACAAGTGACCAAAAACTAAGTTACCTCTTTTCAGGCCAGCCAAAAAACATGAAGGGAAAGTGGACTTTATACAACTTAGACATTTATGTAGATAATAGCACAGCAGACTCATGTTCAAGCCAGCCACCTGAAACATCATAAGTCCATAGAGGGGGACAGCAATCTATGGTCCATGGACTGAATCCGGCCTACTTTTGTATGGCTCTGAGCTAAGAATCGTTTTAATATTTTTTAAAGGTTGTTAAAAGCAAATAACAAAGAATACATGATGACTCTATTCTTGTTCTCATGTGTGAACCATATAGCCTGCAAAGTCTAAAATATTTATAAACCGGCCCTTTACAGAAAAAGTTTGCAGACCCTTCTTTTACACCAGTGCTGTAGATAATTCTGGCAGTACAACTGCAAGTCTAAGATAATGTTCATTCATTCCCATCATAAATGTAACATTCTAAATAGGTGTCTTCTGATGTCATCTGTCAGAATTTCTTTTAAACTTTTTCTTCATCTTCAACATTATCAAAGTTCATCCTATAATAATAATGTAAAGGCGATAGAGAAAGGAGAAAGTATGAGTTGGTAATGTTAAAAATAAGGTGAAATACCACAAACCAACATTTTACTTTTTCAGAAATACTCAATATTCTTATTTAATGGATCATGACATGAAATATACTTTGCCAAAATATAACAATAAAAAAGAAAAGAATATCTCCTAGTTCTTACCTGCCCACAGCAGATATTACTAACTATATAGGTTTACATAATTTCAAGCATATTGGGTATTCTCTTTAACTTAATTTCAGGTATGATATTCTAGATTATGACAATTTTTAAATTTCAAATATTTAATGAGATAAAAGTTATACCTTTCAAAATAAAATATCTTGAGAAAACTAATATAGCGAAACACTAGAAAAACATGTTTGTTCAGTGGAACCAAGAAAATACAGACTCATAACTCTTTCCTACCTTTCAGATTTGTAAAAAATATTCTTGAGGTAGGTTGTAAGGCTTTGTCTATTGGGGTCTGCAGTTTGAACTGGATTACAGTAGAACCTACTGTCTAATATGGTGCTATAAAGCCAGTCTTCTCTAGCCCTTTCCAGAGGCTGAGCTATTTTGTCCTCCTTTCGCCTCATAGGGAAAGAATCCGAGATAACTCATGTGATTGTATTAAATTCCATTTTAAAAGCACTACAACATTCATAGACTCTGTTCTGTTTTTAAGTATGATCTACAGTAACACCGATTTGAAAAAGGTAAAACTGAACTGCCTTCTGAAGAGTAACAGGAAAAAGGTTGTGCTGCTTCTTGACAGATTAAAGATTCGAAGAGGGGCCAACACAAATATGGGTTTCAATACGTTCTGATTACACCAAGAACAAAAGAAAATTTGCTATTCAAAACGTGTTATGAGGCTCCAGTATATTTATTCCTAACAATTCAATGCTTTATTTACATTTGAACAAAATTTAAATAATTTATGGCCACAGTCACTATTTTTTTTTTAATGGCTTTGTTGAGATATATTTCACATACCATAAAATTCCCACATTTAAAGGAGTTTAGTGGTTTTGGTATATTCAGAGTTGTCCAACTGTCATTACAATCTAATTTTAAAACATTTTTCCATATTCCCAAAATAAACTCCTTACTATCCATTAGCAGTTACCCCATTTTTGCTCTTTTCTATCCCACTCCACTTCAGCCCCAGGCAACCATTAACCTACGTTCTGTCTCTATGGATTATTCTAGATATTTAACATCAATAGTATTATATAATATTTGGCCTTTGTGACTGGCTTCATTCACTAAACATTTTCCAGAGTTTATCCATGTTGTAGCATAGGTCAGTACTTAATTCCTTTTATGGCTGAAAATATTCTATTCAATGGATACACCACATTTCATTTATCTGTCAGTTGACAGACATTTTGTTTCATTTTTTTTGCTATTATGAATGATACTGCAATAAATATTTGTATACATGTTTTTGCATGGACCACAGTCACTATTTTTTGTTAAGTGGTTTTACTTGTCCAAATTTTTAAAAGCATTTCAGTGTCTAGGCTACATTTTGATTGTCCTATTTCCCAAAGTAGAATTTTCAGCTATCTTACTATTTTTTGATGCCTCATTTTGTTGTCTCTGGACGCATGTAATGTATAGGAAAAATAAATTTTGCTAACTTTTGCCAACTTTTGCCAAAGTCAACTCTAGGCTTAGTCCATACCTTATTCCTCTTGCCTTGATTTTGGAGAGTTTCCAATTTTTCACTTATTAAGGCAGCGATTGCTTTTGCATCTCTGGTATTTATCTGCTCTTCTTGAAAATTTCTCTAAAATTAAAAACACTTGTTATCTTTTAAGTATTTAATAAAAACATAACATTTCCACCTAAGAAACTTGATTAAATATGCTTTCAAGTTCTTTTGTTCCAAAACTTGAAGTGTTTGAAATTCAAATTTATTCTCTTCAAGGAAATAATGCTGCAAAAGCAGTTAACCCATAATGCACCTAAAATAAATACTAATAATAGTGTCACGGAAACATGAAACAATTCTTTGTTAAAAAAAAAAAAAAGCATCACTGACTCCAAAAGCCTCAAAACATCGAAACTGTGCAAGAACAGATGTTCCTGGATAAAGTTTGAGAGGGCATTCCAAGATGGCTGAGTAGGAACAGCTCCGGTCTGCAGCTCCTAGTGTGATCAACGCAGAAGACAGGTGATTTCTGCACTTCCAACTGAGGTACCTGGTTCTTCTCATTGGGACTGGCTGGACAGTGGGTGCAGCCCACAGAGGGCGAGAAGAAGCCAGGGCGGGGATTGAGGGGGTGTTGCCTCACCCAGGAAGTGCAAAGGGTTAGGTGACTTCCCTTTCCTAGCCAAGGGAAACCGTGACAGACTACCTGAAAAAATGGGACACTCTCGCCCAAATACTGCACTTTTCCCAAGGTCTTAGCAATCGGCAGACAAGGAGATTCTCTCCCGGGCCTGGCTCAGAGGGTCCCACACCCATGGAGCCTTGCTCACTGCTAGTGCAGCAGTCTAAGATTGAACTGCAAGGTGGTAGCCTGGCTGGGGGAGGGGTGTCTGCCATTGTGGAGGCTTGAGAAGGTAAACAAGGTGGACAGGGAAGCTCAAACTGGGTGGAGCCCACCAGAGCTCAACAAGGCCTTCGGCCTCTAGACTCCACCTCTGTTGGCAGGGCATAGCTGAACAAAAGGCAGCAGACAACTTCTGCAGACTTAAACGTTCCCGTCTGACAGCTCTGAAGACAGTGGTGGTTCTCCCAGCACGGCGTCTGAGCTCTGAGAAGGGACAGACTGCCTCTTCAAGTGAGTCCCTGATCCCCATGTAGCCCGACTGGGAGACACCTTCCAGTAGGGGCCGACAGACACCTCATATAGGCGGCTGCCCTTCTGGGACAAAGCTTCCAGAGGAAGCATCAGGCAGCAATATTTGCTGTTCTGCAATATTTGCTGTTCTGCAGCCTCTGCTGGTGATACCCAGGCAAACAGGGTCTGGAGTGGACCTCCAGCAAACTCCAACAGACCTGCAGCTGAGGGACCTGTCAGAAGGAAAACAAACAAACAAAGGAATAGCATCAGCATCAACAAAAAGGTCATCTACACCAAAACCCCATCTGTAGGTCACCAACATCAAAGACCAAAGATAGATAAAACCACAAAGATGGGGAGAAACCAGAGCAGAAAAGCTAAAAATTCTAAAAATCAGAGCGCCTCTTCTCCTCCAAAGGATTGCAGCTCCTTGCCAGCAATGGAACAAAGCTGGACGGAGAATGACTCTGATGAGTTGACAGAAGTAGACTTCAGAAGGTCGGTAATAACAAACTTCTCTGAGCTAAAGAAGGATGTTTGAACACGTCGCAAGGAAGCTAAAAACCTTGAAAAAAGATTAGACGAATGGCTAACTAGAATAAACAGTGTAGAGAAGACCTTAAAGGACCTGATGGAGCTGAAAACCATGGCACAAGAACTTGGTGACACATGCACAAGCTTCAATAGCCAATTTGATCAAGTGGAAGAAAGGGTATCAGTGATGGAAGATCAAATTAATGAAATAAAGCGAGAAGACAAGGTTAGAGAAAAAAAGAGTAAAAAGAAATGAACAAAACCTCCAAGAAATATGGGACTCTGTGGAAAGACCAAATCTATGTTTGATTGGTGCACTTGAAAGTGATGAGGAGAATGGAACCAAGTTGGAAAACACTCTTCAGGATATTATCCAGGACTTCCTCAACCTATCAAGGCAGGCCAACATTCAAATTCAGGAAATACAGAGAACACCACAAAGATACTCCTCAAGACAAGCAACCCCAAGACACATAATTGTCAGATCCACCAAGGTTGATATGAAGGAAAAAATGTTAAGGGCAGCCAGAGAGAAAGGTCGAGTTACCCTCAAAGGGAAGCCCATCAGACTAACAGCGGATCTCTCGGCAGAAACTCTACAAGCCAGAAGATAGTGGGGGCCAATATTCAACATTCTTAAAAGAATTTTAAACCCAGAATTTCATATCCAGCCAAACTAAGCTGCATACGTGAAGGAGAAATAAAATCCTTTACAGACAAGCAAATGCTGATTTT
This sequence comes from Pan troglodytes, assembly GCF_028858775.2. Taxonomy (NCBI): domain Eukaryota; kingdom Metazoa; phylum Chordata; class Mammalia; order Primates; family Hominidae; genus Pan; species Pan troglodytes. The sequence goes on along the minus strand of NC_072411.2, from coordinate 84,812,566 downwards.
GTCACCACCAGGCCTGCCTTACAAGAGCTCCTGAAGGAAGCACTAAACTTAGGAAGAAACAACCGGTACCAGCTATTGCAAAAACATGCCAAATCGTAAAGACCATTGATGCTATGAAGAAACTACATCAATTAACAGGCAAAATAATCAGCTAACATCATAATGACAGGATCAAATTCACACATAACAATATTAACCTTAAATGTAAATGGGCTAAATGCCCCAATTAAAAGACACAGGCTGGCAAACTTGATAAAGAGTCAAGACCCATCAGTGTGCTGTATTCAGGAGACCCATCTCATGTGCAAAGATGCACACAGGCTCAAAATAAAGGGATGGAGGAAGATCTACCAAGCAAATGGAAACCAAAACAAAACAAAACAAAACAAAAAAAACCATGGGTTGCAATCCTAGTCTCTGATAAAACAGATTTTAAACCAACAAAGATCAAAGAGACAAAGAAGGCTATTACATAATGGTAAAGAGATCAATTCCACAAGAAGAGCTAACGATCCTAAATATAAATGGACCCAATACAGGAGCACCCAGATTCATTAAGCAAGTCCTTAGAAACCTACAAAGACACTTAGACTCCCACACAATAATAATGGGGGACTTTAACACCACACTGTTAATATTAGATCAATGAGACACAAGGTTAAGAAGGATATCCGGGACTTGCACTGAGCTCTGCAAAAAGCAGACCTAACAGACATCTACAGAACTCTCCACCCCAAATCAACAGAATATACATTCTTCTCAGAACTACACTGCACTTATTCTAAAATTGACAACATATTTGGAAGCAAAACACTCCTCAGCAAATGTACAACAACAGAAATCACAACAAATTGTCTCTCAGACCACAGTGCAATCAAATTAGAACTCAGGATTAAGAAACTCACTCAAAACCACACAACTATGTGGAAACTGAACAACCTACTCCTGAATGACTACTGGGTAAATAACGAAATGAAGGCAGAAATAAAGATGTTCTTTGAAACCAATGGGAACAAAGACACAACATACCAGAATCTCTGGGACACAGCTAAAGCAGTGTTTAGAGGGAAATTTATAGCACTAAATGCCCACAGGAGAAATGAGGAAAGATCTAAAATCGACACCCTAACATCACAATTAAAAGAACTAGAGAAATAAGAGCAAACAAATTCAAAAGCTAGCAGAAGACAAGAAATAACTAAGATCAGAGCAGAACTGAAACAGAGACACAAAAAACCCTTCAAAAAATCAATGAATCTAGGAGCTGGTTTTTTGAAAAGATCAACAAAATTGATAGTCTGCTAACAAGACTAATAAGAAAAGAGAGAAGAATCAAATGGATGCAATAAAAAATGATGAAGGGGATATCACCACCAATCCCACAGAAATACAAACTACCATCAGAGAATACTATAAACACCTCTACACAAATAAACTAGAAACGCTAGAAGAAATGGATAAATTCCTGGACACAAACACCCTCCCAAGACTAAACCAGGAAGAAGATGAATTTCTGAATAGACCAATAGCAGGCTCTGAAATTGAGGCAATAATTAATAGCCTATCAACCAAAAAAAGTCCAGGACCAGAAGGATTCACAGCTGAATTCTACCAGAGCTACAAAGAGGAGCTGGTACCATTCCTTCTGAAACTATTCCAATCAATAGAAACAGAGGGAATCCTCCCTAACTCATTTTATGAGGCCAACATCATCCTGATACCAAAGCCTGGCAGAGACACAACAAAAAAAGGGAATTTTAGACCAATATCCCTGATGAACATCGATGTGAAAATCCTCAATATTGATGTGAAAATCCTCAATAAAATACTGGCAAACTGAATCCAGCAGCACATCAAAAAGCTTATCCACCAAGATCAAGTCAGCTTCATCCCTGGGATGCAAGGCTGGTTCAACATACGCAAATCAATAAATGTAATCCTTCACATAAACAGAACCAAAGACAAAAACTACATGATTATCTCAATAGATGCAGAAAAGGCCTTTGACAAAATTCAACAGCTCTTCATGCTAAAAACTCAATAAACTAGGTACTGATGGAATGTATCTCAAAATAATAATAGCTATTCATGACAAACCCACAGCCAATATTATACTGAATGGGCAAAGACTGGAAGCATTCCCTTTGAAAACCAGCACAAGACAAGGATGCCCTCTCTCACCACTCCTATTCAACATAGTACTGGAAGTTCTGGCCAGGGCAATTAGGCAAGAGAAAGAAATAAAGGGTATTCAATTAGGAAATGAGGAAGTCAAATTGTCCCTGTATGCAGATGACATGATTGTTTATTTAGAAAACCCCATCATCTCAGCCCCAAATCTCCTTAAGCTGATAAGCAACTTCAGCAAAGTCTCAGGATACAAAATCAATGTGCAAAAATCACAAGCATTCCTATACACCATCAACAGAGAGCCAAATCATGAGTGAACTCCCATTTACAATTGCTACAAAGAGAATAAAATACCCAGGAATCCAACTTACAAGGGATGTGAAGGACCTCTTCAAGGAGAACTACAAACCACTACTCAAGGAAATAAAAGAGGACACAAACAAATGGAAGAATATTCCATGCTAATGGATAGGAAGAATCAATAGTGTGAAAATGGCCATACTGCCCAAAGTAATTTATAGATTCAATTCCATCCCCATCAAGCTACCAATGACTTTCCTTACAGAATTGAAAAAAACTACTTTAAATTTCATATGGAACCAAAAAAGGGCCCATATTGCCAAGACAATCCTAAGCAAAAAGAACAAAGGTGGAGGCATCACGGTACCTTTCTTCAAACTATACTACAAGGCTACAGTAACCAAAACAGCATGGTACTGGTACCAAAACAGATATATAGACCAATGGAACAGAACAGAGCCCTCAGAAATAACACCACACATCTACAACCATCTGATCTTTGACAAACCTGACAAAAACAAGCAATGGGGATACGCTATTTAATAAATGGTGCTGAGAAAACTGGCTAGCCATATGTAGAAAGGTGAAACTGGATCCCTTCCTTACACCTTATACAAAAATTAATTCAAGATGGATTAAAGACCTAAACATAAGATCTAAAACCATAAAAACCCTAGAAGAAAACCTAGGCAATACCATTCAGGACATAGGCATGGGCAAGGACTTCATGACTAAAACACCAAAAGCAATGGCAACAAAAGCCAAAATTGACAAATGGGATCTAATTAAACTAAAGAGCTTCTGCACAGCAAAAGAAACTATCATCAGAGTGGAAGGCAACCTACAGAATGGGAGAAAATGTTGGCAATCTACCCATCTGACAAAGGGCTAATATCCAGAATCTACAAAGAACTCAAACAAATTTACAATAAAAAAAAAAACCATCAAAAAGTGGGCAAAGGATATGAACAGACACTTCTCAAAAGAAGACATTTATGCAGCCAACAGACGCATGAAAAAATGCTCATCATCACTGGTCATCAGAGAAATGCAAATCAAAACCACAATGAGATACCATCTCACACCAGTTAGGATGGCGATCATTAAAAAGTCAGGAAACAACAGATGTTGGAGAGGATGTGGAGAAACAGGAACACTTTTACACTGTTGGTGGGAGTGTTAATTAGTTCAACCATTGTGTAAGACAGTGTGGCGATTCCTCAAGGATCTAGAATTAGAATTACCATTTTACCCAGCAATCCCACTACTGGGTATAGACCCAAAGGATTATAAATCATGCTAGTATAAAGACACATGCACACATATGTTTACTGCAGCACTATTCACAATAGCAAAGACCTGGAACCACCCCAAAGTACATCAATGATAGACTGGATTAAGAAAATGTGGCACATATACACCATGGAATACTATGCAGCCATAAAAAAGGATGCGTTCATGTCCTTTGCAGGGACATGAATGTAGCTGGAAACCATCATTCTCAGCAAACTATCACAAGGACAGAAAACCAAACACCTCATGTTCTCACTCACAGGTGGGAATTGAACAATGAGATCACTTGGACACAGTGGGGGGAACATCACATACTGGGGCCTGTTGGGGAGTTCAGGGCTGGGGGAGGGATAGCATTAGGAGAAATACCTAATGTAAATGATGAGTTGATGGGTGCAGCAAACCAACACGACACATGTATACCTATGTATCAAACCTGCACATTGTGCACATGTACACTAGAACTTAAAGTATAATTAAAACAAACAAAAACATGTTCCCAGAGGACCGAACTCATTCCACTCTAATACAATCATTAGCACTGCCCAACCATGACCAACAACAGTAATGGAAAGCAACATGTATCTCCTAGTTTTCATCTGGGCACAGCAGGAAGGTGGCTGAAAAGCAGGGGAAGGAACAGGTCAACATATCCTGACCTGCTTATTTGGATCTGGGGCCACCTGTTGTCTTAATCTTGGTGTGAACTCTAATCCCCAACTATGTGCTAGGATTTTGTTTTGTGTGTAACTGCCCACCTGGTTTGTGTTTCTCTTTACTCCAACCACTATTCTGCTTTGGCCTTCCTGTCTGGCCTCAATGGCTGAATGCTACCCTTGTTTTTCAATTTGGACAGGGATGTTTGGTTCTTAACTTTGTCCCCTGGACTCCTCTGGACACATGGCAACATCTTTTCAAACAGCTCTGTCTATGGTATGGTTAACTCTTGTAACTGCTCATTAAATTGATACTTCTCTGATATTATCCGAAGAAGATCCCTATTTATGTCACCCATCTCTCAGCTATTCTGAAAACTGAGAAATAGAGCTGTTGATTCAAAGAAATGGAGACTCAGGCTCTGGTATAAGCTGCCTCTCACCTCCATCAAGTTCTGCTTGCTCTAGATTGTTCTTAAGACAGAGACAGATTCTTGACAAATCAAAAACCTTCACTGAAAAATCTAGATGTGTGGCAATTCTAGATTTCTGAAATTCATCATCCAATTTCTTAATTTAGCCCTATTCATCACAAAATGTAACCACCAATAAATAACATCACATCTTAACCTAATTCTCCCTCAAAATGTGGGGAGCGCACGGCAACATATTCATACTTATGTACATGGCATTTGAGGTTGGGGCATGGAAAAATACTGAGGCACTGTGTGTATGTTATTTGTGCATGAGAATATAACTCCTTGACCCTAAAAACAGGACACGGAGTGTAGTGTGTAGTGTGATAAGGAATGCTGAAAACAGCCTCCTGAGAACGCAGTTTGAGCATTTTTACAAGGCCACAGGTGTCTCATGACCAGACCTCAAAAAAGCCATCTAGTGGATATCTGTGGTTTAACAAGCCCTTTCAATAAATACTTGGTGGATGGATGATGCTGGGGTGGACTCTCTTAGAAGAGCTGCCCCCCACCCCTCCACCGGCCCTGCTCAGCTGGAGTTGTCTGAGAACTCATTCTTGGCATTCACTGCAAGCTATAAGCTCTGCAAGTGGTGCCCTCGACGTGATCACCTTGAAGTTATGTGTGAAGGAGGAGAGCTAATCAATTTTCGGGGAATCCCAGTAAGGGACAGTCCTGACTCCCATCAGGAGGATGGGACCCACGCATAAAATACCAGGGGTTGGGTTATCATGGGTCAGGAAATGACCAAAGAACAGAAAGTATTTTTTAAAACAGTGCAACAGCTACTTAAGGCTATCCAGTGCACTGTAGAGCCTGGAGCTCTACACAAGCTTATGCTTTTAATTTGCCAGAAATGCCCTTGGTTTCCTGATCACGGAACCTTAGATTTAGGGTTATGGAAGCAGGTAGGTCACTGCCTGAAAAGAGGAAATGAGCAAGGTCATTTTACTAACGTTACTATTTTGGCCACCTGGGCGCTGGTACGCTCTGCGTGGTATCCTCTTTACCCGCCAGATCGCCCATTATCTCCACCTGAAAGGAATTTGGAAGATTTAAAGGGAGAGATTCCTCTCTACGCTTCATTCCCTTCTATGGGGAATAAGGAAGAGATTTTTTTCTAGTGAGGAAAAACAGGAACCAGAACAGCACGGGGGTGCTCCTCTCTCTACTTCATTCCCTTCTGTAGGGCATAAGGAGTATATTTTTTCAGTGAGGATAAGGACAGACTGGAGCCTTTTCCTCCCCCTATAGAAAAGCCATTGCCTTTCTTTCCTCCAACCTTAAAGGGACCTGCATCTGTTGGCCCCGTTCAGCCAACAGCACCTCCCATCCCCCTTAAGGAGATTAGAGGCTGCCCAAGGGACAGTTCTTAGATTATACCCCCGGTCAGCGAATATTTGTATGATTAGGTGGCTGCGCCTCCTCAACAAACTTCCCGGCTGGAGGGGTGCCTACAGGAGGGAAGGAAAGTGGCTGATTATGATAGTCTTCCTAATATGCAAGTTCTCATTTCCTATTTCCAGCATCAGCCTTTCTGGTCGTGTCTTTTTTCTGCTTCCCTGGAGTATAAGGAAAAGTTAGTTGCATCTTACCAACTCTCCTGCCCCAGGCCTCTGTGGGTAGCAAGAAAGCCAGAGCTATCTGAGATAAAACCTAGAAGGCAGCATGCAACCAACTTTTCCTCAACAAGACATAAATATAGTTAGTGATTCTGCTTACATGGTGTATAGTATTACTCATTTAAATCTTGCACATGTGAAGGGCATTACTAATGAACCCCTACTAGCTTTGTTTCTTCCAGCACAAGAGCTCCTCGGTCCCGTCATCACCCTCTTTACATCATACATATTCGCTCTCATTCTAAGCTACCTGGTCCCTTATCAGAAAAGAATGCTCAAGCTGATGCTCTAGTATGACCGTAGATGTGGTCTGCAGATTCTCCTGCTTTTTTGCGAGTCCAGCTGATCATGATTTTTTTCATCAGAATGCCTGGATTCTTAAACAACAGTTTCATTTGACACTTGCTCAAGCTCGCATGATTATTAAAACTTGTCCTGATTGCCAACAGCATTCTCTTTCCCCTTTTTCCTTAAGGCTTGGTGCCAGCCTACAAGGTCTGGTGCCTAATGCTATTTGGCAAACTGATGTTACTCAGTATCCACCCTTTAAACGTTTTAAATTTCTCCACGTTACCGTGGACACTTATACAGGCCTAATACATGCTACCCCCAGACTAGAAAAAAAACTAAAGATGCAATTGGTCATTTATTTGAATCCATTATAACTTTAAACCTTCCACGAACTATAAAAACTGATAATAGACCTTGCTAGCTTAGTGCTCGATTTGCATATGCATTGCAACTTTAGCACATACAACACAAAACTAGTATTCCTTATACCTCAACTAGTCAAGCCATTGTTAAACAAGCTCATCAAACTCTTAATGTATATCTTAAACAAAAAAGGGGGAATATGGGGCTCTCTTTTCGAGAACAAGACCTGTTGTTAGAGAATCGACCACAACAATGAAGGTGATGACTTGGAAGGCACCTAACACTACCTGGGGACAGCTAAAGAAATTGGATCAACAGGCATCTATTTGGCTTGCAGCTGTGGAAGCCCTCGCAACCGCAGAGAATCGGTTTCTTATGTATCTGGTGGTAAATGGGGAAACTTCTGAGAAAGTAAGACAAACATGGATGTTGGGGTGGCTGGCAATTCTTGTCCTTTGCCAAGTGGGATCAGCTCAAGAACATGTTTATTGGAGTCATGTTTTAAATCCCCGTTTTTAATGTTATTACATGGTGGGATGCTGACCTGCCTTTGTCATCTAATGATACTTTTTGGACAGGAGGTTGATAGATGCCCCTGTCTTACCCCTTAACTGAAAATTTGGGATGGATTAAACTTAATTACTACTTCATTTTATTGTCTAGTAATCCCCCTTTTTTTTCCATAATAGCACATGATAAGTGTGTTACTCTCATTCTTCAGGAGTATCCTTATTACCAGCCCCAAAGGGATACTAGGTTTGCAAACTTGACCTTTATGTCTGCTGTTAGCACTAATCTTACTGAGGTCTCTAATGAAGCTACACAAGTGCCTGATCTTCCTATATACTGTCTGAGTACGGACTGGCGATATAAGTGTGAGGCCATCCAGCGGTTGCCACGCAAACAGCCTGCGCTGCATCAAGAGCCTCTGTTTGATAATGACACCTTACTTGATTAGGGTCCCCATGGTAATCTTATGTCTGCAGATCAGACTATTGGATTTAGGAGTCCCTCCAATAGTTCTATCATCTGGTCAGAGTATGGGCTTTTAGGACCAATATTACAAGTAAAAGGGAAACAAGCTTTAAGCCCTGCTCATACCCAGATTTGGAGATTACGACTTCCTTTTTTTGAATGGGTTCTTTCCCATGGTGAGTATATTACTAGCGGTGGCAACTATACCCTCTCTCTGTGTAATAATGTTACCGACACAGTCTTGATTTGTACTATGCACCCTTATATACTTTTGTTTCGGCAAGGTGTTCCTAACATAGAGCAGAATCAATCCTTTTATAGTATTAAAGTCTCTTCCAGTAGTTGGTATGCCACATGCTTCTCTCATCAAAACGTTATACAATTAAATATAACCTGTGTCATGATCTTAAAATGGCGTGCAGAATGGTGGCTGCCTGTAAATTTAACTTGGAGCTAGGAAGAGGATTCCACCCTGCACCTATTTAGAAAAGCATTGTCTCATACTTGAAAAATAAGATTTCTGGCCATTTCAGTTGCCTTTTTAGTCTCAGCTATTATTATATTAGCAACTGCCGCTACTGCAACTGCTTCTCTGACAGAATCTATTCACACAGCCTCAATGATAAGCCACATGGTATATAATGTAACCCATGAATTTCAGGAATAGGTAAATATTGATAAAACTATTTTGTCTCACCTAGAGACCCTTGAAGCTGCTTTTGAATGGCTAGGGGATCAGCAGCAGGCATTCATTACCCGTCAAAATTTACATTGTGATTGGCAATATAATTCTGTGTCACACCTCTGCCATATAATAGCTCCCAATATGCTTGGGAGAGAGTGAAAGCACATCTGCAAGGGGCTTATCACGATTATTTGTCTTCTCAAATTTCCACTCTTGAGTGTAAATTGAACAACTTGAAGAATAGTCACAGCAACTACAAACAAGTACCCTTCAGCAATTACAGGAAGGTTTTCATTGGTTAAACCCGAACACTTGGTTGTCTGGGTTAAACATATGCATTTAGGTGATGGCCGTTGTACTTATTCTTTTTTTTTATCTGTTTGCTAGGCATTTGCAGACGGCTCTGTGCTGCCACCCAACGTATCTATGACCAAGGAAGAACAACAGAAGTTTACCTTGCATTGGATGACCGGCATGTGCTAAGAATTAAAGAAGGGGGAGACATCGGGGGAGCATGGCAATATATTCAACCTTATGTACGTGGCATTTGAGGTCGGGGCATGGAAAAATACTGAGGCACTGTGTGTATGTTATTTGTGCATGAGAATGAAACTCCTTGACCCCGAAAACAGGACAGGGAGTGGAGTGTGGTGTGATAAGGAACGCTAAAAACAGCCTCCTGAGAATGCAGTTTGAGTGCTTTTACAAGGCCACAGGTGTCTCATGACCGGACCTCAAGCCATCTAGTGGATGTTTGTGGTTTAACAAGCCCTTTCAATAAATACTGTGCGGATGAATGCTGGGGTGGACTCTCTTAGAAGAGCTATCTTGCCCCCATTCAGCTGGAATTGTCTGAGAACTCATTCTTGGCATTCACTGCAAGCTATAAGCTCTGGACAAAAAGTATAAAAATATTTGAAATTATCTATTTTTAATGTTTTACCAGAAAACATGAGTACATGGCAAATACTTTAGTTTATCATTGTTCTTTCCTCCCCACAAAGGAAAGCTCATTACTTTGAAACTTATTCAGTAAAAAGTATACTGAATAGAAATATAGTAAGGAAATATTATTCCAAGCAGCAGTGTGTATTATAGAGTATTCTTAGCGACCTCAACAGTCACCATAACCTTTCACAGAAAGTAGAAAATTACCTTGAATTCCAGCACTCAAAGATAATCACGAATAATACTTTTTTTGTCTCTTTCTAGTAGTTTTCCTATTCATTAGTATAAAAATGTTAAGGCAATTGAGTCTGTATCAACCACGAGACAAAAAACCTTTTAAGATCGCTTGGTATACACGTAAATTCTAAAAACTTGTTATCAGTAATATGTAATAATATAAAAAAATGACAAGGATCAGAAAACAGAAAAAAACATCACTCAGACTGAAACACATCTTTTGAGCTTGGCCTACTAAGGGAAGGAACAGAGGAAAGTCTGGACATACCTTTGCTCTTTCGTAGAAATAAAATTTAACAGTTGGATAGGCCCTGATCCCAGCTTTCTGGCATGTCTGAGCATAAGCCTGACAGTCTACTTTTCCAGCTTTCACTTTTCCTTTAATCATCTGAAAAAGAAAAATACAGTTTGCCATTTTCTGTTTGGCATAAACTATTTTGGCAACAACAAAGCAATAGGATATAAAACATTTTGAATCTAAGAATTTATTTAAAAAACTTTAATTCTTCCTACTCAAACAAGATTATTTCCATGTTATCCCTTTAAGCCCCTATTCACCTAGCACCACCTCTCCAACAGCAAATAAACCCTCCTTTGCCTCATCAAGAAAACTGAGCAGCTTTATTCTGCAATGTCTCAACTTCTTCCTGCCACCCACTACTGGCACATCATACCATAAACATGTTTCTGTTTCTATCTTTTTCTCCTTTCTCTGGGGGTGTGCTGTGGTAGGACTCTTTGGGCACTCTTTGTCTTGTGAAGGCTGACTTACTCCACCTGTATTCTCCAGTTCCTCCCTGTCAGAACACATATTCTCCAGTGCAGATGTATATAATCATGAAAGGATTCCTTCCTGGATTATGGTTCTTCTGTCATCGTGCTTCTCACGCTCTCTTTTTTTTTTTCTCCTGAGCAGCAGTCTACTGTTTCACTGATTCCCATTGTCTGCTTATTTGGCAACATTTTAGTCTGTCTTCTGTGCTTACTGCTCCCTCCGCTGAAACTGCTGTAAGTTCACCAGTGACCGCTTGACCAAACTGGGCACTTTTTGGTCTTCTTATTGCGCAACTGATGTTTACTGCTGACCACTCCTTTCTTTTTTTTTTTTTTAAAACAATTGGTAATCAATTTATTAAAATAGTTGACTTAAGCATCTGCAATGGTGACTTCCACCTCAACTCCTGGCTCAATACTGGTGGAAGTAATCTGCTTAACAATCTCAGAAGGACTGTGTGAGGCTGACCACTCCTTTCTTATTTCTTTTTTAGCATTTATCACTACTCTCTCTTGGCTTTCTTACCCCTCTGACTGTTCTTCCTTTTTCCAGCATGAGGATCTCCTTTATCTGCCCCTCAAGTTATAATATCCAATCAGAGTTCCATCTTTGATCAACAATCTTTTCACTGTGAACAGGTGCCCAAGGTAGTTTTACATATCTATATGCTGATGTACCCCAATCATTCTCTTCGATTTCATATCTAACCACACATTGGCCTGCTTTGGGTGAATGCCGCATAAGCACCCAAACACAGCATGTCCCCTGAACCCACTTTTCCTCGTTCTATTCATTCAGTTCAAGCCAGAAATTAGGCTCATCCAGACTCCTCTCTATCCTTCATCTATCACATTCAATCCTATTTATTCTTATCTGTCTTTTGTATTTGTCCCCTTCTTTCTATCACCAATGCCCTAATCCTGATTAAAGTTATCACCTCTCACTTCAGGACAATTAAAATATCTTTGCTGCCTCTAGTTTCGTCCCCAAGGCAGGGGTTTACTAAAATGCAGACTAACTTGTGTTAGGGCACAAGCATGTAGGCAGACACACACACTTGCATACCGAAAGTAAGAAAAATGTAGAAATGTTAATTTCGTAAGTGTCTATGTCATTTACAAAATGTTTGTATATTTGCTTACTTGTATTTCCAATTACTTATGAGATGGCACCATACTGTTTCTGGTGCTCTAAACATCCTTCTCTGGCATCACTGACACCCTTCTACCCCTGTTCCAGCTTCATTCTAATTTTACTGTAGCAATTATCTTGTATTACTTATATTTATTTCCATTTTCTCTTTCCACTAGATTAAAATCTCCTTAAAGACATGGAATTTCTTTCTTTTCATCTTCCTTTTCTTTCATGTGGAGTTACGTGGCCCTACTACTTAGCATAATGGCTTTTCATTTGGTACTTAAAATTTGTTGAATGAATGGTCTTTTTCATGTTTAATAATTTTCTACTAGATACAATATAGAGTTGCATTACAAAGTTTATAACTAAAGTTTTTATAGTACATGAGAAATGGAGTAAAGCAGCATTATTACAGAAGGAAGCATAAGAAGATTAGAATGGAAAGAATAAACCTCTTATCTGATGCACCAGCTAATAACAAAAATAATCTTTTATAGCTAGTAAGACCTTTAAAATCCCTCTGCTAAAAAATTCCCATGGCCTGGGATGCTAAGCTTTAGTGTGAACTGGTGGAACTGGAGCTGACTTTCTCATTCCAGTTGAGTGTTTTATACCAACACTAGTGGCAAGAGTTCCTTGAGTTATGGAGGCAAGAAAGCTATCAATCTGGATTAGGTCACTAATAAGACTGTTATGACAGAAAGAAACACCAAAAGCCCAGACTGCATTGAGGGTATGTATTCAGTTTAATTTTATATAAGCATTTACTGAGTTGGGCCCTGAGGATATAAAAATAAATAAAACATGGACTTTGCCCTCAGGAAGAGACAGCCATTTACAAAGGAAGATGGACAATGCTATACCGAAAAATAAACAAAACCAACCAACCGAACAAAACCCAAAATTGCTACAACTAATTATTTCCATTGGTATCCAGCTCCTTTTATTTCTGGTCAAATTAAATATATTTCAAGTAATAATAAATAAAGAATTAATATGCACTGTATCGGTACACTTGATAACATATCCAGGTGACACTGATTAACTGAGAAGGGCAGAGAATAGAGCAGTGCCATCAGAGCTGAGTTTTGCAGTAAGAGCAGAAAAAATACAGATGACCAAGGACAGGACAGAGCATTTTAGAGAGAGGGAGCGGCATGTAAATAAGGACACATGTTCAGAGAACCTGGAGTACTGTTACACTACACTGGAATCTAAGGTGTGAGGTGGACAATAGAGATAGAGCTCATATCAGACACCTGAAGTCAATGTATGCATATTAAGAAACTTAGTAAGTCAGAGAGGGAAATATTTTAGAGGATCACCAGGGCAGCACTGACAAAGGTAGACAGTATAATACCATAGCTGACTCTTGAACAACAAAGGCTTGAACTGTGTTGAACTGCTTGAACTGGGAATTTTTTTTTTAAGCAATTGCAGATGGAAAACAGAATATTCATAGGATGTGAAACCCTGCATACAGAGGGCCCACTGTGAGGCCTGAGCTGCACAGATTTTGGTATGGAATGGGGGTTCCTGGAACCAATCCCCTGAGTATACCAAGGGAAGACTGTACTTAAAAGGCAAATATGGTTAAGTCTAGACAAGAGATGATAGAGGGTTGAAGAAACAGGTTAGCAGTAGAGATGAATAAGAAATGACATTTGAAAGACATTTAGGGGATAAAACTGACAGAATCTAGTAACTGCCTGGAGGGCAACAGAGTACTGGGGTGGGGAGGAGAAAGTAGACAAGAGGGAGAAGAAAGAGAAGTTTCTGGCTTTTATGGCTAGTAGATGATGATGTCTACCAAGATAGAGAAGATGTTAGCTAAAAGTTTTAACAAAGAGGAAATCTACTACAACCATTACAGTCATAGAAATATAATAGCTATTTTTAAATTCAGAGGAAACATTTAAGAAAAAAACCTAAAAATTACATACTTACAATGTTTTATCTAATTACTAAAACATGAATGTGGCTACAACTTATTTAAGACAGGTATGACTTACCCTAGCCAAGAGCTCAAATTCTGGAGCAAAATTCTGGCAAGGTCCACACCAAGGAGCATAGAAATCAATCACCCAATGATTTTTCCCTTGTAGAACTTTTTCACTGAAAGTCTGAGGTGTTAGATCTGTGGATACTTGAGGTAAAAATCTGTGGCAAATGATCAAAATCATTTTTCATTATATAAAACCAAAGCAAACATATGAAATGCAATAATATTGTAATACTTTCTAAGTTAAAAATGATGTCAAGGAAGGGCAATGTAATAAAGTACAGTACTATCTTGGTTAATATAATACTTTACTAAGTAATTTAAAATGCTAGAACCTTAACCCACAGTAAATTTAACTATTGACATAAAAGGGGGGTAAATGGCTTTGAATCTATTTCATACAATGATATATATTTTAATTACTCACCCTAGACCCCAGATTCTCAGGGAATAAGCATCCCTATTCCAACCATTGTAACTGCTGAGAGAAGAAAAAATGTTAGTTGTAAATAGGATTCTCTATTATTGGATGTATTCAGAAAACAATCTTATTGTAGCAATTTAAAAAATAAGTTATATTGATTGATTTCATCTGGCATCTCTCTTCTCAAATATACCTAGCTACAAATTCTGGTTATAAGGCCTCACAAATGTATTTTTCTCTAGTCTTGGTATCTTTGTGCCTCAGACAGCCCAGAATGTCTAGCTGTCTACTGGACATCTCCTGTAGACCTATGGGAATTGCGAAACTCAGAATGTCCAAGGGTTTTAGTTTCTGAATCTTTATTCAAGTTATTACTGTCTGTCAAATTCCTACCCATTTTTAAAGACACATGTCAAAAACTACCTACAAAATGCAGCCTTTCATAATTTCCTCATAGTTGTGACCCTTTCCTCTCTTGAAATCCATGGTTCATTTTTACTTGTTTAATAACATTCATCATATGTACCTTACATTTGAGTTTTCTACCTGAAATACCACGTGGTGTTGTGGAAACAGCATGGGTGCTGAGACAGACTTGGGTTCAAACCTCAACTTCAACTTAGCAGCTGTGTGACTTGGGGAAGTTATCTAAGCCTTAGATAACTCCTAGACCTTGGATTCTAAGGTCTGAGAATCACAGTTTACTTCTCTGTAATAGTAGGAAGGGTAGTAATTCCTAGTTCACAGAGCATATGTGAGGATTATTGGAAATAAGGTGAGTAAAGTATCTAATATAGTACCTGAAACCAAATAAGGAGTTTAAGGACTTAATAAATGTTAGCTCTTCCTTTCCTTATCTTTTTGTCTAGACTATAAGCTTTATGCACAGTGAGACAGTTCAATACTCCCTTTTCATCTTCTGAAATGTTCATTAACAAACTATCTTTACGTAGTGGGCTCCCAATAAATATTTGTTGGGTTAACTTTTATTTTGTTCAGGTAACTTAACTGTTAAGTGTATAATTAAATAATTATAATAAATGTCTTCAAATATGAGAGAATACTTACTGATACTGATAAGCTTTATTTGATTTTGGGGGAAAAAATCTTATCTCAGGGTATCTTTGAACGTTTTCCTGGGCACAAAAAGAATGATACTGTTGGCAATCTATACTGCCCACATTGATCAGTCCAGTTAATGTCTGTAAAAGAAAAAACAATTACCTCCATAACTTTTTACATATGTTTGCAATGAAGAAATAAGCATTATATTATTATGGTGAAACAGTTATTATATTATTTATCAGTGACTTTTACCCAATAAAAATGGATAAGGGTTTAACATATAATAGACCATTTATACTAATTAATTTGTAATCTAATTTTGTAATTAAGTACTTACTAAAATTATTGCAGATTAAACAATTTACTTCATTTATGTTACATGAGAAAAAACTATATACTTCTAAAATTCAAAGTGCTAGAAACTAATGAGTCTTTGCAATATTTCAAAGAATTATTCTTTCCAATGAAAACAAGCTTTGTAGGTGTCTAATGTGTTATACTGACTCACACCTGAACTTAAAAATTTTATTGAAAAGAGCACAAAAATATGTAATCCTAAATGTTAAGATACTAGAAATCACTTTAACTCAGATTTAGTTTTTTATCTTGTAAATAAATGTGAAGTAGTAATTGCATTTTCCATTCTGGTATTTAAGTGATTTGTTTCCAATCTTCTACAACTTAAAACATGGTGCCTATTTTCAGGAAATTTTCTAAATACACATGCTGAAAGCTTTTTTTTCTTACTTTTAAGTCCTACAGTATGTCAGGAAATGATATTTTTAAACTCTAAAAATAAAGCAGGAAAAAAATTAGAAAATTGAAACAAATATGAGGTAAATTTTTGGGTTGTTGTTGGCAACAGTTTAGTCAAAAGTACTGGATATACTGGGCACGGAGGCTCATGTTTGTAATCCCAGCACTTTGAAAGGCAGAAGTGGGCAGATTACTTGAGGCCAGGGGTTCAAGACCAGCCTGGCCAACATGGCAAAACCCTGTTTCTACTAAAAATACAAAAACTAGCTAGGCATGGTGGCACATGCCTGTAATCCCAGCTACTAGGGTGGTTGAGGTTGCGGTGAGCCGAGATTGAGCCACTGCACTCCAGAGCGAGACTCTGCCCCCTGCTACCCGACCAAAAAAAAAAAGTGTACCAGATGCTATACACACAAAAATGGTAGGCTATACCATTCACACACCAGACAGAAACAGAGCTGGAATCAAAGTGGTATGATCAGTACTGTTATTAAGTAATAATTTAGTTGTGGGTTCATTCACATCCGTTTCAAAATAATTCTGTTAAATAAACATTCTTAGTAAATGTTAAGATTTAAAATAAACTATTTTTACTATACCCGGGCCATTCTTTTCCATTCTGGCATTAAGACTTGACAAGGATGACACCACGGAGAATAGAAATCAACCATCCAGACTTCGTTGTGTTTTCTTTGTGTAACTAGTTCGTTGAAGGTGGTAGGTGTAAGGGAGACCACTGAAGGATTCATAAGATCCTGAAGAGAATATAGCTTCCATTATAACATATATATAAAGCATAGCTGTTCATATATTCCTGGCAAATTGTTGGTACAGGTTGAGTATCTCTTATCCAAAATACTTGGAAGTATTGAGAATTTTGAATTTTGGAATATTTGCATATATCTTGGGAATGAAACCCAAGTCTAAACATGAAATTCAGACTTTGGAGCATTTCACATTTAAGATTTTTGGATTAGGGGTGCTCAATCTGTGTATGTCCTTTAGAAAGTTCCCATTTTTGAGAAACCAAAAGATGCTTAAGGATAGCTAAAAGAAATCCAATGTGAATTATCTTAAAATATGAAAACAAACCTAACTTAGATTTTTAAGTTTGGATTTTGCTCATCAGTTTTGTAAAAAATCAAGCTCTATTTATCCTTTATCTCTATGTATCACTAAAATCATAACAGGCAAAGAGGCAACTTTAAGTTTCTGCATGGATAATAAAAGAGTTTCAAGGGCTGCCTGGATGTCTACAGAGGCCATAAAGTTCTGTTCTAGAACCAAGAATGACTGGTTTGGAAATGATTCTTTAATTACTAGTGGAAAGCCTACTATCTCATTTTTCTGACATTCTGACTGGAGATACTACACCTTTCTACAGATTCTTTGTTCCAAATGATATTTTAACAAAGCTTCAGCCTACAACAGTCAGG
Source organism: Pan troglodytes (assembly GCF_028858775.2). NCBI lineage: Eukaryota > Metazoa > Chordata > Mammalia > Primates > Hominidae > Pan > Pan troglodytes. Next base: position 84,794,995 of record NC_072411.2, on the reverse strand, counting down.
TAATACTGATGAAGAGGCTAGCTTCACTGGGAAAACAAGACAAAACATTACGTTAGAGGAGGAGGAACAGGTGAGTAGGACAGGGTTGGAGGGTCATCAAATGGATAATAAACAACTAGAAATTTTCTTTTTTTTTTTTCTAGGAGGCCCCTGTAAGTATTTCTATCAAGAGTGTTACCGAGGAAAAAAAAAAAAAAAAAGATGCTGTAGATGCCAGGCACTTGTTTTCAGAGAAAACAGTGCAAAGGGGTGACAAGGTGAAAATACATTGCATATGTTCAATAAATAATTGTGTCCATTGTTTATAAGGCACTGTACATACCAGGTAACAAATAAAACACAGATTTACTTTGAGTTTACAGACAAGTATATAATAAGAGTAAAACATTAGAAAAATTCTTTAAAAATCATTTTGTAAGAAAATAGTTTGGGCATGAAAAGAGTAAATCCTATTAAACAATATGAAACATTCATACAGGGTTTACATATAAACAGACAAATTTCTAGCCACATAGTCTATAATTTGAAATACCTCTATGAACTCCAAGATTTGTTCAGCAGAGTGATGTCCTTCATACTCATGAATGTTGGACTGGTTGAATACCACTGTTGTTGGATAAGCCTGAATGTTATACTGATAGGAAGGAGAATACGAATTAAAGATTTTATAGATTTCACCTATTTGTTACAAATTTATAACAAGTTTGCCTTTAAGTAACAAGAACAAGATTTTAAAAACCCATTTCTAAATTTCTGGTGACAAAAATTTTAGTCTCACCAAATTTAGCAAAGGACTTATGGTGATGAATACTGCTAAATACTGATGAATACCTGATCCTTATTTATAGCTGCTCCATTCGCCATGAGAACCATAGGCATTGAAACATTGAGAAATCGGCATGGGTAATTATACGAATGGTCCCTTTTTACTCTCCTGAACCAAGGTAAGAAGAGGCTATAAACAACAGGCTGTATCTCTAGCGTGAGTCTTTTTTTTAAACCATAATAAATACTTTTTCTAGAAATAGATGATGATCAGGAAATAAAACAGCAAGAATAAAGACACAAATAATTAGGGGGTACATGATTATATTTTAGGTTAAAGAATTATGAATCATGCCCTATGAATGTAATCCCTTTTTATTCTTTCTTCAAGATAGCCTTTATAGTAGGAAATGCTTAATTTCCTTCTCAGAATTAAAATGGGCACCAGCCCAGGAAGCATCTCTCTAAAGCTTTTATTTTTATTTTTTAAAAAGTTATAAAGAGATCCTTGTCTGTGGATTTGCTGTAGCTGAACTTTGCACTCTTAAAGTTTTAAGTACTCATTAGCAAATTGGAATCTTTGACCAGGATTCAAAAATAATTTTTGAAAAAACAATGGAAACATTTATATTAGTCTTGAAAAATGTGTGCAAATTCAAATAATTCACTGATTAACAAAGCAATTGTAGCTAAAATGTAACTATGTGTTGAGCATTATTTTAGCATTTAACATGTAGTTTCTCATTTATTCTTCACAACAATTATACTTAGTTGCTAAAATTATAAAACCCACTGTATAAATTAGGAAACTAAGTTACTGAGAGGCTAAGTAACTTGGTCAAGGTCAACCAATTGGTGAGTGGCAACTAATTGGTGAGTAGTGAATCTTGGCCTCTATTCCAGGTAAATCGATATCATAGTTTTAAACCCTTACACTGAACTCACATATGTTTAATGAGCTAAGATGAAAAGTAGAAAAACTAAAGAAATAGGCTGGGCGCAGTGGCTCACGCCTGTAATCCCAGCACTTTGGGAGGCCGAGGTGGGAGGATCACGAGGTCAGGAGATCAAGACCATCCTGGCTAACACTGTAAAACCCCATCTCTACTAAAAATACAAAAAATTAGCTGGGCGTGGTGGCGGGTGCCTGTAATCCCAGCTACTCGGGAGGCTGAGGGAGAAGAATGGCATGAATCCGGGGGGTGGAGCTTGCAGTGAGCTGAGATTGTGCCACTGCACTCCAGCCTGGACAACAGAGCAAGACTCCGTCTCAAAAAAAAAAAAAAAAAAAAAAAAACTAAACTAAAGAAATTAAAATTAAGATAATTATTGTTTATCACATCAATTTTGTATCTTTGGTTGGCATTTCTTTCAAAGTTACAGAGAAAACATTCAAAACCAAAGGCCTTGTTTATTTCCTTTTATAAAAATGTATTTTAATGAAATTTCTACAGGCATGTGCCACTGCTGCTGGCTTAAACTTCTATGATGTTCTAAAAATGTATGGCTTTCTTTTGTTTTCTTTCCTCTTCCCATTTCTTTTTTCCCTTTATCTTTTCTCCATCTATGTTCTTTAAAAACATTTTGTTTTTTACGAGTTATTTAAAACATTCACAAAAGTAGAGAGCAACAAACTCTCGCGTATTCATATAGCTACAATAATCACTGACTCATGGCTACTTTTACTTCACTTATACTCCCTTTCTAGTCTACTCCCAAGATCATTTTAAAGCAAATTTCAGATGATCTATAATTTCATCCACAAATATTTCAGTATATTTAAAATATAAGGACTCCCCTCCATATAACCACAGTATCATTTTTGTTGTCAAAAACTAACAATAATTACCTGAAATCATCAGATATCTTGTCAGTGTTCACATTTCCCCAATTATCTCTTTCTTTGCACTTGGTTTGTTTAAACTGCATCCAAACAAAGTCTGAATGTTGTATTTGACTGATAGTCTTTTAAGTCTTTTTAATCTCTCCTCCACTATATATAATGTATTTGGCCAATAAACTGGGTGTTTGTCCTGTAAAGTTCTCCCATACTGGGAAGTGCAGATTTCATATCCATGGTGTCACTTAATGTGCTCCCCTGTCATTCAATTTCCTAAAGGCTAATAGATTGGAGATAGATCTACTATAGGATTGATTTTTTTTTCTTTTTTTTTGCCAAGAGTATTTTATAGGTGATATTATGTACTTTCATTCTACGGTATGTAATTTTTAGTTCTTCCTGCAACTGAGGAGTGAATATTTACCTGAGAAAATAATTTCATTTAAACAAAGATTTCAAAAGGCTTGTTCATTGTTTTAACTTCTTTCCAGCAAATATACTTAGAAGTATGAGGAAAGCCAAAGGAAAAAAAATATAAAGTGTCAAAAATATTAAAGAAATATAACAATCTTCAATAATTGGAAAATCATATAAGCATTTTATGAAGTTAATGAAAATAGTTGCCTGAGTTTGATAAATAAGAACTTATTTACATTCAATCCATTGATTAGCTATTCATGGTTTAATCCAATCATATTTGATACCACTTTCTAAAAATATTATTTGTTTAAATAATTTGTTACTACTCTAAATAGAAGATGTATTATTTCTAAGTTATTTTAGTGTTTTAATAAGAAACAGCCAAAAGGTCTTCATTTTATAAAATTAATTAGAATAATTTTTGATACTTTGCCTTACCATGTTACAGAGTCCCTCATGAACTGTACAATCTAATGTACCAAACTTAAGCTGACCATAAAGAAGATTTGATGCTCTTCGTAACTCTGGTAGTAAAGCTCGACATGGTGGACACCACTAGGAAAGAAAAAATATTCATAAGCACCGAGCCAAATGACACAAAAACCCCCCCCATCATTTCTGCAACAAGTAATATGCTAAGTAAGACAAACTGTACTTATGGCAAACCTTCCCTGGAGGAGTAATTACATTAGCACTCATTTAAAAGCAATATGCATTAGTGGCCATAATGGAATGACACAGTTCTTGTACTAATGATTCAAAGTTATCTAGAAAATGTCTTTTTGCCATAACAGGAGAAGATCTGACAACGTTAGAATTTGACAGATAAAAATAACTTACAGGGGCAAAGAAATCAACAAGCCATGGTTCTTTGTCATTGGCAGGAAAATTTTGAGGTCCAAGCGTGGTAACATGAGAATTCACACTTTCTTTGGCAAAGGCAAGTATATCATATAGAATCTTCTTTCCTTTCAAAGTGAATGAGAGAAATTAAAATCCAAATTCTGCTTTTTGTATGCACAGAGACATTTCAAAGTTTTAATACTCAGAATACTAAAGAAGATAAATTATGAACAAATTGATTTTGGTGAGGTTTTAGTGTTCTGTATACTATACAGGGCTTAGCTCTGATAGGAGCACCCTTTTCTTGCACACTCCTCTGTTTCCTGGACTAGTTAAAAATGTCAAAATTGGCCAGGTGTGGTGGCTCACGCCTGCAATCCTAGCACTTTGGGAGGCCGAGGTGGGCGGATCACGAGGTCAAGAGATCGAGACCATCCTGGCCAACATGGTGAAACCCCCGTCTCTACTAAAAATACAAAAAATTAGCTGGGCATGGTGGCACACGCCTGTAGTTCCAGCTACTGAGGAGGCTGAGGCAGGAGAACTGCTTGAACCTGGGAGGTGGAGGTTGCAGTGAGCAGTGATCTCGCCACTGCACTCCAGCCTGGTGACAGAGTGAGACTCCATTTCAAAAAAAAAAAGTCAAAATCTCTTTGAAATGTTCCCTCATCTTCAGAGGTAGAATAATGACTTTTTTATAGGGTTCTTTAAATTATTTATGCTTACTTCAGTGATTACTATGGCCTAACTCCTAAATCGTTTTCTACAACCTAGACTTCTCTTATCAATTCAAAACCCATATTACCAACTGCCCAGTGAAAAACTGTACTTGGATATCACGTAAACATGTCAAACACAATACAGTCCTGCATAATGACATTTCAGGCAATGGTGGACCACATATATGATGGGGTCCCATAAGATTATAATGGAGCTGAAAAATTCCTATGGCTCAGTGATGGTGTGGCTGTTGTAACTCTGTAGTGCAACACATTACCCCTTTTCTATGTTTAGATACATTTAGATACACAAACTCTTACCGCTGTGTTACAGTTGCTTATGGTATTCAGTACATTGTAACACATTGTACAGATGTAGCCTAGGAGCAATAGGCTATACTGTATAGCCTAGATGTGTAGTGGACTATATCATCTAGTTTTTTTTAAGTATACTCTCTGATGTTTGTACAAGGATGAAATCACCTAATGACACATTTCTCAGAAGACGTCTCTGTCGTTGACACATGGCAATATATTCAAATTGAGGCTGTGTTATTTTCCTCCAAACCTGCTCCTTTTCTCACCATCCTTATCTTGGCAATAACATAATTATCCACTGGGTGCCTAAATATAATTCCCCAGAGTGAGCCTTGACTTCTTTCTCTGCCCTGTATCATAATAATTCTATCCATTCCATTCTTACCATTTCCAACCCATTGCTACTGCCTGAACTCAGTCTGGCCTTCTGCAATAACCTAGCTAGTGTTTCTTCACCCAGTCTTCCTTAACTAATCCATTTTCTACATTGCTACCACAGTCCACTTACATTGAACGGTACAATCACTAAACTGCAATTTCGTCAAGTCAGAAACACAGGTATTATTCTTGACTCTCTCTCTCTTGACCTCCCACACATCTCATCAGTCACCAAGTAATACTGACTTTGCATTCTTGGTCTTTTACAAATCTACTTCTCTTCATCTCTGTTACTATCAGAGAAGCTAGCTACCATATTGAGAGCAGCCCTACAAAGGCCCACATGATGAGGAACTGAGGCCTCTGCCAACAGCCAGTGAGGAACTTAGGCCTCCTGACATAGGAGGCCTCCTGACAATCACAAAAGTAAGCTTGGAACCAGACCCTGTAGCCAGTCTAGCCTTCAGATGACCATAGCCCTTGCGTATTTTGAATGCAACCTCATGAGAAAATCCGTGTCTGGAACTACCCAGCTAAACTTTTCTCAGATTCCTGACCACCAAAAACTGTGAATTAATACATGTTTGTTTTAAACCACTGAGTTTTGGGGTAATTTACTACTAAGCAATAGACAATAAATACTCTCCACTGCAAACACTTTTAAAAACTTGTCCATAAAATCAAATTCACATATAACAATATTAACTTTAAATGTAAATGGACTAAATGCTCCAATTAAAAGACACAGACTGGCAAATTGGATAAAAAGTCAAGACCCATCAGTGTGCTATATTCAGGAAACCCATCTCACGTGCAGAGACACACATAGGCTCAAAATAAAAGGATGGAGGAAGATCTACCAAGCCAATGGAAAACAAAAAAAGCAGGGGTTGCAATCCTAGTCTCTGATAAAACAGACTTTAAACCAACAAAGATCAAAAGAGACAAAGAAGGCCATTATATAATGGTAAAGGGATCAATTCAACAAGAAGAGCTAACTATCCTAAATATATATGCACCCAATACAGGAGCACCCAGATTCATAAAGCAAGTCCTGAGTGACCTACAAAGAGACTTAGACTCCCACACATTAATAACGGGAGACTTTAACACCCCACTGTCAACATTAGACAGATCAACGAGACAGAAAGTCAACAAGGATACCCAGGAATTGAACTCAGCTCTGCACTAAGCAGACCTAATAGACATCTACAGAACTCTCCACCCCAAATCAACAGAATATACGTTTTTTTCAGCACCACACCACACCTATTCCAAAATTGACCACACCCTTGGAAGTAAAGCTCTCCTCAGCAAATGTAAAAGAACAGAAATTATAACAAACTATCTCTCAGACCACAGTGCAATCAAACTAGAACTCAGGATTAAGAATCTCACTCAAAACTGCACAACTACATGGAAACTGAACAACCTGCTCCTGAATGACTACTGGGTACATAACGAAATGAAGGCAGAAATAAAGATGTTCTTTGAAACTAACGAGATCAAAGACACAACATACCAGAATCTCTGGGATGCATTCAAAGCAGTGTGTAGAGGGAAATTAATAGCACTAAATGCCCACAAGAGAAAGCAGGAAAGATCCAAAACTGACACCCTAACATCACAATTAACAGAACTAGAAAAGCAAGAGCAAATACATTCAAAAGCTAGCAGAAAGAGGAGCCGGTTTTTTGAAAGGATCAACAAAATTGATAGACCGCTAGCGAGACTAATAAGGAAAAAAAGAGAGAAGAATCAAATAGATGCGATAAAAAATGATAAAGGGGATATCACCACCAATCCCACAGAAATACAAACTACCATCAGAGAATACTATAAACACCTCTACGCAAATAAACTCGAAAATCTAGAAGAAATGGATAAATTCCTTGACACATACACTATCCCAAGACTAAACCAGGAAGAAGTTGAATCTCTGAATAGACCAATAACAGGAGCTGAAATTGTGGCAATAATCACTAGCTTACCAACCAAAAAGAGTCCAGAACCAGATGGATTCACAGCCGAATTCTACCACAGGTACAAGGAGGAAGTGGTACCATTCCTTCTGAAACTATTCCAATGAATAGAAAAAGAGGGAATCCTCCCTAACTCATTTTATGAGGCCAGCATATCCTGATACCAAAGCCTGGCAGAGACACAACCAAAAAAGAGAATTTTAGACCAATATCTTTGATGAACATTGACACAAAAATCCTCAATAAAATACTGGCAAACCGAATCCAGCAGCACATCAAAAAGCTTATCCACCATGATCAAGTGGGCTTCATCCCTGGGATGCAAGGCTGGTTCAACGTACGCAAATCAATAAACGTAATCCAGCATATAAACAGAACCAAAGACAAAAACCACATGATTATCTCAATAGATGCAGAAAAGGCCTTTGACAAAATTCAACAACGCTTCATGCTAAAAACTCTCAATAAATTAGGTATTGATGGGACGTATCTCAAAATAATAAGAGCTATCTATGACAAACCCACAGCCAATATCATACTGAATGGGCAAAAACTGGAAGCATTCCCTTTGAAAACTGGCACAAGACAGGGATGCCCTCTCTCACCACTCCTATTCAACATAGTGTTGGAAGTTCTGGCCAGGGCAATTAGGCAGGAGAAGGAAATAAAGGGTATTCAATTAGGAAAAGAGGAAGTCAAATTGTCCCTGTTTGCAGACGACATGATTGTATATCTAGAAAACCACACTGTCTCAGCCCAAAATCTCCTTAAGCTGATAAGCAACTTCAGCAAAGTCTCAGATACAAAATCAATGTACAAAAATCACAAGCATTCTTATACACCAACAACAGACAAACAGAGCCAAATCATGAGTGAACTCCCATTCACAATTGCTTCAGAGAATAAAATACCTAGGAATCCAACTTACAAGGGATGTGAAGGACCTCTTCAAGGAGAACTACAAACCACTGCTCAAGGAAATAAAAGAGGATACCAACAAATGGAAGAACATTCCATGCTCATGGGTAGGAAGAATCAGTATTGTGAAAATGGCCATACTGCCCAAGGTAATTTACAGATTCAATGCCATCCCCATCAAGCTATCAAGGACTTTCTTCACAGAATTGGAAAAAACTACTTTAAAGTTCATATGGAACCAAAAAAGAGCCCGCATTGCCAAGTCAATCCTAAGCCAAAAGAACAAAGCTGGAGGCATCACACTACCTGACTTCAAACTATACTACAAGGCTACAGTAACCAAAGCAGCATGGTAGTGGTACCAAAACAGAGATATAGATCAATGGAACAGAACACAGCCCTCAGAAATAACACCGCATATATACAACTATCTGATCTCTGACAAACCTGAGAAAAACAAGCAATGGGGAAAGGATTCCCTATTTAATAAATGGTGCTGGGAAAACTGGCTAGCCATATGTAGAAAGCTGAAACTGGATCCCTTCCTTACACCTTATACAAAAATTAATTCAAGATGGATTAAAGACTTAAACATTAGACCTAAAACCATAAAAACCCTAGAAGAAAACCTAGGCATTACCATTCAGGACATAGGCATGGGCAAGGACTTCATGTCTAAAACACCAAAAGCAATGGCAACGAAAGCCAAAATTGACAAATGGGATCTAATTAAACTAAAGAGCTTCTGCACAGCAAAAGAAACTACCATCAGAGTGAACAGGCAATCTAAAGAATGGGAGAAAATTTTCGCAACCTACTCATCTGAGAAAGGGCTAATATCCAGAATCTACAATGAACTCAAACAAATTTACAAGAAAAAAACAAACAACCCCATCAAAAAGTGGGCGAAGGACATGAACAGACACTTCTCAAAAGAAGACATTTATGCAGCCAAAAAACACATGAAAAAATGCTCACCATCACTGGCTATCAGAGAAATGCAAATCAAAACCACAATGAGATACCATCTCACACCAGTTAGAATGGCAATCATTAAAAAGTCAGGAAACAACAGGTGCTGGAGAGGATGTGGAGAAATAGGAACACTTTTACACTGTTGGTGGGACTGTAAACTAGTTCAACCATTGTGGAAGTCAGTGTGGCCATTCCTCAGGGATCTAGAACTAGAAATACCATTTGACCCAGCCATCCCATTACTGGGTATATACCCAAAGGACTATAAATCATGCTGCTACAAAGACACATGCACACGTATGTTTATTGTGGCATTATTCACAATAGCAAAGACTTGGAACCAACCCAAATGTCCAACAATGATAGACTGGATTAAGAAAATGTGGCACATATACACCATGGAATACTATGCAGCCATAAAAAATGATGAGTTCATGTCCTTTGTAGGGACATGGATGAAATTGGAAATCATCATTCTCAGTAAACTATCGCAAGGACAAAAAACCAAACACCGCATGTTCTCACTCATAGGTGGGAAGTGAACAATGAGATCACATGGACACAGGAAGGGAACATCACACTCTGGGTACTGTTGTGGGGTGGGGGGAGTGGGGAGACATAGCATGGGGAGATATACCTAATGCTAGATGACAAGTTAGTGGGTGCAGCACACCAGCATGGCACATGTATACATATGTAATTAACCTGCACATTGTGCACATGTACCCTAAAACTTAAAGTATAATAATAATAAATTTAAAAAAATTCAAATAAAAAAAACTTGTCCATAAAAAAAATAAAAATAAAAATTTGTTCATTTACTTGTCTGTTTTCCCTAATAGTCCACAATGCTCTTTGTATTAGAGATTACTAAGTATAGTTCACATTTTTTCCTATTCCTCAGTACTGTACCTGGTACATGCAGATGCTCAATAACTATTTTAATCCAAAGAAACAATGTAAGTTCTATTACAAAGTTAGTAAGAGCACATAAAAGGAAGTGCTTGGAGATTCATAATATATTTCCCAGGGAAGAAGCTGCTTTACGTTTTGAAAGGCAATTTGGAGTTTGCTAAATATTCTGTGGAACAGGAAGGAGTGATTACAATGCAGGAGGAAAAATCGTGTGAAGGCACAGAGGAGTGAAAGAACATGGCATTCACAAACATCCAAAGGTAGCTGGAGCTAAGACTATCTGGAGGGGCAGCAGTGGGAATTAAGACTGGAAAAACTGGCAGAGCCAGACTGTGAACATACCCTATCCACTTAACAAACATTTCCTGAGTTCTTACTATGTGCCAGACACCATTCTAGGTGCTGGAGACAGAGCAGTGAGCAAAACAGATGAGATTATTGCTTCTATGCTAAGGAATCTGAAGCTTATGCTATAAGAAATAAGGAAAGTCAAGGCAGAAAAGTGACACAAGAATGGGTAGTAACTGCAAACAAAACAAGGAATTGACTTTAAGGAAGAAAGGCTAGGAGATAAGCAATCCTCCCAGAGGATAATACTATCACAGATGAAGGAGATGATGGGCCTGAAACAAAGCAGTAAGCACAGAGAAGAGAAGGGGGTGGGGTCTGAGAACTATTTCAGAGATAAAAAAGAGTATTATTCCATTATTAAAACTTAGTCATTTCTAGCACTTTTAGTGCATGGTATAGTTTAACGGCTATAAGCCTAGGTTTTGGACTCAGACAAATTTGGATTCAAAATCTACCATGGCTAGTTTCTAGTTGTCTGTCATAGGGCAAGTTACTTAACCTTTCTAAGTCTCCATTTTCTCCTTCACTGGGCTGTTGTAAAGATAAAAATGAAATCACGTATGCAAGGCTTCTGGCAGAATGTCTGACTTATAGACAGCAGTGAATAAACAGTAGTTACAGTGAGGGTTATCTTACCCCACAGTTCCTCCAGCCTAGAGGTCTCACTTCTTTTCCCCTATAGTTGCTTGGAGAAATTGAGCACTTTATGCTCAATTCAAATACCACTTCTTGACCTCTACTATGCAGAAGTCTATTTGATCTTGTTGTCGTTAATACACAATGACCATTAAAGTATTTTTTATGTTTTCTTATGGATCTCCCTCCTCCGTTCCCTGCTACACTATTTTAAACTTCTTGAAGGAGTTCATGTCTTACAAATTTATATCCTCAACATTGAAAGCAGTGCTAGGTGCTAATGGGCATTTCATCGGTATCTGTTGTTCACTTAACTGCATGGTAGTTGGTAGTCTGTGTGTTTCTTTTGCTATATTTGACCTCTTTCAGGACAAGGACTCTGCTGTAGTCCAAACTCTTGGAATTAAGACTGCACTCACATGAATGCAGAGCTAAAGTCCCAAATAAGCTGAAATAAAATTATAAATGCAAGAAAGATAACAAGGCAGTTAATGGAGAAGTCTGGAAGTCTAGTGGGAGAAAAATCCAAAAGAATGTTTGGAAATTGCCTATAATGGCTGAGATGATACACATGGCAAGCTGGAATATAAACTGCAGGTGTTGCTTACTTTTGCAAACAAGCAGGACTTAAATTACTCACTAGCTTGACTTATCACCAGAAATCCTGATCAAAATACTGAATAGAGAAAAGGCATTTATGTTAAAAAGAAGGGTAAAGAGAATAAAGTGACTACATATAATTCAAAATATCTGTCCTCATATTTACTGAGAAAAGTTATTTACAATAAGCATGTCTGTACAAAATGAGTTTAAAAAGCACAATTAGGAAACTTCTATTTGAAAATGAAGCTAAGTTTTTTTTATCATTTTTTCCATTCTTACCATGATGAATTTCATATTCTTTGGTTCCTTGTCCTTTAAATACTGCTAGAGACGGCTGAAAAACATACAGATTACTACAGATGTCTGGTGCAGAGGAACAGTCAAACCTGCCAACCTAAAGGAGAAAAAGGTCAAATTTGATAAAAACACTGTCTTACCCATTTATTTGTAAATATTCATGATAATCCAAAAATGGCATTGCCCTAATGACACAGTTTTTAAACAGAAGCTAATAGGCTACGAAAATAAGAGACAGAAATAATTCATTTACATTTAATACTAAGACTCCATTTAGTTAAAAAATGCTTCCTAGAGAGTTAAAAAAAAACCTGAGGAATTCCCAAGAAAATATGAAGTTATTCCAGAAACCTACTTTTTGAAGATGTGGAGAATGTTTATATAATCTGGAGATAGAGGAGAGATCACTTTCAGAAGCAGAAATAATGAAGAAAAAAGTGATGTTTTCAAAGAGTGTGAAAAAGAAGAGCGTAAGCACAACAGCCAAATATAAACCGGGAACAAACTTGTGGCATTTAAGACAGAAGATCCATTAAGAAACAAGAAAGGCCAGGCGCATTGGCTCATGCCTATAATACCAGCACTTGGGGAGGCTGAGGTAGCTGAATCGCCTGAGGTCAGGAGTTTGAGATCAGCCTGACCAATAGGGTGAAACCATGTCTCTACTAAAAATACAAAAATTAGCCAGGCGTGGTGGCTTGCACCTGTAGTCCCAGCTACTTGGGAGGCTGAGGCAGCAGAACTGCTTGAATCCGGTAGGCGGAGGTTGCAGTGAGCCGAGATCGCACCACTGCACTCCAGCCTGGCTGACAGAGTGACACTACATTGCATTAAAAAAAAAGAAAAAAAAAACAAAGAAAAAGCTGGACAAACATCCCATCAGAAAAAAGAAAATGGGCCACAGATATAAAGAGAAAATTAACTAGAGAACAATGATGATTTGTTAATAATCATGAAAAAGTATTTTTCCCCGACAAGTTGAAAGCAATTAAATGAAAGTGAATATTGTTAACATATCACTTGTGGCCTATCGGAATTGTGAAGATTATAAAGAACGATAGTACCATGGTGGGCACAGCGTGGAGAAATGGCCATTCACGTGCTGTCAGTGAGATTATAAACGGATAAAACTTTCTGGAGGACTCTAGTGATGAGAATAAAAACCATTTAAGAAAACATAACCTTGAGTTGAAAATTTCCCATGTGGCCAGGTGTGGTGGCTCACACCTGTAATCCCAGCACTCTGGGAGGCTGAGGTGGGTGGATCACCTGAGGTCAGGAGTTCGAGGCCAGCTTGGCCAATATGGAGAAATCCAGTCTCTGTTAAAAGTACAAAAATTAGCCGGACTTGGTGGCATGCGCCTGTAGTCCCAGCTACTCTGGAGGGAATCACTGGAACCCAGAATCACTTGAACCCATGAGGCTGAGGTTGCAGTGAGTCAAGAGCACGCCACTGCACTCCAGCCTGGGTGACAGAATGACTCTGTCTCAAAAGAAAAGAGAAGAAAATTTCCCATATTAAAGACAAGTTCTACATCGTTTGATATAAAAAATAAAGGAAACAACATAAAATCAGTAAGAGAGGATTTCCTAAACAATTATGGCATAACCATATAGTAAGCCACTATGTAGCCTTTAGGGAATAAGGAGGATATACATGTGTACATGGATATAGAGATTTTATATCCATATAAATATATATGCATTTTTACAGGTCTGTGAAAAAGTTTATGATATTGTTGTATGACAGAAGTTAAGAAAAAAAAGCATATAGTGAATCCATTTTGATTAAAACACAGACATATAAATTTACACTTGTATGTCTATTACAATGGCCATTACAATATGTATGCATGTGCACACATATACATATGCCTACATATGCATATGGGCACTCACAAAATGTTTAAATGGTTATATAGAGTAAATACATAGCAGGGTTATGAACAATGTTAAGAGTATGGGTGATTTTTTTAGATAATTGCTTTATTTTTGTACTTATTTATTGTCCTGATTTTTAAACAACGACCAAGAATTACTTATATAAAGAAATAAGAATTTAAAAAATGGAAAGATAACCTCCTACAGTATGCATTCCAGAAAAATTGTATGATACAGGTTTATCAAATGCCAAAATAAGTGAAAATTAACCACTTTCAGATTACATATAAACTTTTAATAAAAAAGAGGAAAAGAAAGCACAAACCAAGACTAAAAGCACTTATAGGCTTCTTATAATTTCAAATAAGTGTTTTTATGTTATTTAAAATTTAATTATATGTATTAAATTAACAACAAAGTACACCAGCAGAAGGCTAGGCAGAATACATTTTTCTTACTTGAATATGATCATTTTTAAGTAGAGTTTTTAGTTTTTTCAGCTCAGGATCATTTGAATTTTCATTTTTTCCAAAATGAAAAAATAACAGCCACCGATGATGAGCCAAACGATCCTTAAAAGTGATAAAGAAAACAAAATGTCAGAGATGGGAAATTCTAAGGGTTCTAATCTTCATTTCTATGACTTGAAGTTAGTTTTAGCTCCCCTACCCATTATTTCAAAATACTGTCTAAAATTCGGACCCACTCATTCTCTTATTTTGTAGTTTACTTAGAATAATGCTATGTAAAATAAACAAATATTACAGGAGGGTTAGTCACTAAATTATAAAATCTTAAAGTAAATGACTGCCAAAAACAAATATATGATTTTAACAGCATATAGCTAAAAAGTTGGGTGGCAAAGTTGTCAGCTTTTTCAGGCTTAGCACATAAGATCTGGTAGTGATACAGACTTCAAAAGATCTGTGGTTAGGAAGTATTTCGTTTTGTGCAAAAGTAACTGTGGTTTTTGCCACTACTTTCAAATGGCAAAAACTGCAATTACTTTTGCACCAACCTAATAGGAAAAAAACTGATTCTACCACAAGCAATATTTCTCAGCATTCTATCCATAAACTGAATACTTCTTCTTAGTAATCAATATAATCCGTTCTGTAAGCAAGAACAAAAAGTTATGAATCAGATCCAAAGTTGCTCTGATTAAAATTCTGTCTTTTCTGATGTTCCTTTTGAAGCCCAACTTCAGGACTGAGTAGGTTTTCCAGAACTACAGATCCATCCTGAATTAGCAACACCAGATCTCCAATTAGAATTTAACCTACAATTGACTAATATATAATCCTTTGAAACTGCTACTTTCAATTCTCTCTAGAGATGAATAAAACAAATGCTAATTTTAAAATGTTAAGACTTGAAATGTTACGAACATTCATTGCTACTTATCATTATTAATAAAAACATTACCTCTAGTGTGTTTGCCGAAAGTAGTTCAAAATCTGGAAGATTATGTATTACTTCCAAATATATTTCTTTAGCATCCAATGAGTTGAGAAACTAGAAAAAGAAAATCACACTGTAATCTTTTTGAATAAATATTCATTATATTTGATATCTTTTGTTTTTTCAATTTCCAATGTAGTATTTTTAGGAAAATGATTATAGAAGGTAAATAGTTTTTCAAACAATTCCAAATGTCTTTTTTCAAAAAAAGTGTATTTTGGCAATTATCAAAAATATTATATAACTAAGCTGTTTCTTAAATAGTGATATACAATAAATTCCATTATAAGATGTTGCATTAACTGGAGTTTTTAATTAACTATGATGTGTATTCTATAAAAATGCTCAGAATAATCCTGAGTGACCTCCCAATCATCAAGAAAAACCACATTATCTTTAGCTTAATTTTAATGCTAACCATGTTTTACAGAATGCCAATGTTTTACACATTCACTTAAGAATTTCTATAACACTAGAAGAATAATAGACTATCAAAGACACTTCATTCCCCAACCAATAATTAAGATTAATTAAGAGGAACTTAGAAGTGGAAAATTGGAATGGACTTTTGCTCATTATAGAGGTTTTCATCTAAAAACCAAACCACTTAGGAGTTTTTAGAGTAAAATACAATGATACAGATCTTATCTTAAACTTGTTTTCGGCCCGAGTCTCTTATTTAAAACACAAATGAGTATAAAAGGCCCTTCTAACAAATCTTCTTTATTTGTCAATATTTTATCCTCAGCATATTTTGTCATATAACTCTCTCTCTGCTGGTCTGATTCTCTCAATGAAGCAGCTGTTATTATAAAGAATGCAGCAATGGTTACATCAAGAAAATGTATATGAAAGTTGACAAAACAGAGTTTAATATATGTCTTTAATTATGAACCATCTATGTTTAACAGTTTAAGTATTACTTGAAAGATCTAAAATTCACTAAAAACTTGTACAAACAATCATGGAATCCACAGCTTAATCATGCTAGACATGAGAACAAACATATGGCTAAAAATAATAGGTACAACATAAGAATAAAAATTCAGGTTTTTTTCCTAAGATTCTTTTCTTAAAACTGAATATATATATATGAGATATATATGTATATAAATATATATGATATATATCATATATAAATATATATATAATATATATATAAATATATATAATATATATAAATATATATAAATATATATAATATATATATAAATATAAATATATATATAATATATATAAATATATATAAATATATATAATATATATATAAATATATATGAGATATATAAATATATATGAGATATATACTATATATATATATCTCATAAACATTCTTAGAGGTCTATATGAAATAGTTCCTGCTCCGGGCGCGGTGGCTCACGCCTGTAATCCCAGCACTTTGGGAGGCCGAGGCGGGTGGATCATGAGGTCAGGAGATCGAGACCATCCTGGCTAACAAGGTGAAACCCCGTCTCTACTAAAAATACAAAAAAAAAAAATTAGCCGGGCGCGGTGGCGGGCGCCTGTAGTCCCAGCTACTCGGGAGGCTGAGGCAGGAGAATGGCGTGAACTCGGGAAGCGGAGCTTGCAGTGAGCCGAGATTGCGCCACTGCAGTCCGCAGTCTGGCCTGGGCGACAGAGCGAGACTCCGTCTCAAAAAAAAAAAAAAAGAAATAGTTCCTGCTATCAAAGAGCTTAAAATGCCATAACAAATCTTTCACGCCTCAGTTCTACATCTTATTCACTTTAGTCCTATTCACTATGAAGACTTTTACTAAAATGCCTATTACACAGCCTATATAAACTTGCAGTGCTTAATCTACTAGAATCTCATTATAAACCTGTTTCTGTTAGAGGAGAATTTGTTAGTTACACCTATAAAGGACTGCTGTCTTATCTAGCCTCTGAATTCCACCTACCAGATATATTTAGCTGGCATACTGTTTTATATTTTTTAAAACCTGAATGAGGCCGGGTGCGGTGGCTCACGCCTGTAATCCCAGCACTTTGGGAGGCCGAGGCCGGCAGATCACAAGCTCAGGAGATCGAGACCATTCTGGCTAATACGGTGAAACCCCGTCTCTACTAAAAATAAAAAAATTAGCTGGGCGTGGCGGCACGCGTCTGTAGTCCCAGCTACTCGGGAGGCTGAGGCAGGAGAATGGTGTGAACCCGGGAGGTGGAGCTTGCAGTGAGTGGAGACCGCACCACTGCACTCCAGCCTGGGCGACAGAACAAGACTCCGTCTCCAAAAAAAAAAAAAAAAAAAACCTGACTGCTTTTGGGGAGGGACAAGTAGTGTTTAATTCACCACTCCCTGTTATTACATTTCCAGAGTCACTCATTTCTGTTTCCTGTCTCAGACAGCCTTTGACCTTGTAATTTTCTATCATGAAGCCCAGAGATTATAATACTCAAGGCAAGAGGCTCTATTGTTGGACAGGGTGTAGGCAATCCTTGTTGACTGATGGCACAGAATAAACTAGTACAACTTTTCCGGAGGGCAATCTGGCAATACCAATTGAGTTTAAAATGGCCACAGTGCTCCCATTCTAAACAGATAACTGAAAAAGTGCACAAGGATAAAGATACAAGATTGCTCATTACAACATTGCTTATCATCTTGAGAAAGTAGAAACACACACCAAGAGAGAACTGATTAAACTAAGTATGTGACATCTAGTCAGTGACTTACCATCCAGGGATCATTAATTACTTCAAGGATAATGTATACATATTCATTTACAAAATGATAAAGTATGCATATAAAATGTACATTTTTTAAATAAGTAGGCATCTTCCTGATACAGAGTGAAAAAACTAGATTACAAAATAGAATCTACTATATAATCCCATTTATGAAAAATTACGTATTTGTATCCATCCATCCATTTGATGTGTATAAACACATTTTAAAGATAAAGCCATAGATTTTCTTGATGAATTGGTTATAAGGTATGAGAAAAAGAGAAATCAAGAATAACT
This sequence comes from Pan troglodytes, assembly GCF_028858775.2. Taxonomy (NCBI): domain Eukaryota; kingdom Metazoa; phylum Chordata; class Mammalia; order Primates; family Hominidae; genus Pan; species Pan troglodytes. Next base: position 84,776,708 of record NC_072411.2, on the reverse strand, counting down.
CCAGGGAATTTGGCTTGAATAATAAAGGACAGAGTTTTCATCAAATAATATGGGAAAAAACTGGATGAAGTAGATTTATGGAGGGATATTGGGAATATGGTTATAGGCATTTAAATTTGAGACACTGACGAATATCCTAGGGAAGATACTGAATGAGCAGTGATATGTATGTATGTACACACAGACATATACATACACAAGCACACACACACATCCACACATATATGTATAGGTGCATGTGTATAATACATCTGGAGTGGAGAACAGAGGTTTGAGTCACAGGTATAAACTAGAGAATTGCTGGCACAAAGTCGTAATTGCATATATATTTCAGTAGAGATCTGGATGGGTATTTACCAAGATTTGATGGTGGCTGTCTATTAGTGATTTGGTTTTAGGGAATTTTGCATCTTCTTTTACAGCTCTGTGCCATATATGAATTTCTGAAATGAGTATATGTTATCTTTATCAACATCTAAAAAAGCAGAATTAAAGTACAGAGGGAAAACTAAGGGAGATTTGTCTTATCAGAGTCCTTACTTTCTTTTGGGATTCCATAGTGACCCATCCAATATCCCACTATTTATCTTAGCTCCTTGACAACTAGATTGAGCTTCAGTTTCCTCACTCAAACTTAAGGAGGTATACCACATTACAAGATGTCAAAACTGAGTTTACACCAGAATCCCACGGGGTGCTTTAGAAAAATACTTAGGCCCCAGCCAAAACTACCACTGATCTATATTTTTAACATTAGAAAATAAACAATTAGGTTGGGTGCAGTGACTCACGCCTGTAATCCCAGCTCTCTGGGAGGCCAAGGTGGGCGGATCATCTGAGGTCAGGAGTTCAAGACCAGCCTGGCCAACATGGCGAAACCCCGTCTCTACTAAAAGTACAAAAATTAGCCAGGCATGATGGCAGGCGCCTGTAATCCCAGGTACTCAGGAGGCTGAGGCAGAAGAATCACTTGAACCCAGGAGGCAGAGGTTGCACCGAGCCGAGATCACGCCACTGCACTACAGCCTGGGCGACAAGAGTGAGATTCCATCTCAAAAAAAACAAAATAAACAATTAAATAGAAAACAATGAAAACTCATGGTATAAATGCTCTTTCGTATAACCTAGGAATGTACTCCATACTTTTGGGGTTTAAAAATATAATGGTTTTAAATGTAAGGTAATTTTAAATGTAAAGATGTAATGACTTTAAATGAAATGTAATCGTCAGTTTAAAAATAATCCTTCAATTTTATAATTTGAAGCATGTATTAAAAAGAATCTCAGAAATTAAGTATGTGTTCTAAATAAGGGCTCCACAATCAGACAATATAAATTGTTCATTTCTTTGCTCACCGCTTACAAAAATAATGTATTATTTTTGAAGGTGTTTGCACATTATACGTAAAGAAATTAGTTTAAAGTGATTCATACCAAAATACGGTTTTTCTCTTTGTTATTTAAAGTGGCTCCAGGAGGAAAATAAGCAGTAGTACTTGTTGTAATATCTAAGCTTTTACAAAGGTTATCCTGGGTGGCACAGTCCATCCATCCTACATTAACAAGACCATCCTAAAATGGAAAGAAACAAAAAACAAACCATGTTGTAAATGGGAGGCAAAAAGTTAAAGGGATTTAGAGCTTTACTTAGCTAAAAACACAATTTTCCTACCATAAAATTAAAACTTCATGCCTTAGTTCTACAGCAAAGTTAAAAAGTAGATTTCTAATATTATAAATTACTTCTTAATAAATTTAGAAATATTAAGTGCAAAAAATTGTACTTAGTAACTTGAGAAATGGTTTTTCCCTAATAGTAGAAATCTACTTTTTATAATTCTTTCTATAAATCCACAAAAAACGACATTTACAATTTTTATAGAAAGTGAGCTGTCCAATAGTCTTTCAGGTTAAAGAAAATAAACCAAACTACTGTTTAAGATTTTTCATTGTGGCTATCCTTTTAGTAATTATACAGTTTATGAGACATTCTCTGTATGTGTCTACAATGTGCATTTAAATTAGTATCTTCCCAGTTTTCATCTACAGTGGCTAAGCTAATCCTTTAGTGAGCTCCAAAAATTCTGTACGAAAAGTACATTTCTCATAACCTTAAGTTACTGAAAAAAATTTCTGGACTGGGCAAGTTAGTAAACAAATAGAGTTCTAACATACATTCAACTGGGATCTCGGAAAGATAAGGGAGAATGAGACAGAAACAAAAAGTGAAATACCAGCTGACAGGTTTCCACAACTGATGAAAGATATTAACCTACAGTGATCAAGAAGTCCAGTTAATCTCAATCAGAATAAGAAAGAAACTCAAGACCTATGTATATCATAATGAAACTTCAGAAAATCACGAACAATTAAAAGCTAAGAAAGAATAGATCTTGATCTAGGTGGTGTTACATGGGAGCATATATATGTAAAAATTAAGTTGTACACTTAAGATGTATTCACTTTACTGCATTAAGACAGAACTTAGAAAAAAACATATTTGATTAAGATATATAACAGCAAAGTTTCAGAAGTAGCAAAACAATTTCTGTTTAGTACTCTTGCGTTAGGTAGCAAATGAGTAAGTCAGGATACATGTACAAAATTTCTAGGGTACCCATTAAATGAACAATAAAAGGATGGGTAACCAAAGAGCTAGTAGAGATGGGAAATGAAATTTTAAAAATCACTTGCTTAATCCAAAAGAAGCAAAAAGGAAAGAAAAAAGGACTATAAAACAGGTAGGACAAATATAAAACTAACAAGATGGTAAGCATAGGGCCAAATATATCAAGAATAACATTAAATGTAAATGGACTAAGATAAAAAATAGCAACTAGATAAATACAAAACCTAATTACATGCTGATTGCAGGCAATAAATATAAGGATACAGTAAGGGTGACAGTAAAAAATGGAAAAATGCCAACATTAAACAAAAGAAAGCTGGTGTAGCTATATTAGTATCAGTCAAGGTAGACTTGGAGGCAAAAGGCACGAAAGGAGATAAAGAGGGTTATTTCATCAGGTTAGAGATTCAAATCACCAAGAAAACATACAATTCTAAATTAATATCCATCTAATAACAAAGCATCAAAATAGATAATAAAAATTGACAGAAACAAAGGAAATAGAAATATCCACAAAGTAGTGGAGGATATTAAGACACTCTCTCAGTTATTGATAGAATAGGCAGACAATAAAATTATTAAGATCTAGAGGATCTGATTAACATAGCTAACAAATTGGACCCAACTGATTTGATAGAAATGTGTACCTGTGAATTACAGGATTCATTTTCAAATGCATATGAAACATTTATAAAAATTTACCATATGTTGGGCCATGAAACAAGGCTTAACAACTTAAAAAAACTGATTCCATGTTCATTATCCACAGTAGAATCAAGCTAGCCAAAAATAACAAAATTACTTTTAAAAATACCCTTTATGATTAGAAACAAAAAATATAGAATCTGTGATCCAAAGAGAAATAAAAATGGAAGATTAAAAAATATTTTGAACTGATAATCAAAATACTATATATATATATCAAAATAGAAGATGTACCTAAAGCTGTAGTCACTAATTTATAATCTAAATTCATATATTAGAAAGGAAAGCCTAAAATCAATGAACTAATCATTCAAGAACAGCAAATTAAATCATAAAAAAGTAGAGGGAAGGAAATATAGTACTTAAGTCAATGAAATCAAGAAACTGGCAGTAAAAAAAAAATCAATAAAGCTAAAACTTGAGACTTTGAAAAGACTTATAAAGCTTAAAAACCCTCTCCTTGGACAGAATAAGAATAAAAACAGAGATGAAACACACACACAAAATATGATCAGAAAGTAAGAAAGAACATCACTATAGATACTACAGATATTAAAAAAATAGGATATTATGTACAATTTTATAGCAATACTTTTACACATTTGCTTCAAAGAACGAAGTCTTAGAAAAACAGAATTTACCAAATAGAGGAAGTAGAAAATCTATCTATCTATCTATCTATCTATCTATCTATCTATCTATCTATCTGAGAGAGATTGGAGAAAAGTCTATAAATACGGATTCAAAGACAACTTCAGGCCCAGATGGTTTTCTCATAAATTCTACCAAAAAAAAAAATTGAGAAAGAAATAACACCAGTTGTACAGAAACTGTTTCCAAAGAAGAGAAAAAGAGAGAATACTTTCCAACACATTTAAAGGCCAGCCTAACTTTGATGCTAAAAGTGCACAGACTTTACTGGAAAGGAAAAATATGGGCCAATCACTCTGATCACCAAATATTTAAAAAAAAATAAAGATACTAATGCTCAGTCCTCACCCTCAAATATTTTGATTTAATTGATCTGGGGGACATGGTTTTGTTTTTTTATTATTTTTAAAAGCTCCTCAGGTGATTCTAATGTGTAGTGCTGAAAAACTAAAGGCCTAGGCATAGGATGAAATAAGGAAAGGGAATGAAACAAAAGCATACTAAGTTAGTGATTTTAATATCAAATAAAACAGAATTTGTGTAAACAAATCCATAATGCACAAAGAGAAATAAATAGCCGCCAAAGGATATAATGATCATACTGCTGCCAACAATATAATGTCAAAATATGTAAAGGAAGAACTGACAGAAATATAAGAAATAGATAAATCAATGATGGATGGTAGAGATTTTAATACATCCTTCTTAGAAATTATAGATCATGTAGTCCAAAAACAAATAACATGATTAATAAATCCGATCTAATAAATGTAATATTACACCTAACATTATTATATTCAAGCTCACAAAGAATTTCCAAAATTTTCAAAACTGACAATTTGTGTGGCTTTGTCAAGCCACAAAGCCACAAAGGGTATTTCAATGGTGTTAAAAAATCAACATCACTCAGGCTACTTCCCAGCCATAACATGAGAGCTATATACATTTAAAAATGACTAAAAAAGAAAACAACAAAAGATAAAGTTGGGAAATGACAAAAACACTAACATGTAACTTCAGTTGAAGAGGAACTTATAAATTACAGAATACTTAAAAAGTAAATGACACTTAGAATTGATACCACGTTAAAATTTATTGAACGTAACTAATTATTCAGGAAAAAACACATAGCTATGAATACAGTCATCAGAAAATAAGATTACAAATAGGTGAGTTAAATGTTCAAGAAATAAGGGAAGAAAATGTTTCAAATCAATTTCTAAACGTGTTTCTTTACATGGTGATATAGTTTTACAAAATGATTGATGCTTACCAACATGCCACTAAGCCTGAGTCGTGTCTGTGAAGTCAAACAATCTGGGGACAAAAAAACCTTATGAGGCAGTTTTACCTTTATTAAACCTAATGAAAATACTTGCATTTGCCTTTCCCCCAAATTACCATGTTCATTTGAAGGCAATTAATTGAGCTGGACTCTATTGATAGATATGGAAATCCTTCTACACACACAAACACACACACACACACACACACACAAACACACACACACTCCCTCGCTCCCTCTTTCTTTCATTCTCTCCCTTTAATTTCTAGGACGTCTAGCTACAGAGAAAAAGTAATTTTCTCTCTTTAGGTTAATACTTTCAATCTCTCCTCCTATCAACAATCCATTTTATCCAAGAAATCTCAAAATTGGGGGGAAATAAAATGTAATAGATATTTGATAAAAGTATATAAACGATCCTCAAAATACAATAAAATCTTTAAATAGTGCCTTCACTATTTTTATGAAAGTTCTGCAAATATGAACACTAGAATACAATGAGAGAAGATTTAGAAGAAAGAGAGCTATAGCATCACAGAGCCTACAAAGACAGGGAGAAGCAATTTACCTGAGGTGAGAAGTAAAAGAATCTCAGAGAATGTAAGAACTTCTGTTCATGTGTGGATGAACAGAAATTTGGGCAATAGGCCAAAATGAGACAAAATCCCTTGGTGATTAGTTAAGTTTAAGGCTGACGTTTTGCTGCAAGGCAGTGTCTTCCTAGCATAGGCCTTACAGGATGGGGTAATGGGTTGATTTTAGTTACAAGGCAGTACCTTTTCAATATAGCAGCATGAAGGCTGAGAGATGAAATGTGGGGAGAAGACTCATGTTGGGATTAAATACATGCAAATACATTGAGTTATAATATTTTGTTGTCTTAGACCAATTTTTAACCAACCACATTGCTTGAACACAGTTTACAGTTTATGGCTTGCTATGCAGAGTACTGAATTTTCAACTTAATTTATTCAAGGAAAGGTTCCTAGAAGAAGCTGTCATCTTCAAATATATAATTGTATGAGGCAAATCTATGTATGTTTGAGAGATATATATAAGCATGAAGCAAAGTCCATATTTCCAATAAATTATTATTTTGGGAGGGGTTAGAGCTGTAAACAACTAGTTATTTTTGCAAATTGTCAAATAACATCTGTGGCTATCTGAAGGTACAATTTATCATGAGTCTAAGCTGAAAAACTGGTCCACTGAACATAAAAACATAGAGGATACATTAAAAAATGAATAATAACCTCGTGTAAAATAATGAAAAAGGTGAATATTTATTAAGTAAAAAAATTGTAATCTTGGGCATAAATTGTAGTTTCTAGTACTTAATAATCAATTACAGTAGCATACTTAAAACTGTCACCAAAAATTTAAATGTCATGTTCTCATTCCAACAAAATTTAAAAATAGTATTACCTCCTCCTTTTGAACAAAAAGTGATCAGCCAGCCAATACCAGCAGCAAAAGCAGTTTGTATGGAGTTGACAAAATTTCCTTAAAAAAAGAAAAAAAGCAAATTCTGATCACCTACTACTCCTTTACTAATGGAAACAGTCTTCTAAGTAATTTTTCCTTTCTAATCTCACCCTCTTCTAATCCACTCTGAGTTTTACCAGTTATCTTTCCAAAGATACTCTTGAGTATGACAAATTCCTTCAATGGCTCTCCAATTTTTTCATCATATAAAACCTAAATTCATTATTTCATTAAGAAAAAAACTCAAATTGGCAAGTTAGGCCCCTGTGACTTGAGCTTCGTCTACCTATTTAGCCAGCTATATTATATTTCCCCACACCACTTGACCCAATTATTGATCTTTTTGTCAGATTCATGAAGTATTGCCAGTTCCCCAAATACACAGTGATCTCCTAAGGCTTCCTATTCATTTTCATGACAGATTGGATATGACTTCTTTCAAAAAGTATTTTCTAACTCTTTCTCTTTTCCCCAACTGGGTTGTTTTACATATCTTATGCTTCCTTAAGCTCTATAATAATAGTACCTATATTGCATTTTAATTGTTTACTAATGTTTTCCTCACTAATGAAGTCACTGATGGCAGGGATTATATATTTTATTACTGCAGCCCCACTATTTAATAGTTTCTGACACGTAACTTTACTCAATGAATAAAATGAACATCTTGAGCCACAAATACTATTATTAGCTTAATCTGCCTAAAGGCAGTTAATGAGTTAAAAGCCTAAGATTAGAAGCATTTTTAAACTTTAAAATTAGAATAGGTTTGAAGTTACTGATTGATAAGCATATTTAAAAAAGCAATAAAACACTTGTATTACAAAACATTTTTTACACTTTCAGAGGTGCCTTTTTTACCCTAGCCCTATCTCATATCCATTTCCCATATCTCGATAGTTCAAGTTTCTGTAAAAATTTAACTAGTTTGTTAAATTCAGCAGAGTTCAGAGTAAATGACACAATTCCCTTCTAAGAAACATGGAAAAGACACTTTAAAATTTCAATACCATGACCAAAATGTTAATATTGCCATTAAAAACAAAATACTGATTTCAAAATACCCTGAAAATCCAGCAAATTAAGAAAATAAAATTACCTGTCCAAAGTTCTGTCACTGTACTTCTAACATGCTGCATTGCAAAACTCACTAAACTGTCCTTTGATCTGTCTCCATGATATTTCACTGGGGCCTATTGGTTTTTGTAAGAAGAGAAACATCTTTTACTTTTTCTTTTTAAAACTCAATAAAAATAATACCAAAGAGTTTGATTTTTACATTATCTTGAATAATGCAGCAAAGCTCTATTTCTCAGTAGCAGAATGTATTTCCAAATGATATCCTGATAATCTTGACAGTACAGATTCTATGGAACACATTTTAATAATACCATTTATAATTGTTTCAGGTTCATCACTGGAAACTAAGAAAAAAGATATCAGAGCTTTACATTCAATGAGACAACACTTGTAAAATACTTTGTAAACTACCAAATACAATATACATATTGCATAAGTTATGTTCCTTAAGACAGAAACTGAAATTGGCAAACATTTAATTTTAAAATATAGCAAAGTCAATGGTGTTTTGCCAGGCACCGTGGCTCATGCCTGTAATCCCAGCACTGTGGGAGGCTGAGGTGGGCAGATCACCTGAGGTCAGGAGTTCAAGACCAGCCTGGCCAACATGGCAAAACCCCGTCTCTACTAAAAATACAAAAATTAGCCAGGCATGGGAGCGGGTGCCTGTAGTCCCAGCTACTCGGGAGGCTGAGGCAGGAGAACTGCTTGAACCCAGGAGGCAGAGGTTGCAGTGAGCCGAGACCACGCCCTTGCACTCCAGCCTGGGCAACAGAGTGAGACTCTGTCTCAAAAAAAAAAAAAAAAATTCATAATCCAAAATGTTTATTATTACAGAAGACTAGTGAGATGGCACCTTGTAAAACAAGACTTAAAATGTTCTGCAAATTCCACATACTGTTATTTTCTCTACTATTTAACTTGTCATAATGTTTCACAAATTTAAAAAATGCTAACTTTATCCCTTACCATTCCAGACCGAAAAATGAAGAGACTGGGATAGCTATTGACTCCTTTCATTCGGCAAAGCATTCTATCATCACCACAGTTAACAGCTCCAATTCGAAGTAACCCATCCACTTCTTTAGCAAAGTCTCTCCACTATGACAGAAAAAGAAAACATATTTCTCTGATAAGACCACTTTTCTTCCCTTGAACACACTCCAAGCTATACATTTTTAAACCAGACATTTAAAGTATTTGATAATTATTTTTGATTACTATTCATAGAAAAAAAAATTCTAACATATAAATTGCAGATCAATTAGAAATAAAACTAGTAATGAGGATGTGAAAAATACATACTGTGGGAGCTAAATCATGGCAGTGTGAACAGCCTGGGGAGTAAAAATTTACAAACCACAGTTCTCCAGAATTAACAGCAGCATCTAAAAATACATAAAATGCAAACAACTTAGAATTATTTACTAAAGGTTCATGCATATTTTAGTTAAAAACTTTTTGTGGAGATCAGAATTTTAAAAAGTCATGCAATTTTCATATTGTCTTTCTCATTTTCTGTGCGATTTTTTTCTATATCTTCTACATAAATGACATTCTTAAAAAATTAAAAATTTTTTTTCCACAAGAAACATTTCAAATGTCAAACCAACAATAGCTTTTTAAAAAAACTCTCCTACGCCCATACTTGAAAAAGAAGCAGCCTCAAACTGCAAGATAAATATGGCCATAAAGTTGTAAAAAGTGACGGCACAAGAAATAGCAGCCAAACCTCACATAAGAGTTTGTGTGCATGAGAGTAATAAAGAAGACAAATAGTAAGAGTGACTGAGATTTAAGCTCTTCTATTATATGCAGCATAGGTTAAGTAGGTTTAGTCAATTCTGACAGCTACTTTAAACTCTGAAAGAATAAAATAAGAGACGTACATAATACAGTAAGGACTGCGGGGATTAAATTTAATCTAAGCCCTAAATAAGACATTACCTTGGAAAATCATTTTGTTTGAAAAGGTTGAGGTTTTTAACAATTCAAAACATTAATACATATTTGCTAAAATTACAGATTTGAACAACATCTAACATCTAGCCAATAGTACATTTTATATTTTATCTGTAAAATGACCTGATGCAAATTACAAATTTTACTCACTTAAAAAATTTAACATTGTAAAAATGTGCTTTCACATTCAAGATAAAAAGGCGAGGGTAATCTGCTTTTGGTTAAAGGATTTCCATATAATTCCATGTTAAAATTTATTATTTTAAAATAAAAATTTCAGAAATTACAGTAAGACATTAAATCACACATGGTATTCTAAATACGTGCAACTAATTCAGGCTAATTAGAAACAGGTGCAGGACTCAGTGTTCACCTACATTTCAAGTATAAGACAGACCTGTGGGAAAACAGTTAATCTATACATTACAGGCAAAGTGTGTAATTCAGGACTATGGGCTGTTCTTTGGCAATGTTTTCAAAGTCTGGCAAATGACCATTCTATAGAGGTGGTCAAAAAAATTGCCATATTGGTTTAGACCACAAACCAGTACAAATTTAGGTAAAAATATTAACAGAATTAATGCAAACTTTAATGAAAGAAGGGATTACCTTATCAGCTATAAACAAGTAATGAGGTAGTTATTTTTATATAAAAATAGAAAGCAATAATTACACAAGGTATTACTGTTCATAAGTCTTAAATAAAAATATGCTGTAAAACAAATTTGAATGGTATTTGACACAAAACCTTTCTTGCAGTAAAAATGTCTCCTACCCTGGTAACAGGCATACCTCAGATATTGTGGGTTTGTTTCCAAATCACAACATAACAAGTATCACTATAAAGGAGTCACACAAATTTTCTGGTTTTCCAGTGTATATAAAAGTTATATTTACACTATACTATAGTGTATTATGTAATAGCATTATGTCTAAAAAAAAAAAAACCAAACAAAACAATGTACATACCTTAATTAGAAAATAGGCTGGGCGCAGTGGCTCATGCTTGTCATCTAGCCTCTTGGGAGGCTGAGGCAGGAGGATCACTTGAGCCCAGGAGTTTGAGACCAGCCTGGGCAACACAGCAAGACCCTGTCTCTATAAGAATAGCTGGACATGGTGGCACATGCCCGCAGTCTCAGCTAGTCGGGAGACTGAGGTAGCAGGATCGCTTGAGCCCAGGAGTTCAAGGCTGTGATGAGCTATGATCCTGCTGCTGCACTCTCCAGCTGGGGTGACAAACCAACCAGGGAACAAAAAATAACTTTATTGGTAAAAAATGCGAACACTAACAGTCATTTCAGCCTTTCAGCAAATCATGCATGTCGTGATGTTGATGGGTGCTGACTGATCAGGGTGGTGGTTGTGTAAGGTTGGGGTGGCTGTGGCAATTTCTTAAAATGAGATGACAGTGAAGTTCGCCACACTGATTGATGTCTCCTTTCCTGAAAGATTTTCTTTGAAGCATGAAATGCTGTTTGATGGCATCTGACCCACAGTAGAACTTCTTTCAAAATTGGAGTCAAAACTGGCTTCAAACCCTGCTGCTGTTTTATCAACCAAGTTTATGTAATATTCTAAATCCTTTGTTGTCATATCAACATTGTTTACAGGATCTTCACCAGGAGTAGGTTCCATCTCAGGAAATCACTTTCTCTGCTCATCCATAAGGAACAACTCCTCACCGCCCCATGGTGAGATTATTATAATGAGATAATTATATTATAATGAGATCATTATAACGAGATTGCAGCAATTCAGTCACATAATCAGGCTCCACTTCTAATTCCAGTTCTCTTGCTATTTCTATCACATCTACAGTTACATTCTCCACTGAAGCCTTGAACACCTCAAAGTCATCCATGAAGGTTGGAATGAACTTCTTCCCAACTCCTGTAACACTGATATTTTGACCTCCTTCCATTAATCACCGATGTTGTTAATGACACTAGAATGGTGACTCCTTTCCAGAAGGTTTCCAATTTACTTTGCCTGGATCCATCAGAGGAATCACTACCTATGGCAGGTAGAGCCTTAGGAAATGTATTTCTTAGATAATATGACTTGAAGTTGAAATTAGTCCTTGATTTATGGGCTGCAGAATGGATATGGTGTTAGCAGGCATGAAAAAAAAGTCCCAGATAGCATCTTCTTCCAATGGAAGGCTGTCTCATTAACATTGAGAATTTGTTATTTAGTACAGCCATCTTCATCAATGATCTTAGCTAGATCTTCTGGAAAACTTGCTGCAGCTTCTATGTTGGGACTTGCTGCTTCATCTTGTATTTTGATGTTATGGAGATGGCTGTTTTCTTTAAACCTCATGAACCAACCTTTTCTAGCTTCAAACTTTTTTCTGCAGCTTCTTCATCTCTCTAAGCCTCCATAAAATTGAAAAGAATTAGGGTCTTTCTCTGGTTAGGCTTTCGCTAAGGGGATATTGTGGATAATTTGATCTACCCAGACCACTAAGACATTCTCTGTTAGCAGTATGGCTGTTTTGTGTTATCATTAGTGTGTTCACTGGAGTAGCATGTTTACTTTCCATGAAGAACTTTTCCTTTGCATTTACAATTTAACTAGCAAAAGAGGCCTACCTTTTAGCCTGTCTTGGGTTTTGATATGCCTCCCTCACTAAGCTTAATCATTTCTAGCTTCTGATTTAAAATGAGAGATGTGCATCTCTTCCACTTCAACACTTAGAGGTCACTGTAGTTATTAATTGGCTTAATTTCAGTAATGTTGTATCTCAGGGAGTAGGGAGGCCCAAGAAGTGGGGGAGAAAAGGGAGAAGGAAGAGGGAGCAGTCCGAATAGACACAAAAATTAAGTATGCCATCCTATGGGCACACTCCAAAACGATTACAATAGTAACATCAAAGATCACTGACTGTAGATCACCGTAACAGACAGAGTAATAATGAAAAAGTTTGGATACCAAAATGTGACAGAGACATGAAATGAGCACATGCTATTGGAAACACGTTCAGCTGATAGACTCGCTTGATGTAGGGTTGCTAAAAACCTTCAATTTGTTAAGGAAAAAAAGTGCATTATCTATGAAGTGCAATAAAGCAAAGTGTAATAAAATGAGGTACACCTGTACTTTGTCTTCATAGAGCACTTCTCATATTTGCGAAGTTCCCACTGATTGCTGAGTAATAACAATAAAGTTAAAATATTTTTAATACTGTATCATCACAGCTCAATGGGATGTTGTGCCTAACAGTGACCCAGAATAGAATTATTACATTTCAAAATGCAACTTTCCACTTCTAAACTATACAACTACAGCTACTGTCTGTTAATATACATACAACTCCAGTTAACAGCTTCTGTTAGCAAAGTAAAATATAATTACTTTGCCTGTAATGTACAGATTAACTTTTTTCCCACAGGTCTATCTTATACTTGAAATGTGGGTGAACACTGAGTCCTGCACCTGTTTCTAATTAGCCTGAATTAGTTGCACGTATTTAGAATACCATGTATGTTTTAATGTCTTACTGTAATTTCTGAAATTTTTATTTTAAAATATTAACTAATTTTAACATGGAATCATATGGAAATCCTTTAACCAAAAGCAGATTACCCTCGCCTTTTTATCTTGAATGTGAAGGCACATTTTTACAATGTTAAATTTTTTAAGTGAGTAAAATTTGTAATTTGCATCAGGTCATTTTACAGATAAAATATAAAATATACTATTGGCTAGATATCACATGTTGTTCAAATCTATAATTTTAGCAAGTATGTATTAATATTTTGAATTGTTAAAAAAACCTCAATCTTTTCAAATAAAGTGATTTTCCAAGGTAATGTCTTATTTAGGGCTTATATTAAATTTAATTCCCACAATCCTTACTATATTATGTAGGTCTCTTATTTTATTCTTTCAGAGTTTACAGTAGCTGTCAGAATTGACTAAACCTACTTAACCTATGCTGCATATAACAGAAGAGCTTAGAAGGCATTTGCTTGTTGACTTTCTAGAGAGCCAGAAATGATAACATCTGCTTAGCAGAAAAATGCCTGGGAAAGCTTCACTAGAGGGTCCTTCTCTATCACAACAATGGTCCTGCTCATTCCTCTCATCAAGCAAGGTTAATTATTTATGAATTATCTCTGAAGTTTTGTGGCTGCAATGTATCTTGAACTACCATTTGGGGTTCTATATGAAGTATTAACAGTTCTTAAGCTTTTCTGCATAGTGACACATCTGAAAAAGTGTGAACCCATATACAATATAACTATCAGTGAAGTCTCATTCTAGGTAGACTCATGGATTAGTAAGCTTGCAAGTTTTGTTCACTTCCTCTATCTGTAATTCCGATGTTTTCTGAACCATTGGTACACAAAACACTTACTGATATATTAGGAGATGAGAGACAATAAAAACCACACAGGAACAGCTATAGGTTTATATAACTCACACAAGAGAGTTATGATTCTACCAGCTTGTGACATGAGCATTAATTCTATTAACAATCCAAATGAATCAATTGTCTTATTTTATTTGCAGAATATAGGGAAGATATATTTTCTATTCACTTAGAACATGTTCAAGTGTTCACCCAGAAGGCTTTTAACAAAGTAATACATTGAACAGCTATTTTGTATGTGAAGCTCACCAGCATGATGTAGAAAATAAGATTAAAATGCCACCCTTGGCCAGATGTGGTGGCTCATGCCTGTAATCCTGGCACTTTGGGAGGCCAACGTGGGTGGATCGCCTGAGGTCAGGAGTTCGAGATCAGCCTGGCCAACATGGTGAAATCCTGTCTCTACTAAAAATACAAATACAAAAATTAACTGGGTGTGGTAGCGGGCACCTGTAATCCCAGCTATTCAGAAGGCTGAGGCAGGAGAATCGCTTGAACCCAGGGGGGCAGAGGTTGCAGTGAGCCAAGATCGTGCCACTGCACACTGGTCTGCATGACAAAGCAAGACTCCGTCTCAAAAAAAAAAAAAAAAAAAAGCCACCCTTACTTAGAAGGAACAAACTGCATAAAATCAAGTAGCTGTAATAAATTTTTAACGATAATATATGAAAAACATATAGATTTATATGTATTTTTTGCGACTGGTATGCTATTTTAGTTTTCTTTTTTTTTGTGGTGCCATCATGGCTCACTGCAATATCAGCCTCCCAGATTCACGCGATTCTTGTGTGTCAGCCTCCCAAGTAGCTGGGATTACAGGTGCGTGCCACCAGGCCCAGCTAATTTTTATATTTTTAGTAGAGACGGGTTTTCCCCATGTTGGCCAGGCTGGTTTCTAACTCCTGATCTCAAGCGATCTGCCTGCCTTGGCCTCCCAAAGTGCTGGGATTATACAGGTGTGAGCCACCGCGCCTGGCTGTATTTTAGTTTTCTAAATTAAATACAATTGTGATAGAGCAATATAAAATTGAAATTTGATTTGAAGTTTAATTTATTGCTCTGAAATAGAAAAAATAAACCTATTATTACTGCACAAAGGATGAAAGTATAAGAATCTATTCTGGTATACAATTTTCTAAAATGCAATGGAAAATGCAGAACTGTATTTTTATGGCCATTTTCACACAAAGTTGCCAATCAAATTAAATCTACTTCCAAAATAACTATACCTTTATCCAAAACTCTAAAATCAAAAAGCTCTGAGAAGTTTTGCTGTAAGTTGGCAGCAAGCTCACTTGGCATCCAAACCTGATCTGAACTGATTTTTAAATTTCTTTTATTTAGTATATATACTTACACATTTTGCTACAGAAATATTAATGTTTTTATTATGGTACACTTCCCCACATTCTGCTAGAAATATTTAAGATACAGTATATTACATTATTACTGTTCGAAACTCCAAAAGATTTCTAAATTTCAAACATATATATCCCCAAGAGTTTTAGATGAGATCGAACTTGTATTAGTTTTATCAAACCTTAAGCCCACAAACTTACCAAATTCTCTTCTTTCCAATGTTATGATTTCAGGATCATCATCATAAATACCTAATTTTAAAAGTATATAAAAATTATAAAATCAAAACTTCACCATATAAATTGCCACATAAAAATAGATTACTCGTTTTAATCATCAAAAAAATCAAACTACTATATTAAATCTCAAACTTAGAGAATATGCAACAACCTAAGTGAAAAAAAAGTAAATAATACTATCAGTACATTTAGGGTGATCTAAAGATATTAGAATTCTGATATGGACTCTCATAGATGTGTATGTGGTAGTTCCTAATATTCACATAATTTTACCTCCATATAAAATTTATATTATGGTTTTAAAAATAATTACAGATTCAGGAAGGTGCAAAAATATAGACTCTTGTATACTTTTTACTCACCTTCCTCTAATGGTGACATGTTATGTAGCTATATAGCACAATATCGAAAACCAGGAAATTGAGAGTGGTACACTGTTAACTAGACTACAGACCTCATTCGATTTTCAGATTATATGGTTTTTAACACATGGTATCATGTTAGAATATCTTCTGCTAAAAAGCTTAGAGTATTTGCAGAGGCAGACACAAATATTAGTAAATATAAATTTTTTAGGCTTTGTGGGATGTATGGCTTCTATCACAACTTCTCAACTCTGCTCTTGAAGCGTGAAAGAAGTCACATATATTATGTAAACAAATTAAAGTAATTCCATTCCAATAAAACTTATTTATAAAAGCAAATGGCAAGCCAGATTTGGCCTATGAAATGCAGTCTGCTAACTCTTGATATAGACTATCAAGGTGTAGAGAATATACTTGAAAATACTATTTTGAAAAAAAAAAATCATATTTACTAAAAGCAAATCCTCCAGATATAAATTTAAAATACTTTATTTAGTCTAATACAGAAGCATATTCAGTTCTTAGCCTGCATTTGAGGTTAATTAATGACTAGGAGAAACACTGGGTCTCTGAACACACCTTCCTGCCTTGATACCTGTGTGTTTACAATCTCTCTTCCTTGGTTCCTTTACTTTGTTTCCTCCTTCCACCTTATTTTTTCCTTCATGTTTAAGGAAAAAAACACCTTTCGTCCTTCTCATATGGAACCTTTATTGATAATGTTTCAAGGTATTGACCTTAATGTCAACTGAAGGCCAAAACACCTTAAAACATCAATAAGGGTTCCATATGAGAAGGATGGCATTTCTATTGAATAGATCATTACTAAACTTGAAGTTTAGCCTTTCTTGGACAATATGATGCTCTAAAATATATTGAAAGAAATTAATATTATTCAATACTAAAAAATACTGAAAGAAATATTTAGCTACCGCTAATGCAAACATATAGTCATACATCACTTACTAATGGGACACATTCTGAGAAATGTGTTGTTAGGGAATTTTGTTGTTGCAAAAACATCATAGAGTGTACTTACACAAACCTAGATAGTATAGCTTACTACACACCTAGTCTACAAATCTGTACAGCATGTTACTGCTGAATACCATAGGCAACTGTAACACAATGCTAAGTATCTTTGTATTTAAACATAGAAAAGGTACAGTAAAAATATGGTATTATAATTTCATGGGACCAATGTCCTACATACAATCCATTGTTAAGTGAAATGTCATTATGCAGTCCATGAATGCATATTTTTTATTAAATAGCAATCCTTATTTTAAAAGTATTTAACAAGATTTAACCAATACAACTTCATATCTGTACAGATCATCTCTGTATACCAACTGACATTCCTTTTAAATTTCACTCCCACAGCAAATTAAAAGGAGCTAATCAAAGTGACACATCTTAAATATATAAGCTAAGTGGTGAAACAGAATTCACTTTTCTTTTACTCAGATAGAACACATTTCATAAGTAATATCGTATCACCTTACCAAAATCATAACGATAATAGTTCCAGCTTTCATACTGGCCACCTTGATTATCCTCAAGTCCCTTTTCTCCATATTTGTCATACTTTTTCCGTAGATCTTCATCTTTGAGTACTTCATATGCTCTATTTATTTTTAAAAAATCGCCATGTGCATTTGGGTTATTCTGTTAAAAAATATTAGATATAATACAATTATTTCAGATACACAATCCAAGTTTCTTCAAAACATATATGTAGGTTTAATTAATCTAGTAACTTCTGGGAGACCACATACCAACATAAGGAGGGGTAATACAACATGACATGAGTTACCATGGGTTGAAATGAAG
Source organism: Pan troglodytes (assembly GCF_028858775.2). Taxonomy (NCBI): domain Eukaryota; kingdom Metazoa; phylum Chordata; class Mammalia; order Primates; family Hominidae; genus Pan; species Pan troglodytes. The sequence continues at coordinate 84,758,734 of NC_072411.2, read as the reverse complement.
TATTTTTTAAGAAACTATAATCTTCAAAAAAAAAAAAAAAGAGTAAGAAAAGTAATGAAATAATTGACTCTTCAAAAGGTTGACAGACGTTATCAGACCATGAGTTATTCTTCCTAAAAAATGCAGCTGAAAATAATAAGCCTGTTGAAACTCTTAATTTCATAAATATTTTTTACTCCTATAACAATTACAAATCAATACATTTGTAGGTTATTTTTCTATTTTAGGTAAAATCAACTTAATTAAAAAAGGATGTGCCCCAATCTATCAGATAATTACATAAAAGCCAGTATCAGAAACACCCCAAAATCGATCCCAGTACTTTGGGAGACTGAAGAGGGTGGATCATTTGAGGTCAGGAGATCGAGACCAGCCTGGCCAACATGGTGAAGCCCCGTTTCTACTAAAAACACAAAAACTAGCTGGGCAGTAGTGACGCATGCCTGTAATCCCAGCTACTCAGGAGGGTGAGGCAGGGGAATTGCTTAAGCCTGTGCTGCAGAAGTTGCAGGAAGCCGAGATGGCATCACTGCACTCCAGTCTGGGCAAGAGAGTGAGACCCTATCTCAAAAAAAAAAAAAAAAAAGAGAACAATCCAAAATCGGATCGGAAATGTTTCTTCCTTGTTACTGTGCTTCATAAAATTTGTTTCTGAAGGATGCTTTCATTTAAATAATACTCGGATGGTAGAAGGTCTACTGTCTTTTATATGGAAACTTAAAAATCATTATTTGAAATTTTAAAGAAAAATTTAAAAAAATAAAAACCTTAAATAGAATGTGGATCTTAGGAAAAGATAATCAACTAAACAATATTTAAAGAAATATTGTTTCTCTTGCTCAGCTTTATGCAATGAAAATAATCCTATTTTAAAACTTCTACCTAGAAAAAACTATAACTATGTCTTCTTGTTAATGATGAATGCTAAATCTCACTAAGAAATAATCAAATAAATTACAAAAACACCATAAAAATTAAAATGAGTTTAGTTTTGAAAGATTTACATTAATGGGTACATAAATATTTATGACTGGCATTATATTCAGCTGCTGTCAAGTATTAATTTATAAAACTTTCTAACTCTGGTTTGTGGGCTTGTGCACACACAGAAGAAAATAGTCAAAGTTAAAACATGCTATTATTAGCTATTACTTCTATTTTTAGCAAGTCATACCCTCTGAGTTTAAAAAAAATATTTTTGTTCCTGTTCTAAAACACTTGATCTTAACCTACTTTAATAAGAAAACTACTTCAACTACTTCACGGATATTATCGTTTGTTTTGGGGTTAATGTCTTTAATAGAATTGTTGGAAAATCGTCTACAAATTCAGAGGGAACTGAATTTTTGGTACTGACATTCCTTCACGGGATCCTAAATAATCCAGAACATTTTGGTGCTTTTGCTTCTAGCATACAAGTTAAATTATAATTTTGACATATGATTATTCTTAAGCATTTGATCATTTAAAGCAATTTAAATAAATATCAAAATGTACCAAAAATATAATCAAATATTTTTAAAAACAAACGTTTACCTACCGGGTTTTTATCAGGATGTAACTTCAATGCCAATTTCTTGAAAGCTTGTCTTATTTCTCTACTGCTTGCAGTTTTGGATACTCCAAGTAAACTGTAAAAATCCTGATCTGTGCCCACTAAAATGGCCATATACACTATCAGAAAACAGAGAATGATCCTTTTCAAGTCTCTGATATAGTCATCTTTATTTAACCAGACTCCCATTCTCTTTCTTACGCAAGTTCTGATTTAAGTGAACATTAAGATTCACTGCTGGTTCCAGTTGATGTAATATGCAAATTTGAGAACTTCTGTCTACATTACTTCAAGGGTGAATCAAGCATCACAAATCTGTCCCCAAAAATATTAATCTAAGAAAGAAAAGCAGGCAGTTAAAATACATTTTGAACTAAACAATAATAGCACAATTTATTTATCACAGAACATGGTCAGCATACAATCTCCATTAAATGGCAAATCAGTGTGAATGCCCCAGGTTCTATTTTTCACTCTTTCTACATCCATGTAGCTAGATTCGTGAAATCACTGAAGATAGCAGAAAAAAGGTCATGAGTGGTAGTAAGTAGCTCGCACACACACCCTCAGCAATTTATACACTGAGAAAAGACCTCTCACGAGCATCAGAACACAAAGGTGGCAATGAGCTACAGGTGCTTCCTCTTTCTACCCAGTTATAGCGTCGCCTGTAATATCTCTTCCTTTTAGCTACTTCTTTACCTCCTAAAGCTGTCTAATTTTCATTTTCAGCAGAATTCACTTGTAGGAAATGTCCTTGGGAGGGACTAGAAGGAAACATAGGGTTTTTTACTTCTCATATAGCCCTACCAGAAATGACAGTGAAATATATTGTTATAATAGACAATCTACACAGCAGTCTATCTTCTTCCCGGAGTTTTCTCAGAAGGTGCTTATACTGAATTTAAGTAGAGGCCATTTTTTAAAAATAGTAGAAAAATAATTGTAAGTTACCAGTGTAATTTTATTGCAAAGTTCATGTTTGGTGTAAGTAGAAACAAAACACAAAAAGAGAAGGGAATCGGTTATTTAGACATACTCTCTGCAGGGCAAAAACAATCATTACTTCATCATATCACATTTCAACCACTATATTTTAGTTCCAAAGATATCGTAATGCTTCGAAAAATGTAACGCTCCTCGCACCTCATTTCTGTTTTTCATTTAATCCTAAATGTATATTTAAAAATTTTTCTCTTTACCTGTGAATGGTCTTCAGCTCATTTCTAATACTTCCTTTTCATTCCACAAAAATATACCTTTGAAAAATATAATGATGTAGAGATTAACAAGTATCCAAACAAGAAAACAACCATCAGAAAAAGAGAGGGCATAGTCTCAATCAACACTTTGGGATAAGATGTTTCTCGCCCAGGGGTTGTTCTCAGCGTGGGTGTGGCCGAACTGCCCGTGGCCCGAGCTACCGGGCAGGTGGAAGCGCCAGGTAAATGCAAAGCGCAAGCTTTCGCGTTGCCATCACTGCAGAGTGGGACAGGGGAGAGGGGTAAAGATGAAGACACGGGGGAACAGGGCTGTCAAGTGTTGCTGGTGTCTGAAGTCTCAGGTCGGACTTAGGGAGAAAGTGTAAGTAACTGAGAGGGAATCGCTGGGCAGAGGAAGGGTGGTGTGGATAACAGGGAGGAGGAAGGTGGGGAGCGAGAACACAATATCCAGGTCTTAAGAGCGCACAGGAAGGGAGGTTCAGGCGCTCAGCCATTCCGCCCCTCCCTGACCGGAGGGCCCAGGCCACCACCGGCTCCAGCAAAGCCCTAGCCCCGGGCCCATGCCCACCTTGCCATCGCGGGGTCGCTTCCTGTAGCTACTCCCCCATCCTCAAACCCTGGCGGCGGACCCCGCCTGGCCGAGTCCAAGCACCGCGTGCAGGAGAGAAGCACACGCACTCTCCGACGGCCCAGCCGCGGCGCACGGGATTGGTGAGGTCCAGCCACACCGGCGACTACCAGCGCGCGGCCGGCACCGGTAGGCTCCTCACGCGCCGGTCTCCACGGCGAGCCGGGGCGGGGCCTGGCGCGGAGCATTGTGGGAAAGGCGTGGAGGACGCTGCCTGGGAGACCCGCTGCGGGACCAGCGGGCGCCGCGGCGGTGGGGTGGAGAGGGCGGTGTAGGTTTAGGTTGACGTGGCGGTGTGCGCGGGATCCGGCTCCGGCTCCAACCCGGAGCTGAGGGAACTGCCCTAGCCAAGCAGCCCGCGCCCCCTCACCGGTGCGGCCGGCGCCTGCCGCGGGCGGGGAGGGTGGATGGCGAAGCCCGCCTCTTCCTGCTTCCGTTGCCAGGGTGACGGGGAAACCCAGAGGGTGGGTTTTGGGGTTGAGTTCCCTGAGAGTCTTTTAAAGGGAAGACGGAGCTTTGGAGGATTTGTCTGGGTGATGGGTGGGTGAGACCGAAAGGCGAAATTTGGCGGAGAAAGGAGAACTTGCCTGAAGCGACACTGATTGCAGTATCAGGCTAGCGGACTGAAGAGGCAGTAGGAAACTTGAAGGAAATTAAAACATTTACAATTTTGTGTAAGCGTGTGTATCAACAAGCATTTGAGACTTCTACAATATTTTCTGGATTCTGAGTCATACAAGCTAGAAACTGGGGAGTTATCGTTGTTCTCTCTTACCTTGATCTCCTACTGTTATGGTACAGGAACTGCATTTTGTCCCACAGCAGTATAACAATTGAAGTGGTTATATTTACTACATTTTCTATATTTAAAAGAGGAAACCGAGCCTAGAGGATACCTGCTTATAACATCAACCCTAACATGAAATAAGTTGTGATTGGTAACAGTTTCGGGGAGTAAATCAAGTGTCAGCTTCTAAAAACTTGGAAGACTACACAGGATCTATGGCTAAGCTAATACTTGGTAGGAAAGAAGAGGAAGTAGAATGAACAAAGGCAAACATATTAGAAGCAGCCTGATGTAATAGTAGTTAATATGTCTCAGGAACTGGTCTAAGCATACATGTAGTAACTCATTTAGTCCTCCAAATAATCTTACAAGATAGTGGCTACTATATCTATTTCCCATTTGAGGAAACTGAGGCAAATATTTGAGAGCTAGGATTCACATCTAAGCAACCTGGCTTCAGAGACTATGATGTTAAGCATTATGACACAGTGTGTAACCATTTTGTTACACACTGTAACAAAATCTTAAAGTAAATTGAAAAACAAACAGAAAACTGGAAGATGAAGCAGGGACCAGATCACAGACAGGTTTTTATACCAAGATGAAGACATAGATTTCTATCTCTTAGGTGATGAGGAAGCTTTTAAAAAAGAGACTGAGATTGTATTTTAGATCATCCTGGCAGCTATTGGAGAGAGGATGCAAAGCATACAAAACTGGAGAAAGAACAGGAGAATGTTAGACAAATAGGGTAAATGCTTTAAGAGGTGGTGGGCCGGGTGTGGTGGCTCACGCTTGTAATCGCAGAACTTTGGGGGGCTGAGGCGGGTGGATCACTTGAGGTCAAGAGGTCGAGACCAGCCTGGCCAACATGGTGAAATCCCATCTCTACTAAAAATACAAAAATAAGCCGGGCATGGTGGCGCACCCCTATAATCCCAGCTACTCGGGAGTCAAGAGAATCGCTTGAACCCGGGAGACAGAGGTTGCAGTGAGCCAAGATCACACCACTGCACACCAGCCTGGGTGACAGAGCAAGACTCTGTCTTGGGGGGGAAAAAAAGTAAGAGATGGTGATTGGTTGGATATGGGAGATAAAGGAAAGATTTAAGTTTAACTTCTGACTTCATATGGCTGAATACTACCCACTGAATGAAGATCTGTTTAGGGAAAAGATAAAGGGTTCTGACTTGGACATATCTAGTTCAAGGTTCCTAGATCATATCTTAGTGAATATACCCTGCATAAAACTCATGGATAATGTCTAGGTTGGAGAAAAAAATAGGAGAAAAATCATCAGATCACCCAAAGAAAGTGTGCAGAATAAGTAAAGTTGTGGACCAAGGATTAAAACCTTGGGGAATTCTAACATCAAGAATGAAAGCACACATGGAAAAAGAATCTAAGCTTCATGAAGGTGGATTTTTGTTCATTTTATTTACTGTTTTGGCTCCAGCTGTTCTTACTATATGGTAGGTACTACATAAATATTTTTTGAATGAATAAACATTAATTTGAGAAATAGGCTGAAGAAGAAGAACCCATACAGGATGTAAAAAAGAGATGATCAGAGATGGGCAAAAGGAACTAAACATCAAGGAAGTTAGAGTGAGTCAGATAAGATACTGACTGCAAGTTGTTAATTAAGTCTGGCAATTAGGAGGTTATAGGGACCTTAGCACAATTTTGGTGGATGGTAAGGCTGGAAGTTAGATTGTAGTAGACTAAAGATTGGCTAGGAGCTGAGGAAATGGAAATAGCAAGTACATATACTCTGTTCAGAGTTTGGGTGAAAAGAGGAAGGAAACTCATGTAACTAGAAGAGGATGTGGATTCCAAAGAGGAAATGCTTTAGGCTTGGAAAGGCTTGAGCAAGTTCATAAGCTGAGTAGAAGCCAAAAAAGAAAGAGGCCACAGATATGACAGGGATGGAGTCAAGAGCGCAGATGGATTGATTAATCTTACACAGTTCATTTATTTATTTATTTAGTATTATTTTTTGAGATGGAGTTTTGCTCTTATTGTCCAGGCTGGAGTGCAATGGTGCGATCTTGGCTCACTGCAATCTCTGCTTCCCAGGTTCAAGCAATTCTCCTGTCTCAGCCTCCCGAGTAGTGGGGATTACAGGCACATGCCACCACGCCTAAATAATTTTTGTATTTTTAGTAGAGACGAGGTTTCATCATATTGGTCAGGCTGGTCTCGAACTCCTGACCTCAGGTGATCTGCCCACCTCAGCCTCCCAAAGTGCACATTTAATTTATTAATTAAAGTAGTCTACTGTTCTCTGGGCTAGGTCATTAGGGTTACTGTGGTGAGCAAGGACATAGCTCTGCCCTCAGTAAGTAGGATAATAGAGGACACATCAATTATTCAAACAAATCTGTAATTATGAAGGAAGAATACATAGTGTTGTGATGTTGTGAGCTACTCTAGGGGCAAAGATTTGCCAAAGGTTTTACCAAAAATAAAAATAAAAAGGAAGAAATTTAACATATATGGGCAAAAAATTAGGCAATATTATAGTCAGATTGAACAGCAAGTGCATAGTTCTTGTACTTCAAAAGAGCATGGGTGTTAAAGGAACAAAAAGATCACCAGAATGTAGCAAGCCAAAAGGAGAGAGTCAACAAAATGGGAATGTAAAAGTAGACAGGGACAAGATGTAGTTTATTTTAAGGAGTTTGGGCCTTTTCCTATGAGCAATGGGAAGCCACAGAAGTGTTTAAACAATGCAATGTCATTACAGTATTGAATTATTTAATTTAAAAAAACTGAGCCAGGTGCGGTGGCTCATACCTGTAATCCCAGCACTTTGGGAGGCCGAGGTGGGCGGATCACGAGGTCAGGAGATTGAGACCATCCTGGCTAACACAGTGAAACCCCATCTCTACAAAAAATACAAAAAATTAGCCAGGCGTGGTGGTGGGCTCCTGTAGTCCCAGTTACTCAGGAGGCTGAGACAGGAGAATGGCATGAACCTGAGAGGCGGAGCTTGCAGTGAGCGGAGATCAGGCCACTGCACTCCAGCTTAGGCAACAGAGCAAGACTCCGTCTCAAAAAAAAAAGAAAAAAATGGAAAAGAATTTCAAAGTTACAAGAATGTTAAGTGTATAGAACAAGTAATTTTGTTTCCTCAACCATTTGTGAGTAAGTTGTTAACTTCTTGTCCCGTTGTCTCCCAAAAGTGGTTTATATTTTTTAACAAACAAGGACATTCTCCTTCATAACCAAAACACAATCATCAAAATCCAGAAATTAACATTGATGTCTTATTACCATCTAATCCTCAGGCCCCATTTAGGTCTTGCCAATTGTCCCAATAACATCTTTGCGGTACAAAGATCTACCTGGCAACTACTTGTTTCAATTTAGTGTCCTGATATTTCAGGCTCCCTCAGCTGGAAACAGTTCTTCAGTTTTTCCTTGACTTTTAAGACTTTGACACTTGTGAAGAATATAGGCCAATTATTTTGTAAATGTCTTTCTGTGTCAGTTTGTCTGATGTTTCCTCACGATTAGATTTAGGTTATGTATTTGGGAAGAATCTAACAGAACTGACCCTGTGGTCTATCCATTGCAGGCTGCAAATTTTGATTCGTCTCATTGTTGGTAGTTTTAACTTAGATGGCTTCATTATAGAGATGTCTGAGAGGCTTTTCTATGGCAATGTTACATTTCTCCTTTTGTAATAAGTCCTTTATTGGAGGTGCTTTGAGACTCTATGAACATATTCTATTCTTCATCAAACTTCCAATTTATTCATTGATTTATATTATTATGGATTCATGGATTTTTTTATTCAATGGGTTAAAATCCATTATTACCATTTATTTAGATGTTTAAGTAGTTCTAGATTGGACCAGTGGGAATTCTTTCAAGCTGGCTTATGTGTCGTTTTGACAATCCCATCATTCTTTGGGTATGCTTATTTTAGTGCACAATAAGATGTTCGAGGCTCATCCAGGACTTTTCCTGGCTCAGCCATTATACTAGCCATTTCTCTAAGAAGCCTTGGTTCTTTGGAAGAATGGTATTTACATGGCAAGAGCTAGGTCCTAGGCATGCATCATAATCTGGGGCTGCTGTTGCTTCCAGGTCTTCTCGGTGGACAAAGGTAGAGAATATATGTATATGTATATACACATACACACATACTCACACATATACACCTCCACATTTACATATGTATAAAACTGTGAGTTTACACCAATATTTCCAATTGCAATGTAATATCACAGGTGTCAGATTTATTTTAGTTTTTCCTTTCCATAAATGTAGCTCTTCTGTCTGACAATAAGAAAACTGGTTCTCGTTATCACTGAATGAGTATGTATACATAACCAATCTTCTATTGCTGATGCTCCCCATCATCCCCTGTGTGATTGCCCCGCTACCTTATACTGGATTGCTCACCTGAGCAGATGCTCTGTTTACTCCACTCAGGTTCCAACCTATTCCAGGCTGTTCTCTGGCAGGGACACACATCTCATTCTCAAAGGGTTCCAATACACAGTGACTCACCCTCACTGCCTTATATGAACACTCTCCTCACACTGATTGGGTTCTGACACTGCTCAGCCTCTCTTCTCATGGCTTTGGTCTTAATTATTCAAGATGGGGAAGGGCATGATTATTTTGTAATAATTGTTTTAGCTAAAGTTTGAGGAATATGTTGGAGGAGAGCAACAAAAGATAGAGGAAAACTGGCTAGGATACTACTGAAATAGCCCAGGTGAGAGATGACAATGGCTTGGACTAGGGTAGAGTTAGCATAGATGTGGAGAAATAAACAGATTTGAGAAAAATGTGGAACTCATGTTCATTGCAGCAATATTCACAAGAGCCAAGGTATGAAGACAACTTAAGTATCCATTGACAGATGAATAGATAAAGAAAATGTGGTATATATACCATGGAATATTATTCAGCCGTAAAAAAGAAGGAAACCCTGCCATTTGTGACAACATAGATAAATGTGGAAGACATTACATACACTGAGTGAAATAATCCAAATACAGAAAGGCAAACATTGTATAATCTTACTTATCTGTAGAATCTAAAGAGTAAAACTCACAGAAGCAGAGAGGAGAACAGTGCTTGCCAGGGGATGTGGTGGAGGGGAAAAGGAGAGATGGTAGTCAAAAAGAACAAACTTTAAGTTGTAAGATGAATATGTTCTGGGGATCTAATATACAGCCTAGTGACTATAGTTAATAATATATTGTCTCCTATAATTTGGTAAGAGAGCAGATTTTAAGTGTCCTCACCATGCACACATGCACACACACATAACTGAGTGGTGATAGATGTGTTAATTCATTCAACTGTGGTAATCAGTATAGAATATATATCCAATCATGTTGTATATGTTGAATATACACAGTTTTTATTTGTCAATTAAGTATTTTAAAATTAAAAAAATGTAGAAGGTAATATGGGCCAGGCGCAGTGGCTCACACCTGTAATCCCAGCACTTTGGGAGGCCAAGGTGGGCGGATCATAAGGTCAGGAGATCGAGACCATCCTGGCCAACATGGTGAAACCGTATCTCTACTAAAAATACAAAACTTAACTGGGCGTGGTGGTGTGTGCCTGTAATCCCAGCTACTCGGGAGTCTGAGGCAGGAGAATCGCTTGAACCAGGGAGTCGGAGGTTGTGGTGAGCCAAGATCATGCCACTGCACTCCAGCCTGGCAACAGAGCAAGACTCTGTCTCAAAAACAAAAACAAACAAACAAACAAAAGAGAAGGCAGTAGGTACAATTTGGTGATAAATTGGTCATGATGGGGAAGAGAAAGATGTTTGAAGACACATCTCTACTTCAGATAATTGACATCAAGGATGTCCACTTGCTTGGGAAACCAAGGCCTTGCCAGTCTCAGTGTAATAAATCAAAACTCAATACAACAGCACCATGATATATGTATGAGATATGTTATTACAAAGAAAGCATTTCATTTCATTTTTTCAGTTTCATTTGGAGAAATGCTACTCATCTTTCAAGACCTAGTTCATGCTTCTTCTGAAAATCATTTTGTAAGCTCCAGCTAAGCATATTTGATCACTCCATCCTTTACTATTGCATTTATCACCATATATTATAATTACGTTTCATTGGTTGGTCTACTATACTGAATTCGTTGAGATCAGGAATCTGGTTTTGTTTATCTTTCCTTCAATGCCTAGCTAGAACAGTGCTTGGCATGTATTCAATACATGCATTAGGATGAAATGAAGAATAAATGTTTATTATGTACAAAGAAGTAAGAGTGGACCTTTGTTCCTAAAGTTATTATGTCTGGCCCGGTGGGAGTAGGTGAAGAACAAACAATTGATATGTAAAAATTGTCAAATGAGTTATATGAGCAATATGGTCCCAAAAGACTTAATTTGGGGCTGAAGTGCTTAGAGGAGAATTAAAGGAAAGTATGGGTGTTTCTAAATTTTTTTTTTTTTAAGAAAAAGAATTCCTCAAAAGATTTGGAATTTTAGAACCAGATACAATCTTTGAGATCATGAAGTCTATTCCTTCAATTCATAGAGGAGGAAACTGAGGCTCAGGAAGACTGATGAGTGACTTGCCTAAAGATACTCAAATGTAAATAGATGACATAGGAACATAACCTGTGGTTCCTGTTTTTTTTGACCAGTATGAAATAATGATCATCAAAATAACCAAAACTTACATCTGCTTTATAATTCTCAGATACTATTTTAAGCACTTTAGTTATAGTAATACATTTAATTGTCACAACAGCCCTATGAGGTAAATGCTGTTATTAAGTCAATTTTACTGATGAAGAAGCTGACACAAAGAGAGGTTTAGCCACTTGCCAATGTCACACTGTTAGTAAGCGGTAGAATTTGGATTCCAACATAGGTAGTAATATGGTTTGGCTCTGTGTCCCCACTCAAATCTCATCTCGAACTGTAATCCCCATGTGTTGAGGGAGGGACCTGATAGGGGGTGATTGGATCATGGGGGTGGTTTCCCCCATGCTGTTCTGTGATAGTGAGTTCTCAGAGATCTGATGGGCTTCTGAAGAAGGTGCTTGCTTCTCCTTCACATTCCAGCCGTGCAGAACTGTGAGTCAATTAAACCTCCTTCCTTTATAAATTACCCCGTCTCAGGGAAGTTCTTTAGAGCAGTGTGAAAACTAATACAGGCAGTGTAGCTCTGGAGCCCACAAAGAATACCAAAATTAGTTAACTGAAATATTTGTGACAGCACTTACTTAAGTTAGCAGAGGCATTATTTTCATATAATTTTTTCATAATAACATAATAACTTATTGTTATGGTTTGGCTGTGTCCCTACCCAAATCTCATCTTGAATCGTAGCTCCCAAAATTCCCACGTGTTGTGGGAGGGACCCGGTGGGAGATAATTGAATCATGAGGGCAGGTTGCAAAGCTAGTAGGGGCAGAACTGGAATTTGAATCTGGGGAGCCTAGTCCTAAACTGTGTATTTTTAATTAACATGTAATAATTGTACATGTTTATGGGGTACAGAGTGATATTTTGGTACATATATATAATATGTAATGATCAAATCAGGGTAAATAGCATATCCATCACCTTAAACATTTATTATTTCTTTGTGTTGGGAACATTCAAAATCTTCTCTTCCAGTTATTTGAAAATATGCAATAAATTATTGCTAACTATAGTCACTCTACAGTGCCATAGGACATTAGAAGTTAGTCATCCTACCTAGCTGTAACTTTGCGTATCTTACCCAACCTCTCCTTATTCTCTCCTCCCTGCTACCCTTTCCAGCCTCTAGTAACCACAATTTAATTGCGACTTCTACCTAGACTGTACTTTTGATATGGGGGTAATGCTGGACTCATAAAATGAGTCAGGAAGTGTACTCTTCTCCTGTACTTGCAGAGAGAGATTTATTTTATTTTTCCCTTAAGTATTTGATAGAATCCATGGTGAATCCACCTGGAGTTTTCTTCCTGGGATGGTTTTTATATGACTTAAAAATTATGTATGTAATTTCTTTGCTAGATATAGGACCATTCAGTTTTTCTATTTCTTTTTGAGTCAGTGTTAGTAATTTGTGTCTTTTAAGAAATTTGTCTATTTCATCTAAGTTGTCGTATTTATTACTATAAAATTGTTCTCACAGTTCCTTTATTATCTTTTAGCATCTGGGGAATCTGTAGTGATATTCCTGTTTCATTCTTGACATTGGTTGTTTCTGCTCTTTCTCATTTTTCTTAATCAGACTATTGACTGATCCATTTTATAGATCTTTTCAAATAATCTGCTTTTGATTTAATTGATTTTTATTTTTCTCTTTTCTAGTTTGATTGTTTTCTTATCTTTATTTACTTTTTCCTGCTTATGTTGGGTTTAATCTTCTTTTAAATTTTTTGCCTTTTAAGCTGGAAATTTAAGTTACTGATTTTGGATATTTCTTCTTTTCTGGGATAAACATTTAAAGTTCTAAATTTCTAAGTACTGTCTTAGTGGCATCCCATAATTCCTGATGCTTGTGTTTTTATTCTGATTCAGTTCACAATATTTTCTAATTTCCCTTGTAATTCTTCTTTGGCCATGGGTTATTTAAATATAACAGGGGGAATAAACTAGTATCTCCCTCAAAGAATCCTGTAGGGCACAAGGAACAGTGGATTATTGTAGAAGTGAAGTGCTTTCAGAACAGTGCCTGACCATTACTGCTATGCATCAGCCATTGTTTTCACTGCCAGTTTTACTTTTGGGTTTCTTCATTCTACTTTAAAGAGAAAACAGAATTTTCTGTTACCTCTGCTGCTATAAACCCTGGAACATATTTAAGTTACTGCTTACTCTTTCATACTCCTTTGTTACTACCAGTGTGAAATCAGAATGCCCAGGCTTTCGCACATTTCTAGCATGTAATTGGTCTCTTTGATTAACCAGACACTGTGGAACCATGATTTGTTTTTTGCAACTTCTGCTTGCTTTGGAAGCCATGTGCCTTTTCAGATTTGGTAGCCAGAACATGAAAACAAAGAAAGAACATGGGTTGGGTGTTAACAACAAAACAATACAAAACAACTTGTTTCTGTGATTGTCTTTTTAAATCAGAAAAGTTTACTTTGGTCACCTTGAAATATATTACTCATTTCAACCAGTTTCAAGTTATATGATTCACTCCTTCTTGGTTAGCATGTTTTAGACCTAAAGGAATTTATTTACTAAATGCTCTTTCCAGGGGCATTTTCCTCCTCAACATTGTAAAACATCAAACAGAACTGAATGTGTCTTTGCCCAAATTAACATAATCAAAAGTAAGATGAAATAAAAATTTCAAATTTCAACTTCAGGCTAATATACTGAGAATCCTACTCAATGTTGAATGGAGATGCTAAATAAATAGGACAAGCATTCTCTGTCCCTAAAGGAGGGAATAGAATTTCAGAGAAGGGAGTAGGCGCTAAGAGGCTCTTTGAGGTTTAAAGACACTGAACCACTGTTTCCCTGTGTCTAGATCTAGGTACAAATGCCTGACCTGCTGATGGCTTTTGGATTTGTTATACCTGATAGTCAACATCTCACATTTGACTATAGGCTTCTATTCTATTCTCCATTTAAAGGTTTTAATTTCTCTAATAGTCAGATTTAGGTTTAACAATTCCGTTGGCATAACTGACCACAAAGTCTTGTATGTCTCCTGTCACTAGCAGTAAATCATTTAAGGCAGTTATTCCATTTGTAAGAAATTATCATTGCATAATAATGAAATCAGTAATATTCTGCAACTAAATATAACTGTTTAACTCTACTGTCATGAACTTTTTTGTTTTTAAAGACTTAGCCCTCAGCTGAGTGCAGTGGCTCATGCCTGTAGTCCCAACACTTTGGGAGGCCAAGGCAGGTGGATCATTTGAGGTCAGGAGTTCAAGACCAGCCTTGTCAACCTGGCAAAACCTGGTCTCTATGAAAAATACAAAAATTAGCTAGGCTTGGTGGCGCATGCCTGTAACCCCAGCTAGTTGGGAAGTTGAGGCAGAAGAATCGCTTGAACCTAGGAGGCGTCAGTTGCAGTGAGCTGGGAAGATCACACAACTGCACTCCACTCCAGTCTTGGTGACAGAGCGAGATTCCGTCCCCCAAAACAAAAAAAAAAGACTTAGCCCTCATGAAGATTAATTTATAGCCCAAAGACCTAATCTACTCTTTGTAAAAATGTTTTCATCAATGGCTTTGGTTTTCTTAATTAGCATATTAATTAGTTAAATAAGCTAAAGGGTAGACTGCCACCAAGTCGATGGCAGCAAACATATTGTCACTATGCTTGTCTCCTTATATGCCCTCAATAATTGTTTTTGTTCACTTTGTAAAAATGCCACTGAGCCAGCAGAAGATGTCACCCACTATTAATTAGGCTATGTGAGCTGCCATATTTATACTGGGAAAGAAAAGGGAGAAAAACTCCACATCATATAGAATTTTTGTTTAAAAAATTATCATACATGAGATTTGGCCCTTCAGGACACCTGGAGGTTTTCACATGGTACATTTTTAAAGTTAAACCTTTTGTTTGATTTTGTTTCTACTTTATCAATTTGACAGTTGCAGAAGTAAGAGAACTATAGGTTGTGGTTTGCCACATTCTCCAGGATCTATCTAAGAATTAAAAAAAAATACTGTTTTTAAATACTTTAGTCAATCACTAGGACAAACGTGTATATATCTAATCCAGGAGTCCATAGAGTACGATCTAGGGACTGTTGGGGACCCCCGAATTCTTTCCAGGGCTTTGTGAGGTTAAAACTACTTTCATGATGATTCTTTTATCCACTTTCATTCTTAAATATACAATGAAGTTTTCCACAGACTATGTGATGTTGTGTGATACCACAGTAGATTGAATGTAGACACAGATATGAAAATCTAGTTGACCTTTATAAAGCCAAACATTAAGAGATTTGCAGAAAGGTAAAATGCTGCCATCTTACTCATTAATTTTGGGGAAAATTTTTCACAAATATATATGTTAATATGTAATGGATTATTTTTAAATAAAGTAATAAACGTTTTAAATTTATGTTTTAATTTCTAATATGGTAAATATTTGTAGACACAGCACATATAAACAAAGATTACAAAGAAAATTCTTACTTTGACCTTCCTCTGCCAAGAATCGTATATTTAGATTTTTGCCTAACTTCCTAATACATTTTAACAACCTTAACTCTATTTTTAGTTCATGGATCTTATTATGCCTTTTCCCCCTAGCCACAGATTCACTGCCAGATCAATTACCTTGAATTCTGAATTTCACAGAGCCCTGAATAGCTGCAGCAACTTCGTGACTTGAGAGGCAAAACTACTGGAGAGGTATGAGTGAGGAGCTATTAGTAGGAACAGGGAGCTTTAAAAAACTTGAGTTTTTTTTTTGTTTTTGTTTTTTCCAGACGGAGTGTTTCTCTCTTGCTGAGACTGGAGTGCAGTGGCGTGATCTCGGCTGTCTGCAACCTCTGCCCCCCGGATTCAAGCAATTCTCCTGCCTCAGCCTCCTGAGTAGCTGGGACTACAGGTGCCTGCCACCATGCCCAGATAATTTTTTTTTTTTGTAATTTTTAGTAGAGACAGGGTTTCACCACGTTGGCCAGGCTTGTCTCGAACTCCTAACCTAAGGTAATCCTCCCGCCTCAGCCTCCCAAAGTGCTGGGATTACAGGTGTGAGCCATCACGCCCAGCCAGAACTGAGTTTTTATTAATATTTCTCCTATAATTTCACATTCCTGTAACCATGGCCACAAGAATTGACCAGAGCTGGAACCTTATTTATGGATGGCCTGGAATATGCCTTACTTTCTATTAGGTACTTTATGTATTTTATTTTTAATCCTTGTGGCTTCTCTGAAATTGAAGAAGAAGAATCCATTTCATGGATGAGGAGACCTAGGTTCAGAAAAGTGAAATGATTTGTTCAGGACGACACAGCTAATTGGCAGAGTTGGGATTCCCAGCCTGGACTGATTAGATCCCAGGCTATGTGAGGAGAAGGTGCCTTTCAATTCCCTTTATGACATTTTTTCTTCTTTAGATTTTTGCCTTGGGAGGGTCAGGACTATAAAACATGTTTAACATTCTCCATTTTTGTAGAGTGGAGGCATAAATTTTACCCAACCCGGGAGCTGGGTCCTGCTTAGCTCTTTTAGGATTCTTCTCCCTTTCCCTTATGCCATTCAGCAACCTGATCAGAATTGGAATTTCTAACCATTGCCTACACTCATAACTGTATGCTCTACATTAGAATCAGAACTCTTTTAGCATGGAGAGTCACTGACCTGTCAACAGCTGCGAAAATTAATGAGTAAAGATAGGCCTGTTTCTTCTGGAATGTAAGTTGAAATTAATCTAACAGGAACTTCAAAATAAATTGCCACTAGAGATTGAAGAGTTATTAGAAATAAAGATCAAATCACAAGTAGGATTTTTATGTAACATTAAATATATAACTTGACTACTTACCCATACCCGCTCCTGAAAGAAATTTTATCATGCTTTCATTAAGTTATCTAGACCAATTTCGTTGGTTGCGTTCCATTTTAACAATCAGCTTAAGTACATGAACAGGTTCATATCATTAACTTTCATCTCTATGTGCCATTATAACTTGAAGTCTTTAAAAGTAATGGTTATTCTTTCAGAAAGTACTTTGTGTGATTTTCCTATCTGAAAGATCACAAGAAAGACAGTGATAATTTGCACAAATCCAAACTGATATATTTTAACTGTCACCTATTTATTCATTTCACTTCTAACAAAAAAGACTTGAATTTAACCCAATCATACCAATGTGAGAGGAGGAACAACACTAGCCACTTTTCTAATAAAGAGTTTAGATTGACTCAGAGCAAAAATTATGAAGATGATATGTGGTAAATTTATCAGAGTTCTAAATAATTAGAAAATAGCTTTTAAAAGTATTGCTCTGATTCAATATTCTTTATGTTTTCTATGCAAAATACCTTTTTTATAACTTTTATAATTATGAAAAATAAGACAATGTGTCTTTCTCCGACCCCTTATATTAATTCATTGTGCATATTTTATGAAGTGCATCACATACCAGCTTCTGTGTACATTTCTCCTCTCCCTCACTAGAATGCACACTCCTAAGGGTAGAGAATCTATTCATCTTTGGGTCCTTCACCAAAAGCAGCACCCTGCTTTGCATATTTTGTAGCCAATAAATAGCCATATGAATAGGCCAGGTGAGGTGGCTCACACCTGTAATCCCAGCACTTTGGGAGGCCGAGGTGGGTGGATCACTTTAGGTCAGGAGTTCGAGACCAGCTGGCAACATGGTGAAACCCTGTCTCTACGAAAAATATAAAAAATTAGCCGGGTGTTGTGGTACATGCCTACAATCCCAGCTACTTGGGAGGCTGAGGCAAGAGAATTGCTTGAACCCAGGAGGTGGAGGTTGCAGTGAGTCGAGAGCCTGCCGCTGCACTCCAGCCTGGGCGACAGAGTGAGACTACAGTCAAAAATAAATAAATAAATAAGTAATATGCATAAATTATTACTGTTTATGCATGCTAAAGTTTTTCTCACAATTTTAATCTTAATTCTGCAAATTAAATTCTGTAAATTGGTTTCTTTAAGAGAAACCTAGAATCTAGAGCCCCAAATTTAGCTGAGTCTTCCTTAAATTTTGTTTATTTGTATTCTTTAAATGAGTGTTAACATTAAAGGCAGGCATTATCTAAACAATGATTAAAATTGATCTTGTTAGCATTGTCTCAGTCAGTTAGTTTTGCTGGAATAAAAGCTCTGTGCTTTTATAGTAGATCCTAGAGACTACAGCTCCTCTCTCATGTCTTTGAAGGCTACCTAGAATCACAAGAGGGTGATAGTGAATCGGTGGTTTGGGACAAATCTGGTACTTTAGTCATTTGGACACAGGTTTAAAAGTTAAGCAAGCCAGCCCGGACACAGTGGCTCACACCTGTAATCCCAGCACTTTGGGAGGCCGAGGCAGGTGGATCACTTGAGGCTGGGAGTTCAAGACCAGCCTGACCAACATGGCGAAACCCCGTCTCTACTATAAAATACAAAAATTAGACTGGTGTGGTGGTGCGCGTCTGTAATCCCAGCTACTTGGGCGGCTAAGGCAGGAGAATCACTTGAACCTGGGAGGTGCAAGTTGCATTGAGCTGAGATGGCACCACTGCACTCCAGCCTGGGCAACACAGCAAAACTTCAAAAAAAAAAAAAGTTAAGCAAACCTTAACGTTTAGGATAAGAGAAAATATTACTAAAACAGAAGGTCAGCCGGGCGCGGTGGCTCACACCTGTAATCCCAGCACTTTGGGAGGCCAAGGCGGGCGGATCACGAGGTCAGGAGATCAAGACCATCCTGGCTAACACAGTGTAACCCCGTCTTTACTAAAAATACAAAAAATTAGCCGGGCGTGGTGGCAGGCGACTGTAGTCTCAGCTACTTGGGAGGCTGAGGCAGGAGAATGGCGTGAACCTGGGAGGCATAGCTTGCAGTGAGCTGAGATCGTGCCACTGCACTCCAGCTTGGGCAACAGAGCGAGACTCTGTCTCAAAACAACAACAACAAAAACAAAAAACAGAAAGTCAGGAAGTAAACAGAATATTCATATTCATTCAGGAAGGTTTTTTTTAATGAAAACTAATTAGGACATGCATTTAATGAATTACTTTTTGTGTGTGTGTGTGATATAATCTCCCTCTGTCACTCAGGCTGGAGTGCAGTGGTGTGGTCTCAGCTCCTTGCAACCTCCGCCTTCCAGATTCAACCAATTTTCTCTCCTCAGCCTCCCAAGTAGCTGGGATTACAGGTGCCTGCCAACACGCCCAGCTAATTTCTTTTTCTTTTTCTTTTCTTTCTGTTTTTTTTTTTTTTTTTTTTTTTTTTTTTTTTTTTTTTTGAGATGGAGTCTTGCTCTGTCGCCCAGGCTGGAGTGCAGAGGCACAATCTCAGCTCACTGCAACCTCTGCCTCCCTCATTAAAGCGATTCTCCTGCCTCAGCCTCCCAAGTAGCTGGGATTACAGGTGCCTGCCACCACACCCGCCTAATTTTTGTATTTTTAGTAGAGATGGGGTTTCACCATGTTGGCCAGGATGGTCTCGATCTCCTGACCTTGTGAGCCACCCGCCTCAGCCTCCCAAAGTGCTGGGATTACATGCGTGAACCACTGCGCCCCACCATCACCCAGCTAATTTCTTTTGTATTTTTAGTAGAGATGGGTTTTGCCACGTTGGCCAGGCTAGTCTCGAACTCCTGACCTCAGGTGATCCACCCACCTCAGCCTCCCAAAGTGTTGGGTTTATAGGCGTGAGCCACTGCGCCCGGCCTACATATTTTTTTAAATGGGAAATTTTAGAACAAATTTGCTGTGTGTTGTATTTTGGAAAGAGTTAAGCCACTAGAGTAAGATGTTCTTACAATTCAGCCAACATGAGAGTAAATCACTGGTTTTTATTCTTGGGAAATGTGACCTACTATGAAAGCACTTGTATTAATGTCAAGAAAAGTGGTACAATGACAGAGGCAATGAGAAAGTGGTTTTCCTCATTAGAATCATTTTCATAGAGAAAGAAAAGCTGGAGAATAAGGTCTTGTCCATTTTTTTCCAAGAGAAGAGAAACAGGTTAGATGACAGTAGCACCAGTAGCCAGCTGAGCCTCATGGTCAAGAGCAGTGATTACAGGAAAAAGAGGCAGGCCTGGTTGGAATCCTAGCTATGCCAATTTAACTCTGGACAAATTGGTTGACCTCTTGTCTCCTTCTTTGTAAAACAGTCATAGTAATTCTGTTTATCTCCCAAAATTGCTTTGAGAATTATTTTTAAAAAACATGTTTTTAAAAAGCCTGGTACACAGTAAGCATTCAACAAATGGTAACGTCAAAGAAAAACAAATAAACAAACTTGTTCTTTATACAGAAATATTTTTACAGCTCAGAATGGCATCTTATCATGCTATTTTAGCATGGTGGAAATATTTCTTAAGAACCTGTAACTGTCATCTAAAATTCTACATACTCTAACTAGCCTCCTATAGTCTATTTTTTTTGAAGAGGTATTAACTCAAATCCAATAACAAATATCTTACAGAAGAAAAAATACATCTTCATTCTTATAAAATAAACCATTACTGTTTATGCATGCTAAAGTTTATTGTAAAATATGTTATTTGTATCAAAATCACCAGTGCTTTATTCTTCAGTGAGCTGATAAAATCAATTTTCAGAAACCAAAAAGTAAGAAAAATTTGGTTCTGAAATTTGGTGTATTTACCAAAATGTGACACTTATTGAACCTCAAACAATCAGCTGGTTGTATCCATTTCTTTACTGGGAAAAGCAATAGAATGACTTGCTTTCTGAAGGTATGAATAGTCAGTTTATTAGTGCGGTGCTTTGCCTAGAAGCATTAGTTACTTTGATGAAAACAATTCCTACCCTGGTTTCCTTCATGGAGTGAGAATATTACCACCTATCCCTTTTTACCTTGGGTTATGATAAAAAGAGATCTGAGTTCAACAGGGATCAATACAGCATTTATTTTTACTGATAAAGGGCTACCTCAGGGATAGACGTGAAGTCTTTAATGCTTAAGAATAACAGTGTTACTGCCTGATCCTCATGTTAGTTGACAAATATTGCCAAGTGTCTGTAGCCGTTCCTTGGGAGCTAGAGGTCTCAGGGCCAAATGCACTGTGTTCTTATGTTCTCCCACACGAGTGCATTTAGAGATGAAATCAGCTTGAAAAGAACATTAAGAACAGCCTTCAAGGGGGGAATGAAGTCATAGCCAGGCAGTTTTATCCCTTTGCCTTGGTGATAGACTATGTTTTGTGCTCTCTACATGCAAATGTCTCTGGGCTTTAAAAAGAAATATTTTTTCCATAAGAATAGGCAATAAAAAAGAAGAGTAGAAAAAGGAAAAAAGAGTGTTTTTATTCGCCACGCTAATATAATTACTATGGACATAATATAATTATGTCCATCATTCAGTTTTTACAAATCTGTAAAATAATGAAAAATTATTTTTTATTCTGCTCGTTCTATTCAAAATCATAACAAATATTTTCCATGTTATAACATAATCTTTATAAGCATGTTTAATAATGCTATAGTATATAATATTTTACTGATGGAGTTAGCATAATTTATTTAACCACTCTTTAGTTATTTTTAGTTTTTAAAGTTGTTTCCATGTTTTCCTTTGCTCATACAAATAGTGCTGATGTAAATATCATTCTGCTGATATAATATCAGCCTTTGCTATTTCAGATTTCTTACCTTAAGATACACTCCCAAGAGCTGAATTTCAGGGTCCAAGAGCCTAAGATAGATTCCTGCAGGATTTTTTTTAGTAGATGATAAAGAACCACTTTCTCCTAATAAAATCCTAATCAGCTCTTTAAAATCTGGTGTTGAAGCCTGGACTGAGGAGCCATATTTTAGGAATGGCAACAGGGCATGTCAGAACTGTGGAGCTGGTATTCTGTTACTTATATTTGTTATCTTAGCAGCAGCACAGCTAGGAGAAAATGCTAACCTTCAATGCTGCTCTTCTGATGCCTGAGAGGAGTTTAACAGAAAATTGAACATATTTTCAACTTGATGAATTTCTCAAGAAGAGAGAGAGGAACTAACATTTATTGAGTGCCTATTTGGCTCCAGGCGCAGTGATTGTTATTTCAAATTTATTATTATTGGAATTACATAGTGGGATTTGTTGCCTGAATTGTAGCACTCATCTATTTTCCCCAACAGGGTTTTCTCATCAACAGAGTATAGCTGCAGAGAACGGAGTCATACAGCGCCCAATGTCTTAGCCATACTGCTAAAACTGGGTTGAGGTATGTGAAATGCGTCCTAATTCCCTCCAAGCCTAGACTTTGGAATCCAAGTGTCACTGATTTATCTACCTGCCTATAGCAGAGAAGCTGGGGTTGACAAAGTAGGCCTCTCTTGGTCTGCTTCTCACATAAAAATTAAAAACACAGGTACTCACTGTGTAAGCAGGCACGCCTGAGAGAATGAAAGAGAGACTATCATCTGTCCACCTGGCAGCGTGGTGTTTTGCCTTCTGGTCAACATAGTTCTATGGAGAGGGGCCTCTCTGTAAATCCAATCAGGTCAGGCACTTCTCCTCCCCTGGGGAAGGACTGGGACAGGGAAGCAGTATTCTCATGGAAACTGAGGAAGAGATCTAGGATTCAGATCCCTCACTCCTCCAAATTATCACAAATAGTCTTTGAAATAATACTGTGAGAATTAGAATCATATTTGTAGGTAAAGAAGCTGAGATTTAGATATGTTAAGCAATTTCCTAAGGTCACACAGTTAAGTGGCAAGTGGCTGAGTCGACATGCAAACTTTGGTGTGTGAGACCCCAAGGTCCATGTTCCTTCCATTGTGCCGTTGAGTGCTCCTGCCTTCATGAGCCCCACCTCCCCCAAGTACATTTGTATTTTAGTACAGGCTTTCTGCAGACATAATCACTTAAAAGATGGTAATGACTCTCATGGTGGGAATTTCAGCCATCTTGGTATATCAGAGGGGTTGAGATTTGGTGCAATTTGGCCTTTTGACATTTCTCAAATGATAAGCTTGTATGTAACATTTAGAATTGATATGGTGATCAGCTCAAACTCAAGATAGAAAAAACTGAGACATAAAAATCAATGCTTAGAATCTAAGACAAATTTTGTCCTGAGAAATACTTATGAGTCTTTTTATTGTTATATAGTTATATGATTTCAACTTAAAACATTAGACTTTATGACCTAATGATCTATAACAAATTATATTGCTTCATGCTTCATACATTTCATAGGAAATTTTTGAAAATAGACTTTATTTTAAAGCAGTCTTAGGTTTATAGCAAACTGGAGTGGAAGGTACAGAGGTTTCACATATTCCCCCTGTCCCCACACATGCACATCCTCCCCCATTGTCAACATCCCCTCCCAGAGTGGTAGATTTGTTACAATTAATGAACCTGCATTGACATATCATTACTACCCAAAGCCCATTAGGGTACACTGTTGGTGTTGTACATTCTATAGATTTGAACAAATGTATAATGACATATGTCCACCATTATAGTGTCATACAGAGTAGTCTCACTGTCCTAAACATCCTCCGCACTCTGCCTACTCATTCCTCCCTACTAATCTCTCCTTCCTCCTAATTCCTGGGAACCACTGTCCTTTCTACTATCTCCATAGTTTTGCCTTTTCAGAACGTCATGTAGTTGGAATCATACAGTATGTTATCCTTACGGAATGCCTTCTCTCCCTTAGTAATGTACATTTAAGTTTCTTCAATGTCTTTTCATGGCTTGATAATTCATTTCCTTTAAGCAGTAAATAATATCCCGTTGTCTGGATGTACTATAGTTTATTTCCCCATTCATCTACTAAAGGACATTTTGGTTGCGTCCACATTTTGGCAATTATGAATAAAGTTGCTGTAAATATCCGTGTGTAGGTTTTTGTGTGGACATAAGTTTTCAACTCCTTTGAGTAAATACCAAGGAGTGCAATTGCTGGCTCTTATGACAAGAGTATGTCTAGTTTTGTAAGAAACTGCCAAACTGTCTTCCAAAGTGGCTGTGTCATTTTGCCTTCTCACCAGCAATGAATGAGAGTTCCTGTTGTTCCACATACTTGCTAGCATTTGGTGTTGTCAGTGTTCTGGATTTTGGCCATTCTGATAGGTATGTAGTAGTATCTTGCTTTAATTTGGATTTCCTTATTGACATATGACATGGAACAGCTTTTCATATGCTTACTTGCCATCTGTGTATTTTCTTTGCTGAGGTGTCTGTTAAGGTCTTTGGCCAATTTCTTAATTGTATATTTTGGTAACAGTCCGCTATGAGATATATTGTTTGCAAATATTTCCTCCCAGATGTGGCTTATCTTTTCTTTTTTTTTCTTTTTCTTTTTCTTTCTTTTTTTTTTTTTGAGAGAGGGCCTCGCTCTGTCGCCCAGGCTGGAGTGCAGTGGCGCGATCTCGGCTCACTGCAAGCTCCGCCTCCCGGGTTCACGCCATTCTCCTGCCTCAGCCTCCCAAGTAGCTGGGACTACAGGCGCCAGCCACCGCGCCCAGCTAATTTTTTGTAGTTTTAGTAGAGACGGAGTTTCACCGTGTTAGCCAGGATGGCTTATCTTTTCATTCTCTTTTGCAGAGCAGAAATTTTAAATTTTAATGAGTTTTAAACTCTCAGACATGTCCACACTGAACCTCCTGCAATTTGCAATTATAGTTTAAGTTTTCCTACTTCCATGCTGGTTCCCATGAAAGTTTCTGCTTGATGTTTTCTGTGTGGTACATTGTGACTCAATTTTGGGGGCAGTGGTTTGCCCTCTGACCTCTCTTCTCTTATGAATTTAAGAAGAGTTGTTGATTTTTCAGTTTTCTCAGCCTTTTACTTGTTGTTAGGATGCAGTGGTGACTTCCAAGCCCCTTACATGTCAGGCTAGCCATGCTTGGCTTTTAAATAATGCGAGGAATAAAAATTTAAAATATGCCTTTCAAAGAAAACAATAGGAATACTCATCAATTATAGTTTCTAAATTCTTTAATTTTGTAATCTAAATGCTTTTCTGAATTAAAAAAATTTTACAATGGTAACCATTTTTTAGATTATAAAATAATATGTTACTTCCCAAAAAATGGGATAGTATATTAAGTAGAAATAGCATCAATAATCCCATCATCATAAACAATCACTTTTATAATTTCTATTTCTTGTCTTTTTTTAAAAAAAAAAACAAAAAACAAACAACTGTTGCCCACCCCCCCACCTTTTTTTTCCCTCTATGTAATATCAACAGTCTTTCAATTCTTCCACTGGAGCTCTGGGTTCCATAATCCATTTTCTCAGGAGTCTGCTTCCATCAATTGCTCTTCTTCTCTTGAATTTTTCTTCTTTCTGGGTTATTTTTTAGCATATGAACATGCTGTATTAGTCAAGGATATGTGCCTTTTTCTGTAAACATTTGTTCTAACACAGATGTGTTCTTTCCAACTCTAAGTAAAGACCTTTCCCCCTGTCAGAAGAGATCTCTTCATGGATCTCTTGTATTCCTACATGTCTTCTGGGTGTTTCAAACCTGACTGCCCTTTTACATGGATCATTTCTCAGATGAGAGTAGGCTTCGTTACCGCTTCTGTAGATGGAGTGGATTCCCGATGCTCAGTGTTTCTCAAGTGCAGCGCAAACTCACTGCATGCACAGAATCCATCTGAGCCCATTGCATCATCAAGACTCTGCAGTACTGGCAAAACAGACATATGTATCAATATATCTCAATAGAACTAAGAGCCCAGAAACAAACCCATACATTTGTGGTCAATTGATTTTCAACAAAGAAGCCAAAACAATTTAGTGGGAAAGAAGTGTTTTCAACAAATGGTGCTAGGACACCTGGATATCCACATGGTAAAAAATGAATTTGGGTCTCTATTCACACCACATACAAAAATTAAGTCAGAATGAATCAACGACATACATATATCTATCTAAGAAGAAAATATAGGTGCAAATCTTCATGATTTTGGATTAGGCAATGGTCTCTTAGATATTTAGATATAATACCAAAGATAGAAACAACCAAAGAAGAAATAAATAAAACAGGCTTCATCAGAATTAAACAGCTTTGTTTTTATAAGAACACTGTCAAGAGGCCAGGTGCACTGGCTCATGCCTGTAATCCCAGAACTTTGGGAGCCTAAGGCGGGCGGATCACTTGAGGTCAGGAGTTTGAGACCAGCCTGGCCAACATGGCAAAATGCTGTCTCTACTAAAAATACAAAAATTAGTTGGGTGTGGTGGTGGGTGCCTGTAATCCCAGCTGCTCCGGAGGCTGAGACAGGAGAATCATTTGAATCTGGGAGGTGGAGGCTGCAGTGAGCCGAGTTTGCACCATTGCACTCCAACCTGGGCAACAGTGTGAGACTCCATCTCAAAAAGAAAAAAAAAAAAAAAAAGAACACTATCAAGAAAGTGACCAGACAACACACTGAAAAGAAAAAAATACTTGAAAAACATATGTCTGATAAGGGTCTAGTGTCCAGAATATATTTTAAAACTCTTATAATTCAACATCAACCAAGCAACCCAATTGTTAAAAATGGCCAAAGACATTTATGCAAAGAAGTTATGCAAATGACCTGCAAGCACATAAAAGGCTGCTGCACATTATTAGCTGCTAGGAAAATACAAATAATACAGTATTGTGGTTATGTTGAAAGAGATTCCTTATTAAATAAGGAATACAAATATTTATGATAAAATGATATGATATTTGTGATTGGCTTCAAAATAATATGGGATGGGGAGAATTGGGTAGAAGTTAAATGAATATAAGTGACCAAAATTGATACTTGTTGAAGTTGGGTAATACAGATAAATGGGAGTTCACTATACTCTTTACTGATTTTATATATATTTGAAATTTGAAACAAAGATTCATAGGATTCTAGGGAATTATTTTAATTGTTGAGTTCCTAGTTGCTTATCTATTTTTATTTTTTTGGAGACAGGGTCTCTCTCTGTCACCCAGGCTGGAGTGCAGTTGCATGATCATAGCTCACTGCAACCTCAAACTCGTGGGCTCAAGCCATCATGCCACCTAAGCCTCCCAAGTAGCTAGGACTATAGGTGCCAAATAATTGGGACAATAAAAATGGAAAATAGATTTATTTTTAAAGTCAATAAATTATGTAACCACTGATTAAGTAAAACATAATCACAGATACCTAGTGAAACATATAAATTATCTGAAATGACCCAAGAGGAGGCAGACATGTTTACACTGACTACTGTGTAAGAACTAGGAAAGGTTCTTAAAGATAACCATAAAAAGTTTTCAAGTCCAGATTGTTTTATATCTGAATTCAACCTAACTTTCTTTTATATATATTACATATATATATTTTATATATATATATATTTTTATTATACTTTAAGTTCTAGGGTATATGTGCACAACATCCAGGTTTGTTACATATGTATACATGTGCCATGTTGGTGTGCTGCACCCGTTAACTCATAATTTACATTAGGTATATCTCCTAATGCTATCCCTCCCCACTCCCCCCACCCCACAACAGGCCCCAGTGTGTGATGTTCCCCTTCCTGTGTCCAAGTGTTCTCATTTTTCAGTTCCCACCTATGAGTGACAACATGGGGTGTTTGATCTTTTATCCTTGCAATAGTTTGCTGAGAATGATGGTTTCCAGCTTCATCCATGTCCCTACAAAGGACATGAACTCATCATTTTTATGGCTGCATAGTATTCCGTGGTGTATATGTGCCACATTTTCTTAATCTAGTCTATCATTGTTGGACATTTGGGTTGGTTCCAAGTCTTTGCTATTGTGAGTAGTGCCGCAATAAACGTGTGTGTGTGTCTTTATAGCAGCATGATTTATATTCCTTTGGGTACATACCTACTAATGGGATTGCTGGGTCAAATTGTATGTCTAGTTCTAGATCCCTGAGGAATCGCCACACTGTCTTCCACAATGGTTGAACTAGTTTACAGTCCTACCAACAGTGTAAAAGTGTTCCTATTTCTCCACATCCTCTCCAGCACCTGTTGTTTCCTGACTTTTTAATGATCGCCATTCTAACTGGTGTGAGATGATATCTCATTGTGGTTTTGATTTGCATTTATCTGATTGCCAGTGATGATGAGCATTTTTTCGTGTCTGTTGGTTACATAAATGTCTTCTTTTGAGAAGTGTCTGTTCATATCCTTCGCCCACTTTTTGATGGTTTTTTTTTTTCTTGTAATTTGTTTGAGTTCTTTGTAGATTCCGGATATTAGCCCTTTGTCACATGAGTAGTTTGTAAAAATTTTCTCCCATTCTGTAGGTTGCCTGTCTACTCTGATGGTAGTTTCTTTTGCTGTGCAGAAGCTCTTTAGTTTAATTAGATCCCATTTGTCAATTATGGCTTTTGTTGCCATTGCTTTTGGTGTTTTAGACATGAAGTCCTTGCCCATGCCTATGTCCTGAATGGTATTGCCTAGGTTTTCTTCTAGGGTTTTTATGGTTT
Source organism: Pan troglodytes (assembly GCF_028858775.2). Lineage (NCBI taxonomy): Eukaryota > Metazoa > Chordata > Mammalia > Primates > Hominidae > Pan > Pan troglodytes. The sequence goes on along the minus strand of NC_072411.2, from coordinate 84,730,462 downwards.
TAGGTCTAACATGTAAGTCTTTAATCCATCTTTAATTAATTTTTGTATAAGGTGCAAGGAAGGGATCCAGTTTCAGCTTTCTACATATGGCTAGCCAGTTTTCCCAGCACCATTTGTTAACTAGAGAATACTTTCCCTATTTCTTGTTTTTGTCAGGTTTGTCAAAGATCAGATGGTTGTAGATGTGTGGTATTATTTCTGAGGGCTTTGTTCTGTTCCATTGGTCTATATCTCTGTTTTGGTACCAGTACCATGCTGTTTTGGTTACTGTAGCCTTGTAGTATAGTTTGAAGTCAGGTAGCATGATGCGTCCAGCTTTGTTCTTTTGGCTGAGGATTGACTTGGTGATGTGGGCTCTTTTTTGGTTCCATATGAACTTTAAAGTAGTTTTTCCCAATTCTGTGAAGAGAGTCATTGGTAGCTTGATGGGGATGGCATTGAATCTATAAATTACCTTGGGCTGTATGGCCATTTTCACAATATTGAGTCTTCCTACCCATGAGCATGGAATGTTCTTCCATTTGTTTGTGTCCTCTTTTATTTCGTTGAGCAGTGGTTTGTAGATCTCCTTGAAGAGGTCCTTCACATCCCTTGTAAGTTGGATTCCTAGGTATTTTATTCTCTTTGAAGCAATTGTGAATGGGAGTTCACTCATGATTTGGCTCTCTGTTTGTCTGTTATTGGTGTATAGGAATGCTTGTGATTTTTGTACATTGATTTTGTATCTGAGACTTTGCTGAAGTTGCTTATCAGCTTACAGAGATTTTGGGCTGAGATGATGGGTTTTTCTAGATATACAATCATGTCATCTGCAAACAGAGACAATTTGACTTCCTCTTTTCCTAATTGAATACCCTTTATTTCTTTTTCTTGCCTGATTGCCCTGGCCAGAACTTCCAACACTATGTTGAATAGGAGTGGTGAGAGAGGGCATCCCTGTCTTGTGCCAGTTTTCAAAGGGAATGCTTTCAGTCTTTGCCCATTCAGTATGATATTGGCTGTGGGTTTGTCATACATAGCTCTTATTATTTTGAGATACATCCCATCAATACCTAATTTACTGAGAGTTTTTAGCATGAAGGGCTGTTGAATTTTGTCAAAGGCCTTTTCTGCATCTATTGAGATAATCATGTGGTTTTTGTCTCTGGTTCTATTTATATGCTGGATTACGTTTATTGATTTGCGTACGTTGAACCAGCCTTGCATCCCAGGGATGAAGCCCACTTGATCATGGTGGATAAGCTTTTTGATGTAGTGCTGGATTCCATTTGCCAGTATTTTATTGAGGATTTTGCATCAATGTTCATCAAGGATATTGGTCTAAAATTTTCTTTTTTTGTTGTGTCTCTGCCAGGCTTTGGTATCAGGATGATGCTGGCCTCATAAAATGAGTTAGGGAGGATTCCCTCTTTTTCTATTGATTGGAATAGTTTCAGAAGGAAGGGTACCAGCTCCTCCTTATACCTCTGGTAGAATTCGGCTGTGAATCCATCTGGTCCTGGACTTTTTTTGGTTGGTAAGCTGTTAATTATTGCCTCAATTTCAGAGCCTGTTATTGGTCTATTAAGAGATTCTACTTCTTCCTGGTTTAGTCTTGGGAGGGTGTATGTGTCAAGGAATTTATCCATTTCTTCTAAATTTTCTAGTTTATTTGCATAGAGGTGTTTATAGTATTCTCTGATGGTAGTTTGTATTTCTGTGGGATTGGTCATGATATCCCCTTTATCATTTTTTATTGCGTCTATTTGATTTTTTGCTCTTTTCTTCTTTATTAGTCTTGCTAGCGGTCTATCAATTTTGTTGATCTTTTCAAAAAACCAGCTCCTGGATTCATTGATTTTTTGAAGGGTTTTTTGTGTCTCTATCTCCTTCAGTTCTGCTCTGATCTTAGTTATTTCTTGCCTTCTGCTAACTTTTGAATGTGTTTGCTCTTGCTTCTCTAGTTCTTTTAATTGTGATGTTAGGGTGTCAATTTTGGATCTTTCCTGCTTTCTCTTGTGGGCATTTAGCGCTATAAATTTCCCTCTACACACTGCTTTAAATGTGTCCCAGAGAGTCTGGTATGTTGTGTCTTTGTTCTCGTTGGTTTCAAAGAACATCTTTATTTCTGCCTTCATTTCGTTATGTACCCAGTAGTCATTCAGGAGCAGGTTGTTCAGTTTCCATGTAGTTGAGTGGTTTTGAGTGAGTTTCTTAATCCTGAGTTCTAGTTTGATTGCACTGTGGTCTGAGAGACAGTTTGTTATAATTTCTGTTCTTTTACGTTTGCTGAGGAGTGCTTTACTTCCAACTATGTGGTCAATTTTGGAATAAGTGCGGTGTGGTCCTGAGAAGAATGTATATTCTGTTGATTTGGGGTTGACAGTTTTGTAGATGTCTATTAAGTCTGCTTGGTGCAGACCTGAGTTCAATTCCTGGATATCCTTGTTAACTTTCTGTCTCGCTGATCTCTCTAATGTTGACAGTGTGGTGTTAAACTCTCCCATTATTATTGTGTGGGAGTCTACGTCTCTTTGTAGTTCTCTAAGGACTTGCTTTATGAATCTGGGTGCTCCTGTATTGGGTGCATATATATTTAGGATAGTTAGCTCTTCTTGTTGAATTGATCCCTTTATCATTATGTAATGGCCTTCTTTGTCTCTTTTGATCTTTGTTGGTTTAAAGTCTGTTTTATTAGAGACTAGGATTGCAACCCCTGCCTTTTTTTGTTTTCCATTTGCTTGGTAGATCTTCCTCCATCCCTTTATTTTGAACCCATGTGTGTCTCTGCATGTGAGATGGGTTTCCTGAATACAGCACACTGATGGGTCTTGACTCTTTATCCAATTTGCCAGTCTGTGTCTTTTCATTGGAGCATTTAGCTCATTTACATTTAAGGTTAGTATTGTTATGTGTGAATTTGATCCTGTCATTATGATGTTAGCTGGTTATTCTGCTCGTTAGTTGATGCAGTTTCTTCCTAGCCTTGATGGTCTTTACAATTTGGCATATTTTTGCAGTGGCTGGTACCAGTTGTTCCTTTCCATGTTTAGTCCTTCCTTCAGGAGCTCTTGTAGGGTAGGCCTAGTGGTGACAAAATCTCTCAGCATTTGCTTGTGTGTAAAGTATTTTATTTCTCCTTCACTTATGAAGCTTAGTTTGGCTGGATATGAAATTCTGGGTTGAAAATTGTTTTCTTTAAGAATGTTGAATATTGGCCCCCACTCTTTTCTGGCTTGTAGAGTTTCTGCCGAGAGATCAGCTGTTAGTTTGATGGGCTTCCCTTTGTGGGTAACCGGATCTTTCTCTCTGGCTCCCCTTAATGTTTTTTCCTTCATTTCAACTTTGGTGAATCTGACAATTTTGTGTCTTGGAGTTGCTCTTCTCAAGGAGTATCTTTGTTGCGTTCTCTGTATTTCCTGAATTTGAATGTTGGCCTGCCTTGCTAGGTTGGGGAAGTTCTCCTGGATAATATCCTGCAGAGTGTTTTCCAACTTGGTTCCATTCTCCCTGTCACTTTCAGGTACACCAGTCAGACCTAGATTTGGTCTTTTCACATAGTCCCATATTTCTTGGAGGCTTTGTTCATTTCTTTTTATTCTTTTTTCTCTAAACTTCTCTTCTCACTTCATTTCATTCATTTGATCTTCAATCAGTGATACCCTTTTTTCCAGTTGATCGAATCGGCTGCGAAGCTTTTGCATTCATCACGTAGTTCTTGTGCCATGGTTTTCAGCTCCATCAGGTCCTTTAAGGACTTCTCTGCATTGGTTGTGTTCTAGTTAGCCATTCGTCTAATCTTTTTTCAAGGTTTTTAACTTGTTTGCGATGGGTTCGAACTTCCTCCTTCAGCTTGGAGAAGTTTAATTGTCTGAAACCTTCTTCTCTCAACTCATCAAAGTCATTCTCCGTCCAGCTTTGTTCCGTTGCTGGTGAGGAGCTGTGTTCCTATGGAGGAGGAGAGGTGCTCTGATTTTTAGAATTTTCAGTTTTTCTGTTCTGTTTTTTCCCCATCTTTGTGGTTTTATCTACCTTTGGTCTTTGATATTGGTGACGTACAGATGGGGTTTTGGTGTGGATGTCCTTTCTGTTTGTTAGTTTTCCTTTTAACAGTCAGGACCCTCAGCTGCAGGTCTGTTGGAGTTTGCTGGAGGTCCACTCCAGACCCTGTTTGCCTGGGTATCAGCAGCAGAGGCTGCAGAACAGGGAATATTGCTGAACAGCAAATGTTGCTGTCTGATTGTTCCTCTGGAAGTTTCATCTCAGAGGGAAACCCAGCCCTGTGTGGTGTCAGTCTGCCTCTACTCGGGGGTGCCTCCCAGAAAGGCTACTCGGGGGTCAGGGACCCACTTGAGGAGGCAGTCTGTCCATTCTCAGATCTCAAACTCCGTGCTGGGAGAACCACTACTCTCTTCAAAGCTGTCAGACAGGGACATTTAAGTCTGCAGAGGTTTCTGCTGCCTTTTGTTCAGCTATGCCCTGCCCTCAGAGGTGGAGCCTACAGAGGCAGGCAGGCCTTCTTGAGCTGCAGTGGGCTCCACCTAGTTCAAGCTTCCCAGCGGGCTGCTTTGTTTACCTACTCAAGCCTCAGCAATGGCGGGCGCCCCTCCCCCAGCCTGGCTGCCGCCTTGAAGTTTGATCTCAGACTGCTTTGCTAGCACTGAGCGAGGCTCTGTGGGCGTGGGACCCTCCAAGCCATGCGCGGGATATAATCTCCTGGTGTGCCATTTGCTAAGACCATTGGAAAAGCGCAGTATTAGGGTGGGAGTGACCCAATTTTCCAGGTGCTATCTGTCACAGCTTTGCATGGCTATGAAAGGGAATTCCCTGAGCCCTTGCGTTTCCCGGGTAAGGTGATGCCTTGCCCTGCTTTGGCTCATGCTCGGTGCGCTGCACCCACTGTCCTGCACGCACTGTCCGACAAGCCCCAGTGAGATGAACCCGGTACCTCAGTTGGAAATGCAGAAATCACCTGTCTCTGCGTTGCTCACGCTGGGAGCTGTAGACTGGAGCTGTTCCTATTCGGCCATCTTGGAACCGCCTGTCAACCTAACTTTCAAATAACTTATAATTCCTCTATTACTTGCTATTTCAGACCAAAAATGGATGCAAAATGGCCACAATTAATTTTTTAAAGGCAACCTTAATTCTGAATACTAGTAAGAATAGTTCAAACAAAAATATACATGAATAGATATACATATCTAAATAAAATATTAGCAAATTAAATTTAACAATGTATTACAAGAGAAATAAACCATAAACAAGTACTTTTTTGCATTTCAAGGTTGAAAGATAGTTTAACCCTAGGAAATCTATTCATATAAGTCATTACCATAGCAGATTAAAGAAGAAAAATCATATAATTATATTAATAGATTTTTTTCATTTTTGTTATTGTTGTATATATTTGGAAGGTGTATTTTACTTCAGTTCTCTCCCTACTTTGCAGATGACTTCTGGAGTGATCAGAAAATTTTCCAGTCCATAAACTTGCCTATTGGAGGGGAAGGAAAAGAAGGGTATATAAAATATTTTTCAATTTTTCTAGAAGAGCAGGCTGTTAAGCCTGTTCAACTTGGTTCAAATCAAGCTCGTTATGTGGTACAGAATCATTATATGATATATGATGATTAAGATTGCTCTAATGACTAGTAGAATAGATTTTGTGTCTTATTAAAATGCAAATTATCTTGGCAGGGATAATATATTCAGCTTCACTTGCCAATTAGCAGAGGAGACTTTTGTTAGGGAAGTGGAAAGAAAATATTGGACACATAAGATGGGGAGGAAGGTGCGTGATCAACAAGCAAAAGCACTTTGATCAGTTTTGCTGATGTAACACTTTGGTTTAGGGTGAGCCTTGAATGTCTGTGCTCTAATCACAGAGGCCAGCAAGAAAGGGAAGGGCACACTCAGACAGAGTGCAGACAGGAGAGGAGATTTAGCACTCAGGCAGTCCCTCCCATGGTCCTAACTTTTGACAGGCGTTTTAATAATAGCAAGCACTGATTGTTCACAATTTATAGATGAGTAGACTGAATTTTAGAGAGGTTAAATAACTTGCACAAAGTGACTCATCTATCAAAATGCTATGCCAAATTTTAATTCCAAGTTTGTATGACTCCAAAGTCAATGTTGTTTCCATTGAAATAATTAAAGAATAGTCAACTATGCCACTTTTTCAATAATGAGAATGAGTATTACATAAACATATTATACATAGCATACAAATACATCATTAGCTGATTTACTAAAAACTTCAGTGAGCTTCAAAAGCAGAGAATGTCCTTTTGTTAACTACAAAGACTAACAATAAGCAGTGGGGATTATTTTATTTCTTTAGTATATATAAGTTTAATTGGGCATTAAAAGCAGGCAAGCCATCTGTTTCTCTTTTGATAGTCAAGGTTTTACAAAGTTACTTTGTGGAGATATGTCTATCTGTTTTCTCTCTCTCTCTCTGTGTGTGTGTATATGTATATGTATATGTTATATATTTATATATACTCTGAATATATATATATATTCGGAATAACCACAGTGCTGCTATTATTAAAATGCTTGTCAAAAGCTTGCAACATGCAAGGCACTTCTTAAATGCTAAATCTCCTCTTCTTTCTGCTGTCTCTCTGAATCTACCCCTCCCTTTCTCACTGGGAATGTATGAATGTGTCATTTATATACGTATATATGAATGACACCAATATAACCTAATACATCATTTAAGAAATTAATAATTTTAACATTTATATGGTTAATTAGAAATGATATGTTATATGGTCAATTAAAAATTATATGTTTTGAGATCAGGAATTCGAGACCAGCCTGGCCAACATGGCAAAATCCTGTCTCTACTAAAAATACAAAAAATAGCTGGGTGTGGTGGCGCATGCCTGTAATCCCAGCTGCTCGGGAGGCTGAGGCAAGAGAATCACTTGAATCCAGGACACGGAGGTTGCAGTGAGCTGAGATTGTGCCACTGCACTCCAGCCTGGGTGACATAGCAAGGCTCCATCTCAAAAAAAAAATTATATGTTTTGCATCTTTAAAAGCTTGTAGAATTTTCTTCTTCAGGAAAGTCTGTTCTTGACGTGATTACTTACATAAGGCTTGCAGTTTGGATTTGTAGTCTCTACTTCAAAGCAGAGTAATAAACTAGTGAGTTCTTTCTTGGTGAGAATTGTTTAGTTTAAATATTTATGTAGCTTATTTTTTCTCAGCTATTTAATTAGCAGCCTGTATTGGCTAGAAAATACAATAAAATGTATACTATATATAATACACAATGTACATATATTACATACGGTATTGTCAAGTAAATTTTCTTAGTATTTTTGGCAGTTTATTTTTGGAATGAAGCTTTAGAAATAGTTTTGGTGTATCATTTTTATATAGTTTTTTTTAGGTATTACAAAATGATCCTTTGTTGAACCATTTTGCATTTCTTTTTTTTTTTTTTTTTTGAGATGGAGTTTTGCTCTTCTTGCCCAGGCTGGAGTGCAATGGCGTGATCTCAGCTCACTGCAACCTCTGCCTCCCAGGTTCAAGCGATTCCCCTGCCTCAGCCTCCAAGGTATCTGGGATTACAGGCATGCGCCACCACACCCAGCTAATTTTTTTTGTATTTTTAGTAGAAATGAGGTTTCTCCATGTTGGTCTGGCTGGTCTCGATCTCCTGACCTCAGGTGATCCTCCTGCCTTGGCCTCCCAAAGTGTTGGAATTACAGACGTGAGCCCCCGCTCCCAGCCCCATTTTGCATTTCTATCAGCAGTTTGGTTCCTCAAAGCCTTACCAATAGATGCTGTTATCATATTTCTTGATTTTCAGGTCTTTACCTAAAAAGTAGTTAAGCCCTTTGCTAGTGAAAAGCTGCAAGCTTTTTTTCCTACCTGTTATTTTTCTTCATTGACTTTGCTTTTGTTTTATCGGTCATGATTTAAACAGTTTTTGATATAGTCAAATTTGTAAATCTTTTATTGTTTCTGTAGTTTGTATTTGGGGTTAGAAAACTTTCTCCACTTGCAGGATGTATAGAAATTCTAGTCTTGTACTTGTCTTCTTCCCATTCTTGTATAGTTTCATTTTTTACCTTTGGATCTTTGATCCATTTGGAGTTTATTTTTTGGACTCAATTTTATCTTTTTCCACAATTGGAAAGTGTAGTCAGTTCCGCTATTATACTCGTTTTGAAAACGCAAGTTGTTGGCCGGGCATGATGGCTCACTCCTGTAATCCCAGCACTTTGGGAGGCCGAGGTGGGTGGATCATGAGGTCAGGAGTTCAAGACCAGCCTGGCCAAGATGGTGAAACCCTGTCTCTACTAAAAGTACAAAAATTACAGCACGCCTGTAATCCCAGCTACTCAGGAGGTGAGGCAGGAGAATCACTTGAACCTGGGGGGCAGAGGTTGCAGTGAGCCGAGATCGCACCACTGCACTCCAGCCTGGGCAACAGAGTGAGACTCCGTCTCAAAAAAAAAAAAAGAAAAAAGAAAAGAAAAAGAAAACACAAGTTGTTCCAATGCAATTCATATATGTTTGATCATAACACTAAATTTGCATTTTCTTATGCACAATCTTATGTTAGAAACACAAAACTCACACAAAAAACTGTACCCAGCTTAACTGGGCTACCCTATAGAGGAGTACAACATGCACAGACACACCCTTACACACACACAGTCCTCAGACATCTACCTCAGTTCACTGCAATCTTATCTGATAAGGTTGTGTTTTGCTATTATTTTACACATTTGTAAACTTTTCTGTGTTAAACAACAGCAACAACAACAACATTCATTTAACTTCCCACACATGCCTAAGCAGGCTGGTTCAAAAATGCTAAGCAGTGCATGAAAAAGGAAAACTAAATATTGGGTAAAGTCTTGACATAGTAAAAGTTTTGAGGGAAATGAGAAAATATGTGATATTGAAACCAGCCCAATTATTCCATAGAGCTGATATTTAGGGCTTCTTTGATTAAACATAGAAACTAAGCCTCCCAGTCTTAGAACTTGAGAAAGTTATAATTGTCTTATCTGAGCTCCTTTCTCAGGAAATGAACTCTCAGGAGTCCCAGGTAGTATCAAGGAACTGAAACTTACTAGATCATTGGATCTGGAAAATAAGACACCAGACCCTTTATCCATCATGACTGCTTAACCTACTACCTGCTTCCTGTTTAGCAACATTTCTTCCTTACCCCTGCCTAATTACTGTTTCCCCACACATGTTTACATTTCTTCCCTGCTATATAAACCCCTACTTTTAGTTGGTCAGGAAGATAGATTTGAAACTGATCACCCATCTCCTCAGACACAGCTCCCGATTAAAGTCTTCTCAGGCAATGCTCATCTCAGTGATTGGCCTTCTGTGTGGCAAGCAACTGGACCTAGACCAAATGCCTGGTATTCCGTAACAATCTCTCTCAGGTAAAAGGCATATGGAAGTTCACATTGTAGACAGTCAGAAACTCCACAAAATAAAAGAAACATCGTGGCTGGAACAAGTTCAAGTGCTGTGAAGTCAATAAGAAAAGGAGGTCTCAAGAAATAGAAGAAATGGAAAAATTGTGGAATATAGATTGAAGACCAAACTGTGTTGAGAACAGCCTTTCTTATAATCAAAGAGAAAGAGTAGGCCGGGCATGGTGGCTCACGCCTGTAATCCCAGCACTTTGGGAGGCCAAGGTGAGCGGATCACGAGGTCAGGAGATGGAGACCATCCTGGCTAACATGGTGAAACCCCATCTCTACTAAAAATACAAAAAAATTAGCTGGGCGAGGTGGCGGGCGCCTGTAGTCCCAGCTACTCGGGAGGCTGAGGCAGGAGAATAGTGGGAACCCGGGAGGTGGAGCTTGCAGTGAGCCCAGATCGTGCCACTGCTCAGTGACAGAGCGAGACTCCATCTCAAAACAAAAAAACAAAGAGAAAGAGTAATCTATATACAAAGCAAAGACCTTAAGTAGATATTGACAAATCCTGAATAACTGTGTTTTTTTTTTTTAAATTTAGAGGTGCTCGTTTGGCAATTTTAAACATCACTGTAGTTTTCAAAGTCTTCAGCTGTCAGGTTTTTTTTTGTGCACAAAAAAGCCACAAAAGAATTTCCAGATAGGTATGGTGGCTCATGCCTGTAATCCCAGCACTTTGGGAGAGTGAGGCAGGAGGATGGCTTGAGCCCAGGAGTTTGAGGGTGCAATGAACTCTGATTGCAGCACTGCACTCCAGCCTGGGCAACAGAGCAAGACTCTCTCTCTCTAAAATAAATAATTAAATAATTATAAAAGAATTTCCAGCAGTGAAACACATGTGAATTGAAGAGCTAGGCTATATATTGTATCAAACTTCAGTTTTGAGGAAACAGCTGTTATTGAAAATGTATCTCTTGAAGGATCTACATCTCAAAGACACACACACACACACACACACACACAAAAAAACAGGCCCCAGTGAAGTAGGAGGTAGGACTTGACTCCAGACCAGATTGAAGACTGGCTGAAGAAAGGAAGAGGCACCAAAAGTACCTCTCCTTAAGATACACCCTTCAGCCCCATGACAGTTTATCATTGCCATAGCAACACCTGAAAGTTACTGCCCTTTTCCACGGCAGCAACCTGGAAGTTACCACCCCTTTTCTAGAAATTTCTGAATAATCTCATTAATTTACATGTAATTGAAAGTAGGTATACATAAGAGTGCAGAAGTATCCCTGAGCTGTTACTGTCTATACACTGCCTATGGGGTAGCCCTGCCCTGCAGGAGCAGTCATGGAGCTGTAATGCTGCTGCCTCAATAAAGCTGTTTTCTTCTACCACTGGTTCACACTTGAATTCTTTCCTGGGTGAAGCCAAGAACCTTCCTGGGCTAAACCCCAACTTTAAGACTTGCCTTCCCTGCATCAAAAGGATTTAAAGCTGTGAAACGTCACAAACTGTGAGAATCCTCCTTGTACCACTTCCTAGTAACTCACAAGCTGCAATCTTTCCTACATACACTTTCACAAGCAAATTTCAGGTCTTTTTTAAGATTAAGTGCCATTTAAAAAATAGTATCTATGTATTTCTTAACTATTTAACATGTATAAAACTATGCTATGCTTTTTATTAAATTCCCGTCTGAAAGAAAAGTGTCCCAGCCTGGGCAGCTTGGTGAAACTGTAATTTGGTACAAAATTTAATTTTTGTAAATTCTGTACAAAAAAAATAAAAATTAGCCAGGTGTGGGGATGCATCCCTGTAGTCCCAGCTACTTGGGAAGCTGAGGTGGGAGGATTGCTTGAGACCAGGTTGAGGCTGCAGTGAGCTGTAAGCATGCCACTGCGCTCTAGCCTAGGTGACAGAGCAAGACCCTGTCTCAAAAAAAAAAAAAAAAAAAAAGTCACTGATAAAGTTTTTGAATGTTGACCCCTATATGCCCTGTGATTTTTATTGTGTGAGTTTACATAGTGGCGTAATTTGTAAGAATGGTTATTTGCCACTTTAGCAGAACTGACTGACCATATTTTATCTTGATTCAAAATGCTGCTTTATGTTTTATTATGTTTCTATGTGTACTTTTTCTATTTCTGGACATTCAATTTTGTTTCATGGTCTGACTACTCATATGCCAATGCCATATTATTTTAATTTTTGAGGCTTGATAATGTTGTAATATCTGGTAGAGGTAGTCCTTCTTCCTCCCATCTTCCCCCTACCCACCATTTCTATGTTTCAGGGGTTTCCTGTTCTATTTTGACTTCCCTATCTTTCCATATGCACTTTAGAATCAATTTTATTAGCTCTAGGAAAAAAGTTGTTGATTATTTAAATAAAATCACATTAGATCTGTGAATTAACACAGAAAGAACTGACATCTTTGTGATACTGAGTCTGCTTCTTCATGAAATGGCTCTAGAAATGTGTTCACGTCTATATTTGTGTTTTTCCAGAAGGGTTTTAATGATCTTTTTCTCACGGAGGATTTTACATTTCCTTTTTTAAAAAGTTTTATCTTATTTGTAATTGACACGTAATAATTGTACATATTTGTGGGTACAGTGTGATGTTTCAATACATGTATACAATGCGTAATGATCAAATTAGGGTAATTAGAGCCCGGTGCGGTGGCTCACGCCTGTAATCTCAGCACTTTGGGAGGCTGAGGCGCGTGGATCACCTGAGGTTAGGATTTCAAGACCAGCCTAGCTAACACGGTGAAACCCCGTCTCTACTAAAAATACAAAAAAAAAAAAAAAAAAAAAAAATTAGCTGAGCATGGTGGCGGGCACCTGTAGTCCCACCTACTTGGGAGGCTAAGGCTGGAGAATGACGTTAACCCGGGAGGCGGAGCTTGCAGTGAGCCGAGATTGCACCACTGCACTCCAGCCTGGGCGACTGAGTAAGACTCCGTTTCAAAATAATAATAATAATAATAATAATAATAATAATTTCCAGGCATGGTGGCATGTGCCTGTAGTCCCAGCTACTCAGGAGGCTGAGGCATGAGAATCACTTGAACCCAGGAGGTGGAGGTTGCAGTGAGCCAAGATCACACCACTGCACTCCAGTCTAGGTGACAGAGTGAGACTCTGATTCAAAAAAAAAAAAAAAAAAAAAAAGAAACCAAAGTGAGGATAATTAGCATATCCATCATCTCAGAAATGTAACAACACATAAAATTCTCCCTTTAGCTATTACGAAATACACAATATACTGTTGTTAACTATAATTACCATACTGTGCAATGAAACATTAGAAAGTAATCATCTTATTTAACTATAACTTTCTACTTGTTGACCAACCCTCTCCATTCCCTCTCCCCCTCCTCTTTGCAGCCTCTGGTAACCACTACTCTAATCTCTACTTGTATGAGATCAACTTTTTATTAAGTATATTTTTAGCATTTTATATTTTTGCTGTTATAGTAAACAACATCCTAGTTTCCATTATGTCATTTAACTGGTTGTTGTTTTGATAAATTCTATGGATTTCTGTATATTAATTTTATATTCTGCTACCTAAATAATATACCTGAAATCTTATTGTTTGTAGTTGTTTTTCCCATTAATTTTTTTGGCACATGCAGGTATATATCATATAATATGATTTTTGTGTTATTAAGCAATGGAAAGCAATTAGGACATTTTTTCAATTGACAGGCCCTAAATAGTTTCTCTTTCTTTCTTTTCTTTTTTTTCTGAGACAGAGCCTTGCTCTTGTCCCCCAGGCTGGAGTGCAATGGCATGATATCGGCTCACTGCAACCTCCACCTCCCAGGTTCAAATGATTCTGCTGCCTCAGCCTCCCGAGTAGCTGGGATTACAGGCGCCCACCACCATGCCTGGCTAATTTTTGTATTTTTAGTAGAGACAGGGTTTTGCCATGTTGGCCAGACTGGTCTCAAACCCCTGACCTCATGATCCGCCTGCCTTGGCCTCCCAAAGTGCTGGGATTACAGGCGTGAGCCACTGCGCCCAGCCATATTTTCTCTTTCTTAATGGCGTTACAACTAATACATCCTATACAATCTGAAATAGTACTTGTGATAGTAGTTTTCCTTCTCTCATTCTTGCCTTTAAAAAGGGTGCTTCTGGTATTTCCTTATTATATGCTCCTGGCTTTTGCGCTGCGATATATTAAGAAAGTTTCTATCTATTCCTATTTTATTGAGTATTTTATTAGGAAGGAGTATAGAATTCCTGGGTTGAAATGAGATTATTTGATAAAATGGGCAGTCAGAGATGTACAGAAAAATTGATTTTTGTATATGTTGTAAGGAAGGGGTCCAGTTTCAGTCTTCTGCATATGGCTAGCCAGTTATCCCAGCACCATTTATTGAATATGGAGTCCTTTTCCCATTGCTTGCTTTCATCAGCTTTGTCAAAGATCAGATGGTTGTAGGTGTGTGGCCGTATTTATGGGCTCTCTATTCTGTTCCATTGGTCTATGTGTCTGTGTTTGTACCAGTACCATGCTGTCTGTAGCCCTGTAGCATCGTTTGAAGTCAGGTAGCCTGATGCCTTCAGCATTGTCTTGGGTATTCCGGCTCTTTTTTGGTTCCATATGAATTTTAAGATAGTTTTTGTCTAGCTCTGTGAGGAATGTCATCAGTACTTTGATAGGAATAACATCGAATCATTTGGGCAGAATGGCCATTTTAATGATATTAATTCTTCTTATACATGAACATGGAATGTTTTTCCATTTGTTTGTGTTATCTCTGATTTGTTTGAGCAGTGGTTTGTAATTCTGATTGTGGAACTCTGTCACCTCCCTGGTTAGCTGTATTCCTGGGTATTTTATTCTTTTTATGGCAGTCGTGAATGGGAATTGATTTGACTCTCAGCTTGGTTGTTGTTGGTGTATAGGAATGTTAGTGATCTTTGTACATTGATTTTGTATCCTGAAGCTTTGCTGACATTGTTTATCAGCTGCAGGAGCTTTTGGCCAAGACTATGGGGTTTTCTTGATATCAAATCATATTGTCTGCAATCAGGGATAGTTTGACTTCCTGTCTTCCTATTTGGGTACGCTTTATTTCTTTCTCTTGCCTGATTGCGCTGGCCAAGACTTCCAATACTATGTTGAATAGGAGTGGGTGAGAGAGCATCCTTGTCTTGTGCCAGTTTTCAAGGGGAATGTTTCCAGCTTTTGCCCATTCAGTATGATGTTGGCTGTGGGTCTGTCATAGATGGCTCTTATTATTCTGAGTTATGTTCCTTCTATACCTAGTTTATTGAAAGTTTTTAACATGAATGGATGTTGAATTCTATTGAAAGCCTTTTCTGCATCTATTGAGATAATCATTTGGTTTTTGTCTTTAGGTCTCTTTATGTGATGAATTACATTTATTGATTTGCATATGTTGAACCAACCTTGCATCTTGGGGAGGAAGCCTACTTGCTCATGGTGGATTAACTTTTTGATGTGCTGCTGGATTTGGCTGGAAAGTATTTTATTGATGATTTTTGTATCAATGTTCATTAATGATATTGGCCTGAAATTTTATTTTCTGTTGTGTCTTTGTCAGATTTTGGTATCAGGATGATGCTGGCCTCCCAATGAGTTGGGGAGGAGTCCCTCCTCTTCAATTTTTGGGATAGTTTTAGTAGGTATGGTACCAGCTCTTTTTTGTACATCTGGTAGAATTCGGCTGTGAATCCATCTGGTACTGGCCTTTTTTTTTTTGGTTGGTAGGCTATTTATTACTGATTCAATTTCAGAGCTCATTATTGATCTGTTCAGGGAATCAGTTTCTCCCTGGTTCAGTCTTTGGAGGGTGTATGTGTCCAGAAATCTATCCATCTCGCCTAGGTTTTCTAATTTTTGTGTGTAGAGGTGTTTGTAGTAGTTTTTGGTGTTTATTTTTATTTCTGTGAGGTCAGTGGTAATGTCCCATTTGTCATTTCTAATTGTGTTTATTTGGATCTTCTCTCTTTTCTTCTTTACTAGTTACTTTTTTCAAAAAGCCAACTCCTGGATTCATTTATCTTTTGAATGGTTTTTTTTGGTCTGAATTAAAGACTTAAATGTAAAACCAAAAAGTATAAAAACCTTGGAAGACAACCTAGGCACTACCATCCTGAACATAGTAATGGGCACAGATTTCATGAGAAAGATGCCAAAAGCAATTGCAACAAAAGCAAAAATTGACAAATGGGATCTAATTAAACTAAATAACTTCTGTACAGCAAAAGAAATTATCAACAGAGTAAACGGACAGCCTACAGAATGGGAGAACATTTTTGCAAACTATGCATCTGACAAAGGTCTAATATCCAGCATCTATAAGGAACTTAAACAAATTACAAGAGAAAAACAACCCCATTAACAAGTGGGCAAAAAACATGAACAGACACTTCTCAGAAAAAGACATGCATGTGATCAACAAGTATATGAAAAAAAGCTCAACATTAGTTATCATTAGGGAAATGCAAATCAAAACTACAATGAGATACCATGTAATACCAGTCAGAATGGCTGTTACTAAAAAGTCAAAAAATAACAGATGCTGGAGAAGTTGCAGAGAAATGGGAAAACTTATACACTGTTGGTGGGAGTGTAAATTAGTTCAACCATTATTGAAAGCAGCATGGCAATTCCTCAAAGACCTAAAAACAGAACTACCATTTGACCCAGCAATCTCATTATTGGGTATACACCCAAAAGAATGTAAATCATTCTACCATAAGACACATTCATGTGAATATTCATTGTAGCACTATTCACAATAGGAAAGACATGGAATCAACCTAAATGCCCATCTATGACAGATTGGATAAAGAAAATGTGGTAAATATACACCATAGAATACTATGCAGCCATAAGAAACAACGAGATCATGTCTTTTGCAGGAACATGGATGGAGCTGCAGGCCATTATTATTAGCAAACTAATGTAGGAACAGAAAACCAAATGCTTCATGTTCTCACTTATAAGTGGGAGCTAAATAAGGAGAACTCATGAACACAAAGAAAGGAACAACAAACATTGGGTCCTACTTGAGGGTAGAGGGTGAGAGGAGGGAGAGGAGCAGAAAAAATAACTATTGGGTACTAGGCTTGGTAGCTGGGTGACAAAATAATCTGTACAACAAACACCCATGACACAAGTTTACCTATGTAACAAACCTGCACATGTACCTCTGAGCCTAAAATAAAAGTTAAATAAATAAATAAAAACATCAAAATTTTTTTGAAAAGAAAATCAAATGGCCCATTACATCATGGGGTTGCAGCCTAGGGAACTGATTAACATTGCTTGAATACATGTTCTCTGCTGGGATTATTATGCACGGTAATAAAATCATTGAAACAAAAAACAAAGCAAAAAAGATGTACAGAAGAAAGGTAAGTAGAAAGTATTCCTCTTGAACTTCTTATACAGTTGTGAAAATGGAACTTCTTCAGGCACATGACTTTGAATCTACCATTGAATTTGTCTTCTGCCTCACTATGATCAGAGGTGGCAATTCTGAATAGATTAAGAAGGAGTCTGTTTGTGGGACAGGAGTGGGTGGGGTGGTGGGGTATATATATATATGTATCTGTGAATGGGATTAATAAATGTGATTCAATATATAATTTTATTTTGTCCTAGGCCCTGCATTCTAAGATTTCATATTGGTAGGGATGATACTGGCTTTTTATTTGCCAGTTCTACATAAACAGCTATCAGATTATTATAAATTTAAGGTAAGAACACAGATTAAATAAATAGCCATTTAATGAGATAATTGGGGAAAAGTTTACTGGAGGCTGGGACCCTGTTTCATTGTGTTTGTCTATGGTACCTAACAGAAGGCGCTATGGGCATTTTAATAAATATCAGTGTATAGAAAGGACTGAATCATGAGGCAAGTTTGAAAGCAATGCAACTGCAGTTGGGTCACATAGTGGTTTAGTGTATAGTGTAGCACAGTGTTTTAGTACATAGATTTTTGGTGCCAGATTTAAGTTCAGTTCCTGGCTATATCACTTACTAACTGTGATCATGGTCAAATTCTATACATTTTCTATTCTTTAGTTTTATCATCCATAAAAGCAGGGCTGTTAATTTCTACCTCATATGTTACCATTAGGCTTAAATCAATTCATATATATATATATATATATATATATATATATGAAGTTATATTACCTATGACATAATAAGTACTCTATAAGAATCACTATTTTTATTGGATGGTAAGTTCTCCCTAGTTTTATGGCTGGATGTTCCTGTTTATGACCACTTTTTAGGGTGATCAGCCTAGAAAATACAGATGAGCTGATTTGTATAAGCAAGAAATCAGGGTGTTTTTCTTATACTTAAGGTTTCCTATTATAGTATTCTTGGCTTTTATTATATCAGAGCATATATCTTAGAAATTTGGGTTGAATAAGCAACATATTTAAGGCAATTCTATTTAAAGAATTCTGAGATAGTCGTGTTTATACATGACTATTTTAATTTATACAAAATTAAAATGAAATCTTAAATGGAATTAGATTACAATATACTCAAAAATTACTTATTTAAAATGTTTAATATTATATTGAAATGCTGCCCCAATATACTACATAATTTAAGTGACACATTTTCTGAAAAATAATTCTCTCATGATTTTTTATTGTTTAACTTTTCTTAGCATGCTATTGTCTACATCTAGATGTATTGAACTAAAAGGTAGACACCAATAAAAAGAAGTGGAGTCATATTTCTTACCTCTTTGTGCTTCGTAAGAGGTGCAGAAACACAAGAGATCCATGGAACATTGTCTTTCAACACTTATACCTTTCGATAATAACACATTTATTTTGATTAATTTTAATAACTCACGTGTTCAGATGAAGACAATATCAAAACTTGAAATTTTAAGCTCAGCCTAACATATTGATTACAAAGTCATCAATCTGAAACAATCAGAATTATAGAAGTCACCATAGTGGCTTAGGCAATGATATGTCTAAAATGGCATGTGGCTAATGATATAATGGCATATCTTCATTAATATTTGGTAGCAACTGGATTGCCACAGAAACATGTGAGGACCCTTTTTCTGTTGTATTGTCATTCTTTTACACCGGAAAAATTACTCTGCTGTTTTCTAAGAGTCAATCCTGGAGTGACGTGAGTAGCAGAATGCCAAGTCTATGAGTCGCTTGATAACTACTGGACATGCACATGAGAATATGATGAGGATGGTGCCTTAGAGTGGGGATTCTCAATCTGAGGTAGGAAGAAATGATGAGCCACAAAATTCTTATTACACATTAAAAGGAAGATTAAGAATTACTGATAGAATTCAGATTTGAAGGGGCATATGGTGTAAGTTTAGCCCAACCAAAGTGGAAATGTTAACAGAAGGACGTGGCAGGCATCCTACAGAGGCAGCTTATCATGAATGCTGCTCAGCTTACTTTCTCAGAGAATCCAGAAGTCACTACAATAGTTGTTACTAATGGCTGGTCAATCTGCTCCAGGAAAGGCTGCCCACATTTGTCTTTTTGATGGCTTCCAGCCAATCAGCTTACCAAAGAAAAGTTAAACAAAACACACTGCTCTCAGATAGTCTATGTGTGTTTTTTCTACCCTCTTTCTTTTATAAATTCTCTTTTTGTTATATTTGTTGACAACTGTTTAATGACTGACTCTCTTTTATGTCAGTAACCTTTTGTGTGAATACTAACTAAAGGTTTCTGAGTTATTTGTCAACAGTCCAAATTCATGATCTCTCACACTTTTGTAATTTTAGGCTGGTGAAAAGTAATTGGGGTTTTTGCATTAAAAGTAATGGTAAAGTAATACTATTTTAAGGTGCATACATGCTGTTTTGTCAAGTAAAATATGTTTATATAAAAACATTAACAAATTGATAGTAATATTTTAATGTGTATTTTCTCAACCAATAGGTAACAATGGGAACAATTACCATATAACTATTCAAGTGTTTAACTAGCCAGTATTTTAAAAAATACCTACTACATCCTCAGCATAGTCACTGAAGAAAACTAGGGATCCAAGAAAAACATACCATTTAAAAATAATTGGTAAGTATGCTATGTAGCATGAAAAATTAGTTTGGACACTAAATGTTCTAGCAATTTAGAGGAGAGGTTTAGCGGGCAGAATTTGAGGTGGAGCTGGAGTAAGGGGAGTATTGTGGGGTGTATGGTCACTAAGAAAGGAGAGGGCATTTTAGAAAGTCACGGCCGGGCACGGTGGTTCAAGCCTGTAATCCCAGCACTTTGGGAGGCCGAGGTGGGCGGATCACGAGGTCAGGAGATCGAGACCATCCTGGCTAACATGCTGAAACTCCATCTCTACTAAAACTACAAAAAATTAGCCGGGCGTGGTGGCAGGCGCCTGTAGTACCAGCTACTTGGGAGGCTGAGGCAGGAGAGTGGCGTGAACCTGGGAGGCGTAGCTTGCAGTGAGCTGAGATCGCGCCACTGCACTGCAGCCTGGGCGACAGAGTGAGACTTGTCTCAAAAAAAAAAAAAGAAAGAAAAAGAAAAAGAAAGTCACAACCACCCCACCAGAGCAAAGCTGCAAATGATGCTAGTAAGGAAGGGTCAAGAAATGTACCTATCAGGAAAAATGGGGTTTGTGTAATTTGAGTGCTGGCCACTCAAAAGCGTGATCCAGGCCGGGCGTGGTGGCTCACGCCTGTAATCTCAGCACTTTGGGAGGTTGAGACCGGTGGATCACGAGGTCAGGAAATTGAGACCATCCTAGCTAACGCGGCGAAACCCCGTCTCTACTAAAAATACAAAAAAAAAAAAAAAAAAAAAAAAATTAGCCAGTCGTGGTGGCAGGCGCCTGTAGTCTGAGCTACTCGGGAGGCTGAGGCAGGAGAATGGCGTGAACCCTGGAGGTGGAGCTTGCAGTGAGCTGAGATCGCGCCACTGCACTCCAGCCTGGGCGACAGAGCGAGAACACCGTCTCAAAAGAAAAAAAAGTGTGATCCATAGACTTGCAGCATAACCATCACCTGGGAGTTTATGAGAAATAGTATGGCTGGGCGCAGTGGCTGGATGCCTGTAATACCAGCACTTTGGGAGGCCAAGGTGGGCGGATCACTTGGGGTCAGGAGTTTGAGACCAACCTGGCCAACATCGTGAAACCCCATCGCTACTAAAAATACAAAAATTAGCTAGGCTTGGTGGTGTACGCCTGTAAAACCAGTTACTCAGGAGGCTGAGGCAGGAGAATCACTTGAACCCAGGAGGCAAAGGTTGCAGTGAGCCGAGATCACACCACTGCACTCCAGCCAGGGCGACAGAACAAGATTCCATCCACCACCCGCCTCCCCTCCAAAAGAAATAGTGACTCTCAGGTTCCACCATAGTCCTACTGAATTAAAACTTCCACATCAACAAGATTTCTCAGGTGATTCTTATGTGCCTTAAAGCTTGAGAAACATTGGTAGGTGATTGGTTTCCCAAATACTGGTCACCACACCAGGACCATTTGGCTAAATAAGAATGTCTGGAGAGCTTGTTAAAAAGAGGCTTCGGCACCCATCACTAGAGATTTTAATTCAATTGGTCTGAAATCCAGGAATATTAACAAGATCCCCCAGGTGATTGTGATGCATCATTGCCCTAGGCCTAGGACAATCTAGCCCAACTTTGACTTGATCTAGTTCTAGATAAATGATTCTCAACCTTGACTGCACATGAGAATAGCTTGGAGAGCTTTTAAAAGCTATTGATAGCTGGGCCTCACTCTGAGATATTCTGATTTACTTGCCCTGTTGTAGAGCTCAGGACTCTATATTAATTTTTCAAGCTTCCTAGGAGTCTTTAGTGTGCAATTAAGGATTGAGAAATACTAGTCCTTGTAAAACAGTTAAATGGTTTAGGTGGGAACAACTGAAGACCTTGGAATTTTTTCTCTAAACAGGTGTAGGGTAAACCCCCTGAGTACCTTTTGATTCAAGAAGCCAAAAAGAGACCCAGAGCCAGCAAACGAGACATGGGGTTGTACTGGGCACTTATATACAGGGAAGAGAGAATCCAGTGGTGGTGGGCTGGACAAGATATCTGCATGGCCCTGTGGCAGTGAGCTGGCCAGGACAACCATAACTGCTTGCAAACAGCATGTGGTTTATATAGCATTTTTACTTAACACCATCATCCCTTAATGACCTGCACCTGGCAACCTTCATGTGCTCCAAATGGGCCCGTGTGTGGCCCATGTTCCCATGGGATGCTCCGAGGGCTCAGATGTTCCTAATAGACAAGGAATGAATCTCTGGGTTGGCCACTCCCGGATTCCTTAGCTCAGAACGCACATGCAGGTGCGTCTGCCATACGGGAGCATTTTCAGGGTATGCTTATGTCATTGCTATCAGGGTGTTTACCATACACATGGTGTAAAAGGTGGATTCAAAGGAGAGAGTTAAGAAGTGTGGGAACCACCTATGATAAGGCAGTCAAGAGCTGTGCGAATAGAATGTAAAATACAAGGGATTATAAACAGAATTAATGACGAAAATATGAGTGATGGGGAGTTCATTAAAAATCTTTAATCAGGAAGATGGGAAAGAAATAACATGCTTAATAGGGAAAAATAGCGAAGGTTGCTGTTTTAAAGAAGGGTGAGATCTTAACAAAAGGTAAAGTCAGAGAAGAGACTGAAAACAGAAAACAAAACAAACTTCCAACTTTTAATACATGGAAACTATAGCAAAATTCAACAAATTTTCCTTGACTGGTGGGAATATTTGTTAAAAGATGGGTTAAAAACCCACATCTGGGAACAGTCTTTGACTTTGTCAAAACAATAATTCCCATCACTTTAATTAAGCAACACCTGACCCTACTGGGCTATTGTATTAAAAGTCACACCTAACAAAATGGGCCAAAACAAGTAGTATTCCTTTGTTTTGAGGAATGATCTTTGGAGTCCTGTAAATAGTGTGTCTGGGGTGAGTGAAGGGTCAGTACACTTAATCTTGCCTTATTAAAGGTTATTTGGTCCTTTCAGTCTAGAATAGCTTCTTTGGGGGAAACAGTTAATTCAAAGTTCAACCTTCCTGAAAGGCTGTTTCTCTCCTCTATCAAAGGCCTCTTGAAAGGAAAATGGATATGCTGTGGTCAAGAATAGGCCAAGATAAACATCCAGTACAGCATGATGAGTGGGATTGGAGCACAGGTGCACAGTCCCATGCATTATGTAACCTGTTTGTTAAGCTCATACTTGGCTCTGAGCCACTTTGTCTGTAAGGAGTGTAACTGCCCTGCTGCCACCGGCTCGCACGAGGCAGGAGAAAGAGAGAGTAAAGCTGCTGACTCTGTAAGAGAGAGCCAGAGCTAACCACCTTGCAGGCAGACAGTGGGGAGCCAGGAAATGGTGAGTGCTCCAGGGAGTGCAGCTGTATGCGTTGGGGCAGCAGGAGCCGAAGAGCTGGCTGCTGAGAAGGGCTGTGGCAGGAGCAGGCAGCCGAGACAAAGGCTTGTGCCCAGAGAGAGAATAAAGCCATATTTCACCTGACTGCAGCCCCGAGTGTTCTTTCAACTACCTACCAGTCATCCACCAACTCCCCCTTGAACCTCAGTTTGGGCTCAAACCTGACATCTCTCTTCCATTTCCTCCATTTCTAGAGACTGTCTAGGGGTGTGCATGTGTGTGTGGCTTACAGTTACTCTTGGTGGCCTCTATTGGTTTTTTTTGCCTTTTTTTCGGTCTCATGCTAGTCTCCACTGAAGTGAAGTTGATTGGTCTGGTCTAATCTTGCAGAGGTATGCTTATAACACTCATCTGTAAGTGCCCTCTGCCTAAGTCCATGGTTCCTACTATTTGTCACTGTTGTGATGTGCCTGCCCCATATCTCCTGTCTTGACTGCAGATCTCTAGTTGTCCAGCATCCTTCTCAGAACCCCTACAAATCCTACGTCTCTGAGCCCTTGGGAATCATAAGTCAGCTGTGGAGAATTGGTGCTACCTCAGGCTACTCTTAAATACTCACTGCTCTCTGATCATGGACTAATACCTCTCAGCCATGCTACACTGAGAAGGACAGAGCAGCCTCCCAGATAATTTTGGGTTCCTTCTCCACCCATTTAGGAATCTCTTTTCCCTTTGACTGAAGTCCATGGGTTGGGAAGGGTGTTGCATCTTCATCAGCACCATCCCACTTCCCTCCTTCAACCTTTCCCTTAGCAGACTCTAATATCTCTGGTGGGACTTCCTTGATATTATATCTCAAGTATTCTTTACACTATGGCTTCTAATAAAGCCTTATTTTCAGATCCCAAGGGTTTACTTTTCATTTGAAAGAAAGAGATTTTGGAACTTATAAAATCTCTCATTTTGGGTTGCAGTTTTGGAAGTTGAACATTGACATCGTTCTGTCTTTTCCAGATATAGCAATTCTAATCCCTCTGTGACAGAATCTCTTCTGTTTGGACTGTTGACTCACAAAGCCTAAAATATTTACAATCTGGTCCTTTACAGAAAATGTTTGTTGACTTCACATGTGCAGAAAGGAATCTAAAAGTTTAGGACTCCAAAGGCTTCGAACAGGAATGATTTGTTATATGTGTACTGTGTCCCTCTACCCTCAACTGTATTGTCTGAGGAGACTCAGAGGATACTCCCTTGAAAGCAGTGAGAAACACATTAGTGAGGGGAACACCCACACTCTGAAGAGCACTGTAGTGGCTCTCATATGTAAGCCACATATGATGGTGGGAAATACCACCATTGTGATGGGTTCCCTGATTCCAATAGGGATGATGGGACCCTGAAAGAGCAGAGGCCAATGGACAATACTTAACTGCCAAAGATAAAGCAGCCATATTTGTTATAAAGGCTGGCAGATTCTGATTACTGTAAAGGTAATCAGACTATTTAGACCTGCAGGAATTTTTGGTAGTGACTAATTGACCATGTGGTTACCAGAAATGAAAATGATGAGCAGCCTACTAAAAAGCTGCTTAATTTATAAAACAGAAACTGCAGGTCTGGTGGCTAAAAACCTGACTTGAGCCACCTAGTGGAGAGTGATGGATTTCTACCTACTTTTTAGAGCTAAACCAGTTCACAGGTTAGAACCCCCTGATTCAAGGGGAGGCCAGGTTCTTTTGAAGAAGGATGCTACAGCAGAACCAAATATAGAATGTAAAATTTCCCCTGATTCTTTCCCAAAGGGTGACTTACTAGCAGGACTGTGCACTGGGAAAAAGGAAATACCTAGACCGTGACTGTGTACTGGGAAAAAGGAAATACCCAGACTTTTCAGATATTCCTAGACACTTAATATGAACTGATGCTATTCCTGGGCACTCCAAACCTGCTATACTGTATCAGTCAAATGGGAGTTTATGGTGGCCAGGTGATAGACAAAGGCTTAGATAGAGGTAGAAGTTAGCTGGTAATTTCTTCCCTGGTTCCTGAATGTAGAGCTGCAAATATAGACATACTTGGCAATTGGCAAAATCTCTGCTTCTTGCTACCTTGTCAAGCTTTACCCCTTTGAGTATGTTATTGTCTATAATTTTTTTTTTTTGAGACAGAGTTTTGCTGTTGTTTCCTAGGCTGGAATGCAATGGCATGATCTCAGCTCACTGCAACCTCTGCCTCCCGGGTTCAAGCGATTCTCCTGCCTCAGCCTCCTGAGTAGCTGGGATTACAGGCATGCACCACCACACCCAGCTAATTTTGTATTGATGGGGTTTCACCATGTTGGTCAGGCTGGTCTCGAACTCCCGACCTCAGGTAATCCACCCGCCTTGGCCTCCCAAAGTGCTGGGATTACAGACGTGAGCCACCACACCCAGCCGCTTGTCTATGATTTTAAAAAAAATGTAATCTTTAATTCATTAAGCCAAATTTATGTGTGTTTATTAATTTAAGCATGTACATTTTTTGGGGGAGGATTTTTTAAAATTTAATTTTAATTTTAAGTTCTGGGGTACATGTGCAGGACGTGCAGGTTTGTTACTTAGGTAAGCATGTGACATGGTGGTTTGCTGCACCTATCAACCCATCACCTAGGAATTAAGCCTTGCATGCATTAGCTATTTATCCTGATGCTCTCCCTCCCTGCCGACAGGCCTCAGTGTATGTTGTTCACCTCCCTGTGTCCATGCGTTCTTATTGTTCGGCTCCTATTTATAAGTGAGAACATGGGGTGTTTGCTTTTCTGTTCCTGTGTTAGTTTGCTGAGAATGATGACTTCCAGCTCTATCCATGTTCCTGCAAAAGACATGATTTCATTCCTTTTTATGGCTGCGTAGTATTCTATGGTGTATATGTACCACACTTTCTTTATCCAGTCTTATCATTAATGGGCGTTTGGGTTGATTCCATGTCTTTGCTATTGTAAATAGTGCTGCAATAAACATATGTGTGCATGTATCTTTATAATGGAGTGATTTATATTCCTTTGGATATATGCCCAGTAATGGAATTGCTGGGTGAAATGATATTTCTGGTTCTAGATTTTTGAGGAATCGTCACGCTGTCTTACACAATAGTTGAACTAATTTACATTCCCAACAGTGTAAAAGCATTCCTATTTCTCCACAGCCTCACAAGCATCTGTTGTTTCCTGACTTTTTAATAATTGCCATTCTGACTGCTGTGAGATGGTATCTCATTGTGGTTTTGATTTGCATTTCTCTAATGATCAGTGATGTCGAGTTTTTTTCCATATGGTTGTTGGCCACATAAATGTCTTCTGAGAAGGGTCTGTTCATGTCCTTTGTCCACTTTTTGATGGGGTTATTTCTTTTTTTCCTGTAAATTTGTTTAAATTCCTTGTAGCTTCTGAATATTAGGACTTTGTCAGATTCCAAAAATTTTCTTCCATTCTGTAGGTTGCCTGTTCACTATGATGATAGTTTCTTTTGCTCTGCAGAAGCTCTTTAGTTTATTTAGGACCCATTGTCAATTTTTGTTTTTGTAAGCATGTACGTTTTTTATGACAAGAAAACTTCTGAAGTCTTTTTTACTGAAAAGTTAAAAGTGAAACAAAAAATCTAGTTTATTGTAGTATTTTATCAATTTTCTATATGTTTATAATTTTTCATAGCAAAACCGTTTGGAGAAAACAAAGTTTGATTTGATTAAAAATTTTCAAGAACATTGTTTATAAACTTTAAAAGAAGATGTCCTAACAACTACTCTTGACAACAACTATTGTGTATTTTGAGTTTACTTTTTTTGAGAAAAATAATTGTGCCACATGCCATTATTGTAATATGTATTGTTTTAAGCCCGAGAATGAAAAAGAGATACTATTATTTGACTTACGTATCTCTTTAGAATAATTTCAAAACAGAAATCGCTTTGGCTAGCACTTTCTTGGTATCATGAAGCCTTTGATATTTTTGATCCAGAAGTTCCATGGATCCAAGTGCATTCATTAATTAGAACTCATTTTAGGGTAGGGATATTTCTTTCTGCCAGACACCTGGTTATTTAGATGGGCAATGGTGTCTTTCTCTTAAATGTTAAACTCAATCACATTCCCTCCTTCCTTCCTCTTCAAACCAAAGGAACCACTATTCTCTATTTGGTACTTAACATTTTAAGCCAAATGCATTGTCATTATTTTAATCACATTTGTATTCATCCCATAACAAGATAGTGGAGTTTCAAAACTTCAAATAAATATTAGTACGTTAGTTATCCTTCTGCCACTGTGAGGCTTTCCTATTTTAGTACATGTGGTTCTGTGTTACTCTTTTTATAGCCATGTGGTTTTCCAAAGTATAAATATACCACAAATTACATACCTATTCTGTCATTGATGGGCACTTATGTTGTATCCAAATGTTTTACAAGTAATGTTTGTATAATAATCCATGGTCATATTTGCAAAAATTTCTTTGGCAGCAGAACTGCAAGTTATTGGATCTGTGCATCTTCGACTTTATCAGATGTTCTCAAATTGTTCTCCAAAGTGATTTGCACCAAACTATACACTGGTTTACTATTACTTGATTTTTAAATTTTTATTTATTGGATGGATGTGTAAAAATTCTCACTGTAGCTTTCATTAGTGTTTCCTTCATTACTAGTAAAGTCAACTACTTTTTCCAATTTTTGCCCATTATTCTTTTGGACTGTTTTTCTTACCAAAGTTTTTTAAAAAATACATTTGGGATATTAATCATTTGCTATATAAAAGGGTTTCAGATAAGTTTTCTTAGTCTATGTCTGGTCTTTTCACTTTAGAAAATGGGGACTCTTAATGTTCAAAAATTTTAAATTTTTATAAGTTACTTTCTTATGGTTTATTTTAGGAGATCTTGCAGACCTTTTTTCTTTTTTTTTTTTAACTTTTAAGTTCGGGGGTACATGTGCAGGTTTGTTATACAGGTAAACTTGTGTCATGCGGGTTTGTTGTACAGATTATTTTGTCACTCACGTACTAAGCCTGGTACTCATTAGTTATTTTTCCTGATTCTCTCCCTCCTCCCACTTTCCTCTCTCCACTAGACCCCAGTGTCTGTTGTTCCCTTCTATGTGTCCGTGTGTTCTCAGCATTTAGCTCCCACTTATAAGTGAGAACATGAGGTATTTGGTTTTCTGTTCCTGCATTAGTATGCTAAGGATAATGGCCTCCAGCTCCATGCATGTTCCTGCAAAGGACATGATCTAATTCATTTTTATGACTGCATAGTATTCTATAGTGTATATGTACCACATTTTCTTATCCAGTTTACCATAGATAGGCATTAAGGTTGTTTCCATGTCTTTGCTATTATTAATAGTGCTGCAATGAACAATTGCATGAATGTGTCTTTATGATAGAACTATTTATATTCCTTTGGGTATATACTCAGTAATGGAATTGCTGGCTTGAATGGTTTTTCTGTCTTTGAGGAATTGCCACACTGCTATCAACAGTGATTGAACTAAATTACACTCCCACCAACAATGTATAAGTGTTCCTTTTTCTCTGCAACCTTGCCAGTGTCTATTATTTTTTGGCTTTTTAGTAATAGCCATTCTAACTGGTGTTAGATGGTATTTCATTGTGATTTTGATTTGCATTTCTCTATTGATTGGTAATGTTGACCTTTTTTTCATATGGTCATTGGCTGCATAAATGTCTTCATTTGAGAAGTGTTTGTTTATATCTTTTGTCCACTTTTTAATGGGGTGGTTTGTTTTTCTCTTGTCAATTTGTTTCAATTCCTTATAGTTGCTGGATATTAGACCTCTGTCAGATGCATAGTTTGCAAAATTTTTCTCCCATTCTCTAGGTTGTCTGTTTACTTTGATGATAATTTATTTTGTTGTGCAGAAACTCTTAATTTTAATTAGATCCTATTTGTCAATTTTTGCTTTTGTTGCAATTGCTTTGGTATCTTCATCATGAAATCTTTGACTGTTTCTATGTCCAGAATGGTATTGCCTAGGTTGTCTTCCAGGGCTTTTAGAGTTTTACATTTAGGCCTTTAATCCATCTTGAGTTGATTTTTGTATATGATGTAAGGAAGGGTCCAGTTTCAATCTCCTGCATATAGCTGGCCAGTTATTCCAGCACCAATTATCGAATAGGGAGTCCTTTCCCCACTGCTTGTTTTTGTCAACTTTGTCAAAGATCAGACAGTTGTAGATGTGCAGGCTTATTTCTGCGCTCTCTATTCTGTTTCATTGGTCTATGTGTCTGTTTTTGTACCAGTACTGTGCTGTTTTGGTTACTGTAGCCCTGTAGAATAGTTTGAAGCAGGGTAGTGTGATGCCTCCAGCTTTGTTCCTTTTGCTTAGGATTGTCGTGGCTATTCGGGAAAAAGTTTTTTTTTGTTTTTTTTTCTTTTTTTTTTTTCAATTTTTAAGCTCTCCTATATAAAAATTTCCTTTTAATATGTAGGTTTTTTAGTTATCTTGAGATAACTGGAAAACCAGTTATTAACAAACTTTTTTTTGGATATTTCAACTTTTCTTTATGGTGAAATATCAAGTTTCTCAATACATACCTGTTTTTGGTTCTTTCTTCTGTTCTATTTATCTACTTCTGAGGTCATAGTATACCATTTAAACTGTATTATAAGTCTTCATGTTAGGTAGGGTAAGCCCCCTCTCCCCTATCATATTTTTTGTATTTTTTTTCAAAATGTTTTTGGCTATTAGTGGCCCTTTGATTTTTTTCATATAAATTTTAGAATCAGCTGGTCGAATTAGTAAAATTTTCTCTGGATTTTTAGTTGAAACTATATCAGTTTTAAAGATTAATTTGGGCAGAATGTGTGTCTTTATGTGAATTGGTCTCCTTTAATGTAATTCCGTAAAGTCTTACAATGTCTCACATATCCTTTGCTACATTTATTTCTAGGTACCTGACATTTTTGTTGCTATTATTACAAAGGATATTTCTTAAAATTATATTATACAGCTATTTATTGCTAGTTTAGGAATATATTTGGTACATTACATCCAATTAACTGTAATAATTTGTCTATAGTTTCTTGTAGGATTATTTTGTAGGTGGTCACATTGTCTGATAATAATGTCAATTTTTATTTCCCTCATTTCCAACCGTTCCATATTTTTATTTTTTCTTGTTTAGCTTCATGGTTAGGACAACCTCTAGAACCACATCAAATAGTGTAGTGATGGGGGGTACTCTGTTTCTACTTTTAATGGCAATGTTTCTAACAGTTCACCATTAACTGTAGTCTTTGCTTGTAATCAGTGGTTGAGAATTTGTCTTTGATTCCAGCACCTAACCTGGTATCTGATATATAGAAGGTGCCCACTGAATAATTATTGATTTAAATTCTATTATTCTTTCTAGTATATGGGCATATATTAGGTAAGGGCATTTCTGTCAGGCATAAAAATCTCAGAAAATTATACACCTAAATGCACAGTGATTAAAGTTTGCAATCTGGTGTAGCATCTTAAATTATCCAGAGGAGATGTCAACTTGAATATTTAAGAATCTTTTTAATCTCTGTGATAAACAGGAAGAAGTTACTCTGCAACTGAGGAGAATTGATTTATGACAAAATTGTCGTTTTTAAACATCTGTTAATGTCAACTCACTAGGCGTAAACATTCAAATGTCAAACATGTCATTCAGAAGCTATGTTTTTGTGTATGCCTTCTTCAAAAACAAAAACCAATACTAGGCATTTGGAGAGGGAAGTCAGATTCCACAGTTCTGCTACTGTCTTAGTTTTCTATTGCTATGTAACAAATTATCACAAAGTGAGAAGCTTATAACACTGCTAATTTATTATCCCAGGGTTTTCAGGGCGAGGAGTCTGGGTACGGGTTAGCTGAACTCTCTGTTTGAGTCTTAAGGGCCGCAATCCCAGTGCCAGCTTTGCTGTGGTTCTTATCTGGGTTTAGGGACCTTTTACAAGTTCGTTCAGGTTGTTGGCAGATTTTAATTTCTTGCAGCTCCAGGACCGATGTCCATGTTTTCTTTCTAGCTGTTGTCTGGGCACCTCTCTAAGCAATTGAAGGCCACCCCTCTCTGTAGACAGCTTGCAACATGGCTACAGTATTTGCTTTCCTTCTCTTAAGCCAACCAGAGAAAATTCTTGCTTTGAAGGGATCACCTGATTAGGATAGAACAACTAAGGTAACCTACCTTTTGATTTACTCAGTTAACAGATTTGGGACCTTGATTATAGCTGCAAAATCTCTTTTGTCATGCAATGTAACAATCACTGGAGTGAAATCTTACATTCATAGGTTCTCCCCACACACAAGGGAATAGGGTTATACAGGATGAGGGGCAATGGGATCATTTTAGGATTCCAATTATCACAGATCCTGCATATATGCAGAGTGTCACTCTCCTCTTTCTTCCACTCTCTCAGAGAAGCATTTTCTTTCTTGTTTCATGGCATCATCTTAAGGTGTCAATGAATCTTTCTCTTTTCTAAATATTTGCATATACCTTAAGCTGCCAAATGCCTTACATTGATAGTATGGTTTCAGCCTCATTTCTTAGATAAGGCTGGGGACCATCTTTTTCATGTGCCCTTCAGTAGCTGGATAATTTATGAATTTTAATCCAAGAGCTTCTGAGTTTCACTGGTTTACAGCTGATGTTTCAGTTATATTCAAAGCCACATGTATACACACACATCCAGCCATGCCCATGATATATTTGGTAACTTATTGTAAAGTTTTACTAATGTCTTGCTGTTAGTCAGCAATAATTTCTGGTATAATTTTATTCTTTTGCAGTTTGAATATGTTAGAGTGTTTACAAAATTATGACAGCATTAGAGAATCCTAAAGTGACAGAAAAAACATTTTCATAGTATTTTGTTTTACCTTTGAGAGATGTGGTTTTTATTATTAATACTTACATTTCTGTTTATTAGTAATACCTACATTTATAGTTTACAAGGCATCATGCTACATATGTATCTCATAATGCTTAGCAGCGATGTTGTAAGTGAGGAAAGGAATACCAAGGTTGGTGATTCCTCAAATTATGCAGGTAGAATTGGGTAGAACTGGGAATCCAACCAAGGAATTTTGAGTTCAAGCTCTTTCATATAACCTTTTCACTACCATATGAGTAGAAAGAGTTTATAAGTATATCATGTTTTCATAAAATAATAGAGACATAACTTTATAGAATTGGAGGGATATCATCTTATTTTGTGCAACTCTGAACTCATTTCAAAGAATGACTATTTCATTTACCTCGAGATTTATGTACAACTCTTTATGAATTGGTTTTATTTCTATTATGCCCTATCATTTATATTTGGCATATGATTCTTGTCTGCTTCATGTTTTCCTTGTATTTTTATGAGGCTGTAAATCTTATTTATAAAGGGAACAAATGTAAAACAGTCCAGTTAACAGATTTATTCAAGGATTTCTCAGCCTTTCACACTTAGACTATTCCTTAACAACATTTCATTGTCTAGAGACAAATTTCCTAAGAAAGAATGAAAAAATATTCGAAATAGAAATATTCATGAGGTTTGGAGATTGATGAAGACATTCTGCTTGGCAAGAGGCTTTTGTTAAGTAGATGGAACTTACAAATAGAGAGATGGATGGTATAAGTGGGTCAATATCAGGTAACTTTTAAAATTTAATTATTTTAAATAGGTAATATAGGCAGATTATAAATTCAAATAGGTAAAAAGAGTGTAGTAAGAAATGAGTTTTTCTTTCAATTCCATGTTCCAGTCCCTGTCAATAGTATGATGGCTTGCAGTGAGAATTTGCAGAAATTTCACCCTTTTTCAAAATGGGAAAAAAGATTTGCCAGTGTTTGAAAGTAATGGAATTTAAGAAGGAGTGGGAAATGGCAGTAAAGTGCACTTGTATGCATACAAAGAAAAACTTCTGGACATCTCATATCCAAAAGAATTTTGCCCTTGAATCGATAAAATGTTGAATGACTGAGAGAACTTATACTATTTGTGTACATGATTGCTATATTCAGCACAAAATGACAAACATTTCTCACTTATTGAGCTGCTTCTACCATGTTCTTGTTACGCTTATTAATAGAGTACCACTCCTTCAATCGTCTTTACTTGGGTTAGTCTCTCAGTTACACTGTGGAATCCACCTATGCTATGTCATTATAGAATCACGATGCTGTGGGTAGAACTGCATCACTTAAAAAGATACGTTGAAGTGCAAACCTCTGGAACTTGTGAATGTGACCTTAGTTTTGAAACAGCATCTTCGCACATATAATCAAATTAAGATGAGGTTAAGATTGGAGTAGGCTCTAAATATAATGACCAGTATCCTTCTAATAAGGCCATATGAGGGCAAAGGTGCACACAGAAAAATACCATATGATGGCTGGGACAGAGATTGGAGTGTTACAATTGCAAGGCAGGGAATGTCAGGGACTGCCAGTGATCACCAGAATCTAGGAGAAAATCATGGAAGAGATTCATATGTAGAGCCTTCAAAGGAAACCAGCCTTGCTGATTCTTGACTTTGGAGGTCTAGCCTCTAGAAATGGGAGAATATTTTTCTGATATTTTAAGCCATGTAGTTTGTGGTACTTTGTTGTGGCAGCCCTAGGAAACTAACACAGGAGGAAAGGCAGGAAGAAAACTTTTTTTTTTTTTTTTTTTACTGAGAAGCTGTTTATGTGCTAGGTACTATGCGATACACACATTATGTCATTACTGTTCTTCTCACAACTTCCTTGCAGGGTAGATATTATTCCCATTTTATAGCTACAAAACCTCAGGCTGAGTAGTCTTAAATAAGTTTTCCAAAGTTACACAGTAAATGGTCTCTATCTGATACAGAAGCAATTATAACACATTATTGCTGATGATCTCTCATCTACAAAGGGACAGCTAAACTTAGAGATGTTTTTAGCCACCTGGGGCTTCCCACATGGTTGATTTTAGGAGAATTGGAAGCAAAAAATATACCTCCTACTAATGTCTAAAATTTCACTATTTTTCATTATTAATATTTATTTTTGCAATGTAAATATTCCTAGAAGAAATAGCATATGCCCATGGAAACATAAATTTATCAGGTGTTTTTGTTATTTTTCTCTGATGTCACAGAAGCTCTACAGCTTAAGACCGTTGGATACATGATGAAAAGATGGGCATGGTTTAGTGAAAGGTATAGAAAGAGAAGGTAGAGTAGCAATATAAAATAAATCCTGCCCACTTAGGATTTTGCTAAGGTCTGGCAAGTATTTCTTATATATTTGTTTATCCTTAATCACTTTTGTTGTTAGGGCTGACATCATCATCACTGGAGATTTATATTTGTAATAGTGTTAAATATAAGGACTAAGTTGGAATATTTGGTAGAGGTAGGACAATAAAATATATGTCTGACACATTACTTGGCTCAAGCAACTATTTGATATTCTAAATGCGGTTGAAAAAATTTAACGTAATATAGTTGTGTTGTTTGTTTTGGGTTTTTTCTGAGACGGATTCTCGATCTGTCACCAGGCTGGAGTGCAGTGGCACGACCTTGGCTCACTGCAACCTCCACCTCCTGGGTTCAAGCAATTCTCCTGCCTCAGCCTCCCAAGTAGCTGGGACTATAGGCATGCACCACCAAGCCCAGCTAATTTTTGCATTTTTAGTAGAGAGGGGGTTTCACCATGTTGGCCAGGATGGTCTTGATTTCTTGACCTTGTGATCTGCCCACCTTGGCTTCCCAAAGTGCTGGGATTACAGGCATGAGCCACCGCACCTGGCCAGTTGTGTTTTATTCTGCATATAATACATTTTTACCGTAAGGAATTTAGAAAACATAGATAAGAGAAAAGAAGAAAATGACTAATCACACCATCCTAAGTCTGGCAAAGCTCTATTTCAGTATGTGTTTTCAGGACATATTGTATGAATACTTAAAAATTAAATGAGATAATACCAGCATGTAGTTTTGAACTATTGGAAAGTTTTCAAATAAAATAAAAATAAATGAAGGAATACAAATATGGTATGCCTAATACAGTTTAATGATTATTTGAATTTCTGCAAATAGACTTTTCTTGTTTTAGGTACAGCTACTTATTGAAGACTAAGTAAAAAGACATTTTAAAGATTCGTTTCCATTTTCTGCAGAACTTAAAATCTCATCCCAGGGCTCAGAGTAGAGTCTGTCTTACTTTATTGGTCATCAGTCCATATTCCTGATACCTCATCCAGTATAGCTAAGTGATGAAAGTGATGATTTTCTTTTGCTCTTCCCATCTTTCCATTTTTATAGTTTCAAAGTGAAATTATCATAGAATGTGCATTATAGCTAAATCACAAGTTGGCTGCTTGACAAAAGTAAGATTGAGTCAAACCACTCAGATTTTTAGAGGTTTTGATTGTAATGAATGTTATTTTCATTACTATCAAATATAGATCTATACTTCATTTCTAAATCTGTACTTCATGTGTCTCAGAGGTCTTTTGGAAGAAAACTGATGTGTTGGTGCTCAGTGGAATGATGAGAACTCCTGGAGTAATGTGGTATCATGATGGCTAAGAATCTTACCTGTAGTGGATTGCACTTGCAACAGGTAGAAGGTAAAATACTGGCAGCTACAGTAATAGAATGATGTGGGGGAAATAATAAGGACTGTATAATTGTCTGGCCTTTGCTAACTGCTTTAAAAGGCTTGATGAAGGATAACCACAGGGTCAGGTCAGCCAACCATCAATCAGGACACTGTGAAACCCAGCAGGCCTTCAAGGCAGTTTTTGAAGTGATCTTTATCTCCTGCAGCCAGAGAATAGATTGGGACTGGAATTTAATTGTGACGGTGGTCAAGTTGCAAAGGAGATGGAGTGAGAAGCCTTGGCAGGTTTCCTAAATTAGATTCAGGGCTCAGATCACGGAAACTTGAGAACTGGAATGAAGACATTTGGTGGATGTGCCAGAGAATTTTGAACCCTTTATTCTCCTGTGCTGTCAGAGGTGACCCCCACCTACTGGCTAGAGGAGAGTATCCTCTCCTTGCCGGGGAAAAAGAAAACTCTCCTGAAAGACCTCAACACAGGCAAATGCCTTGCAAAATAATGCATGTTTTCCTTCCTTCTCTCATTGTCTAGAGGCTAGAAATAAGGGTCAAATCTGAGCATTCCTTGAGGAGAAAAGTCTGGGAGGAATAGTTTACTCTTTAAAGGATGGCAGGATCTGGATAGGCTGTACCAACAGGAACTAGGTAAGCAGGTGTGGAAATAGATCTTGTGGCCATTAGCCAGGGGCTTGGTGCAGAATATAAGGCTGGTAAGTGGAGAGTTTATTGACTTGGGTTCATCTTCCCATGACTCAAGATTTAACATCCTAGTGAAAACACCTGGAGTCCATCATAATGCCCTGCTAGGATGGCTCTTTGAAGCTAGTTAGAGAAGCCAGAACCTTTAGACAGAGTATTGAGGAATGGAGTTAGAAGCTCAGGGAAGTGGGCATGTTAGAATGGATTTATTGTGGGAGACTAGAAAACTCTCATTCCTGCCTCTGTTCCCGGGGAGAGCCCTGATGACACTTCATTCACTAAAGCAATAAGGAATGCACCTTGAGGCAGACATTGGCATCTTCGAGAAGCTCTGTAGTTACTATCCTCTTTACGCTATGGTTGAGAGTTGGGGATTGGCATCTGTGGTTGCCTAGACAAAATAGGAGTGATAGGATTCCAGAATTTCTGAGGCCAAATGGTGGTACCTTAGACAGAACAAATGAGCAAAAAGGCCAGATGAATAACCAGGAGGCCTTGACCCACTGGGACCTGTGGCAAGTGTTCATACATCATGGTGTTCCCAATAGAAGAGACATGGAAAGCCCATTAGAGGTACAGCTTGTTAACATCAACAAATGGAAAAAAAAAGAGTTGTGAACAGAAGACTGATGTCAGATGGGATGATGGACAATGAATAGATTCCAGACTGAGCTAGAGAGATCTGAGCTAGTTCACAGAGCCAGAGCCCATTCATTGAAGGGAAGGCTAGGTTCACTTGAGGAGGGACCCTGAGAGGTTACTTCATGTGTATGCCATAAATATGTCTCCATTCCTGCCCCAAAAGGACTTAAAGCATATATCAGATTACATGTTGAAAAAAGGCCTTTCAAAGGGCTTTGGATAAATTATCTGAGCTGGCACTTAAAATAGGGGACATTTTAAACAGGAATATTACTATGATCCCTAGTTAAAGTGACACCTTGGAAGAGCAGATGCTAAATGGAATCCTGACCTAAATATATCTTACAGTGAGTCCAGCTCCCAACACCAAGAAACAGAATCCCAAGTGAAACTGCAACCTGGGAGAAATTGCAGAGGTTAGTGCTACTCCCAAAGACTTAAAGAATGCAGGGTTGCTTCCAACACATTATTTTTCAATTCACCTGTTTGACCCAAGCAACAACAACATGAATTTTGGTAGACGGTGGTGGACTACCACAAACTTAACCAAGTGGTGGGTGCAACTGCAGTGGTGTCAGGTATTTTATTTCCATTAGAATCAACTAATATAGCCTCTGGTACTTGGTATTGATCTAACAAATGCAGTTTTCAATCTCTATCAATCAAGAGTTTCATAATTAATTCACTTTTATGTTAGATGGACAGTAGTATACAGTCACTATTTTCCACAGGTATTATTAACACTCTTATAGTCTATAAAAATATAGTCTGTGGGGACTCTGATTATTTTAATATTTCACAGATCATTTCATTTGTCCACTACATTGATGCCATTGTGCCAACTGGTCCATGTGTGGTGACGATGATGGATCTGATGTGCAGGAAGAAGAGAGTACCCTAGTTGCCCCAGTAAGGCACGTTTGTGTCAGAAGCTGGGAGAAGGACCCTATAAAGTTTCAGAGTTTCAGAGTAGCAATGATGGCAGAGGTTAAGACTCGTATCTGAGCCAGATCAGCCAGGATGAGTGGGCTACTAGTGCTGCTGAATGCTGGGCCTATCAGAAGCAGAGATCAATTATATGTTCCCATCCCTCAAGGAGATTAAGTAATCACTTGATGGCAAGTTGATTACATCAATCCCCTTCCATCCTGAAGATGAAACTGATTCTTCAATTGCTATCTTTTCTAGATATGGGTTTCCTTCCTTGATAACGTGGTTTCTGCAACACCTCATTCAAGCACTTACAGAATGTATGATTTACAAAAGCAATATTGTAAACATCCTGTCAGATCAAGAGCCTAATTTCATAGAGAAAGAGGTGAGTAAGCAAGAGTATGGCCAAATAGTTTTCTGGTCCTGCCACACACCACATCCCCTCGAAAAAAACCAAATGATTAAAATTATGGAGTGATTTAGTCAATGTCCTTCAGAATTGCCTTAAATCATTAGCGATATATAGCGAGGTGTCTCTCATGGCTAAAATATACAGATCCAGGAAGCAAGACATGGAAACAGAATTAGTTCCCCTCCCTATCATCCTGAGGTCCACCTCAGGATGGAATTCACGTTTTCCTTTTTTAAATAAATTAGCTCTGCTATATTAGGGGAATATTTGCACTCAGCAATATGGTAAGTGCCCACTAAACCTGCAATTGTGACTACTTCAAAAGGGTCGAAAGTGATTCCTATGTTGTGGGCTCCTCATGCCAGCAGAATGGCAGCCAAAAAAGAAGTATATTCCTGGGGGAAATGAGCCCCATGATCCTGAAGAGCTAGAGTTGCTACTACACAGTAGAACTCATGAGGTGCACTTGTGTGTCCATGTCTGGTGACGATGATGAACCAGAAATTGCAGTGACCATAACATGGTAAGAACAAAACAACTAAGAACTCAGAATCAGCTGAAGGTTTGGGTGACTCCATTAGACAAGCAACCTATATCAGCAAAAGAGGGACTGAGCAACCTGATGGACAAAAGGGAGAGAGAAATTACAAAGTGTAATAGAGAAGTGAAATATGAATATGAATTATGATTTGGGTACCAGTTGCAGCATTTGTAGTTTCTACCTGTAACTGTTGTATATGAAGCTTTTTGAAGAGGCCACCACCTTGAACACTCAGTGATGAATTGCATTTAATATAGGGTACAAGTGGGTCTCAATGGTACCAGGGGTGGACTGCATCAAGAGGATGTGCCCCACCTCACATCCTGTGAGCTATACCTTTTTATCCGGCTGTGGCTGGGGAGGATAGTTCCATGCATGTTTTGACTCATTTTGCAGTGACGACATCTTGCCTCAGATCTCTATTGTATGTCTTTGATCTCAGGCCTAGGGTTCCTCTGACGCTGAGGATGAAGGAGGTGTGAAATAGGCAGTTGAAATAGGGATCCAGATCATAGGAGGTCGATCTGGAGAGGTAAGTGTGTTTCTAGACTGCAGAAGGAATCTAAAGACCTGGGAGGGAAAAATTTCTCTAGGGAGAATTTCAGCAGTGAAATTAGACAGTTCATAGGGAAGAGTCCCAAAGAATATTTAAAACACTTATAGTCAAGGGACAGGTAATATATATGTGAGGAGAAAACATTGGCAAAGAAGCTTGAAGAGCAGTCTGCAATAATACTGGGAGAATGCTTCATGTTTTTATTCAAGGATGACTTAACTTGGCTGAACTCTCCATTTTATGTGAAAAACAGAAAAAATACCTTATATGCATTGCTATTTATGATCTATACAGCCCTCCTATAAATTTTTACAATTGATACATTAAAAATACATAATAAGCTCAGCTGTCAATATTATCCCATTTTAGAGCTAAGTATGTTGGATCCCTGACTTCCTTGATAAATAGTGGAGTGCTAGATGTAAAAGCAAAGCCTATCTTTTGTTAAACTGCAGATTCCAAGTTTGCAGCTTTAGGCTTCACATATTCCTATTAGGCCTGCCATCACAGCCTTGTGATGATCTGTATGTCTTAAGCGGGGCAAAGACATTTCTAGCTATGCCTTTATTTTAATCAGTGTATGTTAATGCACCTATGTGTAAAAGCGTTTATTAGTTACCCAAATGCGTTGTATAAATTTTAGGTAGAAGCCTCAAATGTTAGATTAACAAATATTGTTTCCCTTTTGGTAACTTATGGACTGAAATGAATGTATAAGTTTTAAAAAAGTGCACACAAAAGATGAAATAGTCATACTGATATTAGAATTCCTTTGAATAAATTTGTATGTGTAGGACATAGAAAGTAGAATACAAATTAACACATTTTCAATACAAATCTTTAATATTTTTGTCTGTTCTAACTATGTAGATAGGTAATGTTCAAAGAGATTTCTCTTGGGAGGAAAAAGATCATACTAAATTTTGTAAAGAGATACATTTTTGTAGCAGCAATAGTCAAATTTTTCACATTTCTCAATTTCATTGACTGCAGCCAGAAATGATCAAATTATCTACCCCCCTAATTTGGCATTAAAAATACAAGGCCAGGTGTGGTGGCTCATGCCTGTAATCCTAGCACTTTGGGAGGCCAAGGCGGGTGGACCACTTGAGGTCAGGAGTTCAAGACCAGGCTGGCCAACATGGTGAACCCCTATCTCTACTAAAAATACAAAAATAGGCTGGGTGTGATGGCAGGTGCCTGTAATCCCAGCTACTCAGGAGTCTGAGGCAGGGGAATTGCCTGAACCTGGGAGGCAGAGGTTGCAGTGAGTAAAGATCATGCCATTGCACTCCAGTCTGGGCAACAAGAGCGAAACTCCATCTGGAAAAAAACAAAACAAAACAAAACAAAAACCCAAAAAACAAAACACAAATAAGACTCTAGAGGGCACTCTACTCCTGTTGTTTTTCAAGAAGGCTTTTTAAATGTAACATGAAGGCAGATATTTAAAAGTCATTGTGAATACTTTCAAGAAGGTTAGAATTCTTACGCAAGATCTTGAATATCAGTTGTCAGCATGGAGCAGTGGGATTTTCCTGTTCTCTTTCAAGTGTTTTCAGTTGGGATGGTTTAAGTTCTTTAATGCCGAGGATACAATTAATTTCTCAAGAGAGTATACTTACATAAAAAAAGTTAGAGTTACAATATGTATAGGTATAATTGTTATCCCTACATTACTTTATGACATTTTACTTAATTACCTTGTATAACTGTTATTACTACTACTGTCATTTTTATCATTATTGTTGACATGAAATCAGAATTTTGAGATGCTTTCTGGGGAATAAGGTTATCAAAGTGTTTTGATTCAAGTAGCCTGGTTCTTCCCTATTTCCATGCACATGAAATGTATATAGGAGGGCCTCATTCCTAGGTTATAGTAGGTGCTAAATGAATGTTCCTTAAGTCTGAATCTGAAGTTAAAAAAATAACTTTTAATGTTATTGAATACATCACACTACATATTTGTATCTGTGCTCTCTGCTCTGGGCCATTCATGTTAAGAACCTGGTCTCCTGGGATTTTATTTAGCCCAGAGACCAGTTTTGCTTGTTAGTATGTTTTTAAAAATCTGAGTTAGACTGCATTTCAGTGATTGCATTCTAAATACTAAACAATACTTGCATTTTCCCATTGTCTGAGACCCTGTGCCCTTATACATTTCCTCATCTACCTGGCACCTAAAGCCACGTGTGTTTTAAACCTATGGATAGATCTAGGATCTTTTTGCTGGCAGCAGATGTCTCTCTCTCTCTTTTTTGGAGAGAGAGTCTCG
Organism: Pan troglodytes; assembly: GCF_028858775.2. Taxonomy (NCBI): domain Eukaryota; kingdom Metazoa; phylum Chordata; class Mammalia; order Primates; family Hominidae; genus Pan; species Pan troglodytes. The sequence goes on along the minus strand of NC_072411.2, from coordinate 84,688,992 downwards.
CTCTATCACCTAGGCTGGAGTACGATCACACCTAGATATGATCACGGCTCACTGCAGCCTCAAACTCCTGGGCTCAAGTGATCCTCTTATCTCAACCTTCCGAGTAGCTGAGACTACAAGCATGAGCTACCATGTCTGGCTAATTAAAAAAAATTTTTTTTGTAGGCCGGGCACAGTGGCTCACACCTGTAATCCCAGCACGTTGGGAGGCTGAGGTGGATGGATCACAAGGTCAGGAGTTTAAGACCAGCCTGGCCAAGATGGTGAAACCCTGTTTCTTCTAAAAATACAAAAATTAGCCGGACGTGGTGGCAGGCGCCTGTAATCCCAGCTACTTGGGAGGCTGAGGCAAATAATTGCCTAAACCTGGGAGGCAGAGGTTGCAGTGAACTGAGATTGCGCCCCTGCAATCAAGCCTGGGTGAAAAAGCGGGACTCCATCTCAATTTTTTTTTTTTTTTTTTGTATAGAGTGGGGTCTTGGTATGTTGCCCAGGCTGGTCTCGAACTGCTGGGCTCAAGAGACCCTCCCACCTTGGCCTCCCAAAGTGCTGGAATTACAATTGTCAGCCACTGCTCCCGGCCAGTAGATGTCTCTCTTGAACATCATTTCATGATTGAATAAGGTTTACCTGCCCCCTGAAAAAACCTCTTTAGCTTCCTGCGTCTCTCTATGTTCTACGGCTGGGACTTTATTCCTATTTGTAGGCTCAAATTTCCTACCTCTGACCAAGGGGAACTGAAGTGTTAGGAATAGCTCATGTTGCTTTTCCTATTCTGATTTTGGTTTCTGTGCTAATAACTTATGTTGCACAAAGCTGCTACCACATACCCTGTCGCCAGGCAGTGGGTACCAAGATTGTTTTTAATATGTCTGAATCTTATCTTGGTAATCTCTCAGCTATCCAGTTTCTTCTCCACTAAGTCACACCTCATTTTCTTCTTTCTATGCCTGAAGATGATAGTTTCAGGTGTATTCTAGGCCACCAGAGGGGCCTGCTGCCTGCTGCCACTTACACACACCTCACAATTTTTCCATTCTACATTCCCATTGCAGTGTTTCCCCACCCACTTGTAGGGACACATCTTGTTTGACTGTCCTGATACGAGCACTTGCTCTCGTACCCTTTACCTAGTAGCAATAATTGCTCATATTTAGGTGGCACTTTCAAACACCAGCTCTGATAATAACATCTATAAACTGGATATCATCACTTCTTTTGTATAGATGATAAAAATGTGACTGGAAGAGTTGGCATTTGCACCCATGTCTTCATATTACAGGTATTAGGATGCTTTGTTGTTGTTTATTTAAATTAATTGCAACTGGCTTTAACTGCCTTGTCTTGAATTTTTTTTTTTTTTTTTTTTAAAGAGACAGGGTCTTGCTCTGCCACCCAGGCTGAGTGCAGTAACATGATTATGACTCACTGCAGCCTCAATCTCCTGGGATCAAGTGATCCTCCTCCCTCAGCCTCCCAAGCAGCCAGGACTCCAGGCATGCACCAGTGCACCACTACATCCAGGTAATTTTTTAAATTTTTTTTTTTTTTTTTGTGGGGACAGGGTCTTGCTTGCTCTGTTGTCCATGCTGGTCTCAAACTCCTGGCCACAAGGGATCCTCCAGCCTCAGCTTCCTAAGTGCTGGGATTACAGGTGTGAGCCACTGTGCCCAGCCTGGACTTATTACTGCATCTACTTAAGCTCTTGCCACAAACTGTGAGGCCTTAATGTTTTTGTTCTGCTCATCTGAATCAGAGCTCCTATTCTGACTCCAACAACTGGACCGTCTTATTAAGAATGAGGCTTACTACTCCCAAGGCTCAGAATGTCCCAACAAGCCCATAGAAACATCTTTTTAGCTACAGTGCTAGCTCAAACTTACCTGATGAGGATCACGTGAGGCACTTGTTATGTGCACAGATTGCCAGGTTACCAGGTTTCTTCTCCAATATACTATGGTTTTTCCAATATACCATGGTTTAGTAGGTCCGGGCTGAGGCCTGAGAGTTTTTTAAACAAGTGTTCTAGTCAGTTCTTATCTTCAAGCAAATTTGAAAATAAGCTTCCTAGAGGAAAGTCTCTCAGAAGGATGTGAGGTTAACCTGCCGATACTCACCTCACTTCCTTTCCTGTGCCTTTTTTTTCCTCAGTAAATTTGGGCATCTTTCTCTCCCTTTTTTGTCCTCCTCTGCCTGGCTCCTCCTGTCAATGACAGAATTTCATCTAATTGTTTATCAGCTCACTATGTAATTTGGGTTTGGAAAGCCAATTTTTCTACAGAGGCTTCTTATGCTAAATTGAACTGGAGTAAATGATTCTGAAATTGTAGCCACCAAGATGATTTAGTCTTTACTGTAGCATCGTATCTTTAAAAGCCATACACTAATGAAAGGTTTTGGAACCAGATGGTGTTCAGCTTAAGTCTTATCTGCTCAGAAAAAGGTGACGTGTCTTTTCCTAAGTGACTCCATTTTATCCCTGCAGAAGCTGCTGATTATCTCGATAGTCTGTCTCAATAACTATCTCAATAACTCTTAATAGACTACCTCAATAACCCTTAAATTGAATTCCATGAGGCTCTTGGCACATTATAAAAACAAAGCACATAAAGATACCATAGGAAAAATGACAAATTATATGATTGTTATTGTATTAAGTTGTTCTGGGAAGGTGTACGATCCAATCTAATCTAACTATGCTTTATTGGAAAGAGACCAGAAATAAATTCTGATCTTGAAAACTGCTGATCCATCCATTCAGTAATCTATCTTGTCAAGATCCCTCGTCTGTGCAAGCATCACCCTAATAGAGCATATGGAAAGGTACAGGGACACAGGTGAGTGCACGCAGTGATGTCCCCTGAGAGAAGAGACTTCCTGGGGTGAAGTCATTTTGGAGGATTTGTTGTGCTGAGGGGCTGGTCCTCAGCTGGACAGCCTTAAAAATCCTAATTCGGTCAGTTCCACAGGTGGGTTCAACATTGTTAAAAACAAAGAAACAAACTCCCAACAAATTCTTAAAACTAATGCAAAAAGTCATCGTGCCAATCTCTTACTTTACCATTATCTGTGTGATAAGAACTGGAATCCAATTATCAGCATGGCCACATCTGCTTTGTCTCCACGCAGGCCTAGATGGAAACCAGTTTATCACCAGAGAGCCTGATGGCTAAATTTACTGCTTTTTCTTGACACCATCTGTGTAGGCACTGCCAATGTTTTCAAAAGAGTCTCCTATGATTTTTTAGCTGATCTTTCATTCTGCTTAATACATAATTTCTTCAGCAATATTACTACCTTTAATTGGGTTATACTTATGTTTCACTGACTTGGGAATTATTCTTTTTGGGTGACTTTGCTTAATTCTTTTTTTTTTTTCCTAGATGGAGTCTAGCTCTGTCACCTAGGCTGGAGTGCAGTGGCGCGATCTCGGCTCACTGCAACCTCCGCCTCCCGGGTTCAAGCGATTCTCCTGCCTCAGCCTCCGAATAGCTGGGATTACAGGCGCCTGCCACCATGCCCAGATAATTTTTGTATTTTTAGAGACATGATTTCACTGTGTTGGCCAGGCTGGTCTCGAACTCCTGACCTTGTGATCTGCCCGCCTCGGCCTCCCAAAGTACTAGGATTACAGGTGTGAGCCACCGCATATGGCTTTTTTTTTTTTTTTTTGAACCTTCACCTCCTGGGTTCAAACGATTCTCCTGCCACAGCCTCCCGAGTAGCTGGGACTACAGGTATGCACCACTATGCCCGTTTTTTTTTTAATGTATTTTTAGTAAAGACGGGGTTTCACCACGTTGGCCAGGCTGGTCTCAAACTCCTGACCTCAGGTGATCTACCTGCCTCGGCCTCTGAAAGTGCTGGGATTACAGGCATGCCCTGCCCATTTTGCTTAATTCTTAATGTAATTAGCCATGACCAATCCAACCTATATTCTTATCCATCTAACTCTGTAAAAGAGTGGCTGAAGGTTGTTTTCTTTCTTTTTCTTTTTTTTACTATACCCTTTTAAAAATTTATCTTTTATATCCCCACGTAGCCTATTGGAAGTTATTTTCAACCAAAATATGACATTTCCTTCCCCAAATGGGGAGGATACGAATCACTCATTCAGCATATTTAGAAAAAGAGAAAATATATTTTAGGCAAATTCTTTACTTTGGATGACATTTAACATGAATAATAATTTACCTTGTTGAGGAGGGAGGTAATATTTAAAACATGGATTTTTCTTAACTATGGAATAAGAAGCTGGCATAACCTTCACCGTTTTACCTTTTCAAATTAACAATTATGTTGTACCTGGATTTAGTATATTTTGTTCTGTAGTGGCCATATATTAATTTTTTTTCTTTTCATTAGAAATTGTAGACTTAAGATAATCTGCAAAAATTTTTGTTTTTCGTTTACTTTAGAAATCTTGAACTTTTGTTTTTTTGAGCATAATGATTTTGATAAACGTTTCATTATTATCTGAATATCTGACAAGCTCTCCATTAACATTCCAAATAGTACAATAGCTGACTTCAATTTGACAAAAAAAGATAAGTGTTCTCTGGCCTCCAGTGTTATTGATGTGTTTTGAATAAGAAATGCCAACCACGCTTGAATGGCTTAGTAAAGATGAAGAAAATGTGAAAAAAGATAGATTGCCAGTGATGATTTTATAATAAGTGACAATTTTAGTAGAAAGAATGCCCTCACAGAAATATTTCATCAGGTAAAAAGGAATATTTATATTAAAACAAATATCCATAACAGAAAGTAGCCACAAAAATACAGAAGAGGGCTGGGCTCAGTGGCTCACGCCTGTAATCCCAGCACTTTGGGAGGCTGAGGTGGGCGGATCATGAGGTCAGGAGATAGAGATCATCCTGGCTAACATGGTGAAACCCCATCTCTACCAAAAAATACAAAAAATTAGCTGGGTGTGGTGGCGGGCACCTGTAGTCCCAGCTACTCGGGAGGCTGAGGCAGGAGAATGGCGTAAACCCAGGAGGCTGAGCTTGCAGTGAGTGGAGATTGTGCCACTGCACTCCAGCCTGGGCAACAGAGCGAGACTCAGTCTCAAACAAACAAAAAAAAATACAGAAGACATGGGCATGCTTGAGGAAGCAGAAATAATTAATTTCATTTTAAATTACTATACTTTTCAAAATTGAAATAATTTAATGCTATTATCTATTTTTCAAATATATGTGTTTATATTATGGTTTTTTTTTCCAGACTCTACTTATGTTCCAACATCTTGGTGGGTTTCACTGATCCTGTTTAGGTCTTAAATAGAACTGGGAAAGAAGAAGGAACCATGTGCTAGTCATTCTGCCTCTTATGCTACCTCCCTTGTCACAGTTTTTCATCACCACAGTCCTCTGAACAGGTTGTATCCTTCCCACTCATAGATGTGAAAATCAGGCTCAGAGAGATGAAGTCCTTGCCAAAGGTCACAGTATTAGTAACTTCAGCAAAATTGGTGTCAGAAGCTCAGTCTTCTAGTTTAGTAACTCATTCCACACCATGGATTGTACTTCTTAAACTATATAACAGCATGCACTTGGAGAGTTATAATTCTTACCTTCTAATGTAGAATTTTTGCTAGGATCCTTTTACTGTATTAGAAGAGCATTACAGTTTATTTCAAACCTGATGAATGTTTGAACTTAACTATTTTTGATCCATTAACTCTAGAAACCATCATCCCAAACTCCATGGTTTGGATCTAATAACAACTTTGGGTTTCATACATGGCTTTACATACACAGACACACACAGACACACACACACACAGACACACACACACACACACAGAGTCTTAAGACTCTGACCTGGAGATATCGGAAGTAAAAGCCCAGATTTAAGTCATTTTTGGTGGTTGGTAAATCCTCAGGTGTAGAAGCTCATTACCAGTCTCTCTCTGTGTGTGTGTGTGTGTGTGTGTGTGTGTGTGTGTGTGTGTAACCATTGATTAGAGAGAAGGTATCTCTGACTTAACAAATTAAATATGACAATTAGGCTATGAAGAGCATCAACTCACTTGAGGCAAACTGTAGTGTTCTGGGAATTAAAAAAAGGGAAAACTTACAAGAGATTAATCATCAGCATTTATGTATCATCCATCATAAGCTAAACAAAGAATTTTGGTTGTATAAATCAATGGGACTTGGCTGAATTCCTGGCCTAATTAATAAGCCATCCACATAAGCAGCTTAAATATATTGCAAATAAATTACAATGTATTATTTTCTCATATTTTTCTAGATGTGCCAAAGCAAATGTCCTTCATATCAATTCTTTCATTTAAAGATCTGACACTGAGTTTCTCTCTCTTTTTGTTATTGTAGTGTCCCCCTGAACAGTAGCCATTGTTTCTGGACCTCCATTTTTAAACCTTTTCTTTCTCTTCCTGAAGATAAAGAGCAATGCTAATAGTTCTGGTGAGAGAGCTTTCTCTTTCATGACTCCTCTTGTCTACTTCTACATGCCTTCACTTCCTTCTTAGAACTATAACTCAAAAAATGCCTCACTCGAAAAATAATACCATTTGTTGTAGAGCAAACATATTGGGAAGAAAGTTATGCAATGTATAACGGCTGGGCAGGAAGCTGAGATGAGAATGCAAGATGAGAAAAGACAAGGTAAGACTGAGGGCAGTACCCAAGACCAGGCATAAGATGAGCCAGACCCAGAGAGAACCTGGAAGCTGGATATAGGGAGAAAAACATGAGACCTAGGCGGCAGACCTGGCTCCCTGCTTACCTGTGCCGTGCCAGGCAATTAATTAACCTCTCAGCACTAATTTTTAATCTGTATAAAATGAGAACTATACTCTGCCTCAAAGGAGGTTTACAAGTATTTGAATGTGCTTGGTAACTTGTGACTGGCTAATACGGAGCTGGAGGAGCAGAAGCAAGCAGCCAGGAATTGAGCAGGACTCAGGATCCTGACGACCAGGACCCAGCAGTAGTTGTCTTTGGGCCTGAAGCAAAGGTTAAGGCTGCCTCACCTGGAGGGCTGCACTAGACAGGGAATATTCTCTAAGAGGAGGATGTGGCTGAGATAAATGATGGGCATCAGGTCTCCTTGTAACCTCTGATTTTCCATGCTTGGGCACATGCCTGTCCCTGACACTCAGTTTAAGGGTGTCAACTTGTGTTTGTTCCTGCCTCCAGAAGGAAGGCATTTCTGGAGCCAATTAAAGGGAGTAAATGGTTGTCACTGGGAAATCTAAAGTGTCACTGGAAGACCCAATTTTCAGGATTTAAGCCAGACAATGTTCCCTAAAATAACTTAGGGTTCTAAAATGAGATGATGGAAGGCTTCAAAGACACACTTTACAGAACTTCCAAAGTTAATTCTACTAGGTTAGATATCTTAGCATCAGAGGTAAGTGAAAAAGAAAATGTATAGATAAACTTCAGCATCTCTTCCCCAATTCCTTTTAAGAGATGGGAACCATCTCTTCCCCAATTTCATAACAACCGGTGTGGCCTGGCTGCATATTTATGTTTCCTAATCCTCCATAGCACACCCTCCAGGCCTGACCAATCAGAGCGCTGCATCCCGCTGACCTCAGTGATTGCTATGGGGATGAGCATGTAACTCACAGTGGGCAAATTCAGAGTCCTCAGGTTTATGACATCTCTAATCCACATGGTCTTAGGGATACCTGCAGCCATTTCAAATCCTGTCTGATCTGAGGCAAAGCAGTGGAAAGCAGAGCCAAAGTCAAGGAGGAAAGAGAACAGAGTTCTGATGATGTTGTTTAAATTCCTGGATTTAACAGGAGATTTATCTTTTATGATCTTCTCACTTACATTTTTCTGTCACTTGATGCTGAAAATGTTCTGGCTTATACAGTTTCCAAAGCGTTGAGCCCCAAATATTTCTTATTATATTACATAATTTATAATTTAGTGAAGCAAAAGTAAAAGAAATATTTTAGACTACAAATAATTTGCAGGATTCCATATCATGTGTAGCCCCTGCTGAAGTGTTTGCTTTAGAAATAATAGTTAAGTTTGTCCTATGAAACCTTTCCGTGAAAACTTTTCTCATAGGTCTTTGTCTTTATGATTAAATGCAATTGGTTAGGAAAGAAAGTTTCTAGTGACTTTAAATAATAGGCCTCAGATGATCTTAGGAGGTACGCCATAGTAAATTAGAAAAGTGTGCAGATAGCTTTTCTTGGATGCACCTTTCGACAATTGAAGATTGCTTAAATGTCAACTGTGAAGACATGTATTGTCTCATGTACCTGGGAGAGCAGCTATACTGACATGCTCAAATTTCCAAATGATTATCCTGCCTAAGAATAGTAACAATAAATATGTTACAAAAACAATAAATTGCTTGTAACCTCAGAAAAACTTTGTAGAGGTCTTTAGTCATTATTCGGGTTGTAAAATTAACTTATTATGTGAAGATGTGAAAGAAGACTAATGTTCTCAGAACATGAAACCATAGTAACTTGTTAATTATAAATTCATTGTCTTCTTTTTCATCATAATGATTCATTTTATAAATGAGATGAATAAAAGTCCAAAAAACTCATTTGGATTAGTGGTTTGCTCTTAGTTAAAAATTTTCAATTTATAACTGCTTTCTTGGGAAAAATGTTGAAATACCCAAAGTTTTGGACAAATATCTAATGATCACTCTTTGTATTAGTTATGAAATATGGGGAATAGCTTAACTATGACAACAGGTAAAAAATTGGCCTAGTTTTTAATGATTGAAAATATTTTTTACATTATTTTATTTGATTTTCTGGTTAGGTAATCCTAAACTAAAATAGAATGGTGAAAAATCTGTCTCATCCTTTTCCCCCATATGCCTAGTACTTTCCCTACATTCTTCTTCCCACTTCTCCTCTTCATAGGCAACCATCTTTTTAGTTTTTTAATGTAAACTATATCCTTTCAGAGTTTCTTTATGCATCTATAAAAATGTGTACCTAGAATCTTAATGTTCTTTCATTTTTCACATGTTTGAAAACTTACTACATGGTTTGTTCTCTTGCTTTGTATTCCTTGTATATCTTCTTTTTTTTTTTTTTTTTTTTTTGAGATGGAGTCTCACTCTGTTGCCCAGGCTGGTGTGCAGTAGTGTGATCTCGGCTCACTGCAACCTCCACCTACCAGGTTCAAGCGATTCTCCTGCCTCAGCCTCCCAAGTGGCTGGGATTACAGCTGTGTGCCACCATGTCTGGCTAATTTTGGTAGTTTTAGTAGAAACGAGGTTTTACTATGTTGACCAGTCTGGTCTTGAACTCCTGACCTCAAGTGATCTGCCTGCCTTGGCCTCCCAAAGTGCTGGGATTACAGGCATGAGCCACTGCACCCGGCCTGTATATTTTCTGATAATTAAGAATTCTTTTTTTCCTTCTAGTGGTTGCTTTCATGAATATAATTGTGTATTATACCCTTTGTCTTACAGTATCGATCCTACTAAGAGAAATGATAAAATTAGCATTTTATCTTCTTCCATGCACCCTCCTTCTTCCACCATTTGATATTAGAAAATAAAATCATTTTAGTATTTACTCTTATATTCTTAAATATACATATGTTTCTATTAATTGATTTGTCAGCTTCAAATATTTTTATTCCCAGCTGACAGGTAGGACAATCAGAATATTTATTTACTTTCTACCTCTTTCCTTAATGCCCTTCCTGTTTTGATGGGTTGTATCATTTCAATAACTTCAGAGCATGTAATATTTACATTCTGATTGTTCACTGTTATCCCCACTTTTATTCAGTGTCAGTTCTAAGAGAAATATATTTCAGTCCTCATTTATGGTCTCTTTGCTGCAGTTTTCCTGACTTTGCTTGCGTAAAGTTTGTATTTTAATATTTTCCTCAAGAAGGCTTGTGGAACCAACATTCCTGAGTTCTTGTATACACAACCTTCACACTTTAATAACAGCTTGGCAAGATATAAAATCCTTAGCCCATGCTTTGGTTTTTGTGAACCCTGTAGGTATTGCTTTACTGTCCTCTAGTATTATAAGACATTGAGGAGTTATATGAATACAGCCTGAATTATTTTCCCCAAGAAATTATTTAAAGTTCTTGCTAGACTTCACCATTTTTTTTAACATCCTTTAAACAGGAATAGACCATATTGTTGAGCATTCTAATTTATTTTTTTCTGAATAATGTGTCCTTTTATTATAATATATAGATTATCTATGCATATATATAATAAATATATATTTATATAAATTATATGTTTCAGAGCTGTTTTATGATTGATATCTTTATATATTTGTTCTATTCCATTGTATTTGTTTTATTCTCTCAGGATTCCAGTTACATGTATGATGGGTCTCTTTTGCTTATCTTCTATATCTAATATTTTCTCATTCTTTTAAATTTTGTTTTCATTTCATGTTGCTTACTCTTCTTTTTGGCCTAAATATGTCAATATCTCTTACTGTATTTTTCACAGGATTTCTCTCTTTTTCGACTTTATTTTCATTTAGATGATAGTTTTTAATTATTTTTTATTTTCCTAAGAGAATTTTACTCTGTCATGCAGGCCGGAGTGCAGTGGCATGATCTTGGCTCACTGCAACCTCTGCCTCTTGGGTTCAAGTGATTCTCCTGCCTCGACCTCCCGAGCAGCTGTGATTACAGGTGTGTGCCACCCTGCCCAACTAATTTTTGTATTTTTGTAAGAGACGGGTTTTCGCCACGTTGGCCAGGCTGGTCTCGAACTCCTGGCTTCAAGAGATCTGCCTCACTTGGCCTCCCAAAGTGTGGGGATTACAGGCAAATTTATTTTAATCCTCACTTTCTTTCCTGAGTTCTCTCAGGTCATGTTTCATCTTCTTCTGTTTTCTTACTCTCTGCTTAGGTTTTCTTACCATTTCTCTTTTGCCTTCTTGTATTTTCGCCTTCTGATTTATATTCAGAGAGCAATTGCTTTATTAAGTTCTGAAATTCATGGCAAAATGTTTAATCCAAGTTTTTATCTACTTATGATGTATGTTCCTCTTTTGGTAAGTTTTCCTGCTCTTTCTGTTTCTCATACTGAAATTTTGTATCAGCACTGTCAGATCTTTCAAAATGTCATGAGTTAGATTTCCTTGACCCTGCTGTTGAAAGGAGGTGTCTTCAGAGTCTGGGCTGACATTTTCTGAGTTCTCACCACTGAAATTCTGAGTATCTTTGCTACACTTTCCTCACCACATGGCTTCTGTTTATTCAGTCTCTATCTGGTTCCCTCCTGATCTGGAGTCTCTTGTGTGGAAAGGTGATAGTTTTATCATCTCAGTGCAAGCCCCTAGCCTACCAGAAGCGCTAGGCTGGCTTGTCATTTACTTTTCTTTTTACTGCTTCTGTTGTAATCTTCCTGTGCAACTTTGTCACTTTGTCATGATTTTAGCTGCTTTTGCTAAAATTTTTATGCAGATTATATCTAATGTTTTTCGCTGAAAATAATGGGCTTTTTCCCATTTACCCTGATACCTTTGTGTGACATTCAGGAGGAGAAGAGAAAGCCATTTTTTTGTATGCCTAAATTGTTTTTTTCATTTTTTTTGAGATGGAGTCCCACTCTGTCGCCCAGGCTGGAGTGCAGGGGTGCAATCTCAGCTCACTGCAACCTCTGCCTCCTGGGTTCAAGTGATTCTCCTGCCTCAGTCTCCTGAGTAGCTGGGATTACAGGCACCCGCCATCACACCTGGCTAATTTTTGTTATTTTTAGTAGAGATGTTCACCATGTTGGCCAGGCTGGTCTCGAACTTCTGACCTCAGGTGATCCACCTGCCTTGGCCTCCCAAAGTGCTGGGATTACAGGTGTGAGCCACTGCGCCCGGCTGTATGCCTGATTTTTATTTTAATTATTTAGTTTGAACTAATTTTAGACTTACAGAATAAATGCATGAGCAATCCCTCATCCTTTTTCCTCTATTTAACATCTTACACTCCCAAAGGATAATTATCAAGAACAGGAAATTAATATTTGTACAATATTATTAATTAAGAGATTCCATTAAAATTTCATGAATTTCCTTGATAATGTTTCTTTTCTCCTTCAGAATTTATCCAGGATTTCACATTGCATTTAGTTTTTATTTCTCCATTGTTTCTTCCCGTCTGTGATAGTTCCCTGGTCTTTTCCTTTTTTGTATGACTTTGACTTTTTGTTTTTTTGAGACAGAGTCTCGCTCTGTTGCCCAGGCTGGAGTGCAGTGGCATGATCTCGACTCACTGCAACCTCTGCCTCCTGGGGTTCAAGTGATTCTCCTGCCTCAGTCTCCTGAGTAGCTAAGATTAGAGGCACGTACCACCATGCCTGGCTAATTTTTGTATTTTTAGTAGAGATGGGGTTTCATCACGTTGGGAGCCTGGTCTTGAACTCTTGGTCTCAAGTGATCCGCCCACCTCAGCCTCCCAAAGTGCAGGAATTACGGGTGTGAGCCACAGTGCCCGGCCTGACTTTGACATTTTGGAAGAGTACTGATTCTTTGGTAAGAAAATTCAGGCTCCTATGCTGAGATTCTAACCTTCATCATTGGTATTTTCTTATATTAGCCACATTGATATGAGCTCTTTTCTTTAATTGGTCTTTCATATTTCCATTTTATTAGCTTCATTTTTTGACAACTTGAGGAATATTTAAAAATTCAGATTCTTATGCTTAGATTCTAATCTTCATCATATTTGGCATCTGTATGGATTAGCCACTAATCAACTTGGTTCTTCACAGTTCAGTTCATCAACTTTTTCTGGATTGCTGTGGGATTTTCAGTCTGCCAAAGGGTAGAACTAGGAGATTATATTAGCTAATCAGTGGAGTAGTATATCTTTGGTGAAATTTATTTTGCTATGTCTCAAATGCTGGATGCAGTTATAGGATGTCTAGGAAGAATAATGACCTCTTTTAAATTCTCATGCCCTATCACCAGACCTATGAAGATGTTACATGATAAAAGGAATTTTGCAGATGTGATTAATGTTACAGACATTAAAATAGGAAGATTATCCTGGGTTGTCCTGCTGGACCTAGCTTAATTACATGAGCCTTTAAAAGTAAATAATTTTTTTTTTCAGGCAGAGTTAGAGAGATGTGGCAGAAAGACAAGTCAGAGATACTTTATTGCCAGAGGTATTCAACCCGCCATTGCTGGAGGGGGCTCATGAAAAGCATGAGAAGAATGTGCACAGCCTCTAGGAGCAAAGACCAGCCCCCTGCTGACAGCCAGCAAGGAAATAGGGACCTTAATGCTACAAACACAAGAAACTGAACTTAGCCAGCAACCTGACTGAGCTGGGAGGCATATTCTTCCCTAGAGTGTCCAGTAAGGAGCACAGCCTCATCGGCACCCTGTGAGACTCTAAGCAGGGTCTGACCGACTTCTCAACTATAGAACTGTGAGATAATCAATTTGTATTGTTTTACACCTCTAAGAAGCAATTATAAACTATTATAATACATGAGAGAAAGTTCGCTTTGCTGATTAGGGAATACATGTACTGATGAAAGCAAAATACGTTTGTTTGAAATAAAAATCGTGCTAAATGGGTTTTTTTCTCATTGTGAAAATTACATGATGAAGGGAAACTGGGTGACTTAATCACCTTTTGGGTGATTTAAATCATATTTTATCACTTGAAAGCAGCGTTTGTGAACTTCCCGTACAAACCTAACTAAGGTAAATCAGGATTATGCTGTTTTCCTTCTAGAAATTATCCAAAAGTTAAAGACAGAGTTAAAAAAGAAAAAAAAAAAACCCAGTGAATTCCATTTTTGTTGGAACTAGGAGACAGCTATTAATCAGCAGGCTAAAAATTACTTTAAGCCTAGAAAATACAGGTGAGGCCGGGCGCAATGTATCACGCCTGTAATCCCAGCACTTTGGGAGGCTGAGGCGGGTAGATCATGAGGTCAGGAGATCGAGACCATCCTGTCTAACACGGTGAAACACCTTCTCTACTAAAAATACAAAAAAAATTAGCCAGGCACGGTGGCGGGCACCTGTAGTCCCAGCTACTCGGGAGCCTGAAGCAAGAGAATGGCGTGAACCCGGGAGGTGGAGCTTGCAGTGAGCCGAGATAGTGCCACTGCAGTCCGGCCTGGGCAAAAGAGCAAGACTCTGTCTCAAAAAAAAAAAAAAAAAAAAAAAAAAAAAAAATACCGGTGAGATTGAGCAGAAGCTTTATTGACGGAAGTAAAGAAAAATAAGGACTCAGAGCAGTGGGAGAATTCAGTGGCAGCAGACCTCAGAAAACATTAATCAAAATTTACCTCCTTATACCTTAAATATGTACAATTTTTATTTGTTAATTATACCTCAATAAAGCTGGAAAAAGAAAACCAAAAAAACTCACCTCCCATATGAAGGACACTCTTTGAAGTTAAAAAGAAGTTCCACATATGTGGAGAGAGAGAGAGAGAGAGAGAGAGATACTCTTAAAACAAAGTGATCCATAAATGATTAAAATGAAAAGTTGGCCAACCGAAGATGTGGGAACAGCTGGTGATAAGCTAGACTGGTGACAGAAACTCTCCTAAACCTGTTCAAGTCCATAAGATGTACTAGTTAAATAAATTATGGTTTTTCATACAATGAAATATTTTTCATTTGATAAAAACAAACAAGGAAGTATTCTATGTACTAATTTTGAAAGATTTCTAAGATATATTAAACAAAAAAGGTCCAGGAAACTATAATATACTACTATTAGCATAAATTGGAAACATCAATATATAGTATTAATTATATATATAAACAATTGTTACTGAGAAGGCGATAGTTGGGAATGGGCAGATGGGAATTATCTTGGAAGGAGTCTTCACTGTGTATCTTTTTGAACTTTGTAATTTTTGAGTCATGTGAATTATCTATTATTACATTAAATCAATGGTATTAAAAGCAACATCACAAAATTTTAAAGAAAAATACAGAAACTTAGTATTGATCAAAATTTTAAAAATCAGCTTTTTTTTCTTTTCATTTACAATGTGGCTATGTACCCAATTCCCCTTTTCCCGCAGAGTATGAGAACACATTTTTTATAATGAGCGGTATCCAATTGATTTATTGTCCTATAATTCTAAAATTCAGATTATGCTTTTGAGATCCATAAGCTGCATGACATTACTTATAATAATTGCAACTGCAGTTTATTTCACAGTGAGTGACATTTTATACTACCTTTTATTTTGCACCTGTTTTCAATATTTCTGGAACAGGTTCCAATCATTAGGATGAATGTAGTAATTAAGCTTTGACTAAAGATGAATCATCATCCATATATGCTGTGTGAATTTTGATCATTTTAATATTTGCCAGTGCAAATTGCTGTTAAAACAATTCATTTGCATTTCATCAAGTCCTCTTGTAGACCTTTATTTTCAGTCTTCACATTAGAAACTTGTTTTTTTCTCTGAGTACCGCATAATGCTCCCCATGTGAAAGAAAGATTTTGCATTTCAAGGCGAGGGTAACATTATTTAGTGAATAATAGTGACACCTGCAATCCTTAGCATCTCAGAAAATGCTAATAGGATCAATTTCATGCTCCAAAAATGATGGTTGCAAACCTCTTTCGGCAAAGCAGGACTCCCCTGCTGTTGCTTGGTTTATTTCAACTGTCTGTGTGCTCTTTGGTCTGCCTTGTTCCTGGAGTTTTCATTTTCTCTACTTTTAATCTTAGTATTATAAACATTTGGAGATAGAAAGCTGCTTTCTCTTCACATTAAACAATAAAAATTGGAAACACTAGACTGCATTACGTGTGGTTCACACTAGACATAGTTCAAAACTCATCAGCTGAGTCCCCATACTTGGAGATGTTTTGGCTCTATGTGAAAAAAACTAGAAAATAAATGTACATTTGTACATTTTAAATTCAGATGGAATGTTTAAAGGATGTATAATACTTTTTATTTTTGATTAGTTGATGATATAACCAGTGCTGATGTGTCAGATAAAAGGATTGCTACTGAAATTGAGGGGTTATCTTTTTTTTTTCTTGTTTTTTGAGACAGAGTCTTGCTCTGTCATCCAGGCTTAGAGTACAATGGTGTGATTTTGGTTCGCTGCAACCTCTCCCTCTTAGGTTCAAAGGATCCTCCCGCCTCAGCTTCTTCAGTAGCTGGGACTACAGGCGCACACCACCACTCCTGGCTAATTTTTGTTTTTTTGTTTTTGGTAGAGCAGGGTTTCGCCATGTTGGCCAGGCTGGTCTTGAACTCCTGGGCTTATGGGATCTGCCTGCCTTGGCCTCCCAAAGTGCTGGGATTACTGTCATGAGCCACTGCATCCGGCCTGGTTATCCTTTTAATCACTCAGTTTGGACTTACGTGTTGTGAGATAGGTGGAAGTCTGTTTTTGGAAGAATGTAATGTTCTCTTAGGATGCAGGCCAAATGATTAGAAATATTTAAGAGAATATCTGAAATAGGGGCAGGATGAAATGAAGAGTGGGAACAAAATGAGAACACCGTGGGTCCAGAAGTCACATGATTCCTATTTCTGCTAGAAGAAATCCATGACTAAGGTCACAGATTAACAACGCTCCTCCTTCCCCATGGTTTCCTTTAATAAGAGGTAAGCCTTCCATGCCAATATTAAGAATATTCCAAGTGCAGATAATTGGACATAACACCAGCCATTTCTGTTTTGGTGTGAGTGAGTTTTCAGGCTAAGTGTAAGTGACTGAGACTAGTGGGGAGTCTGAGGAGAATAATGTAGGTAGGAAACAGGAAGAAAAGCACAAATACCAGCCTGGAGCAGAATGCAACAGGGTGGACCTTTTTAATTTTGCATGGCTTGAGGAAAATATATTTGACTACACAGATAAAGTTGTTTTTGATTTTCAGATTGTCCATGCAATCGTTGTCATATTGTTGACCTGAGCAACTGAAAATCTTATTCATGTTGTGCTATTTACCCATTTTATGCTGACCTGCTGTGACACTGACATCTCCATCCTAAATGTATCTGAGTAAATCCATTCATCATGCCATTTTATCTTACTTTGTTTTGATTGGAGTAAATGGAGCAAACATGAAATTCGTCTTTATTTGTCATATAGCATAATTTGAAGGGAAGTCTCAAGACCTAAATGGATACAGCATAATCTGAATGCTACTGGATTAGGAGCTTTGAGTTTACCATGAAGTCCTAAAATCATTTTCCTTTTTCTTAGGCTTTTAGGATATAATTATGCTTTTTATTGAGTAAATTAAGAAACAGAGAAACAAAGCAGCATTGCCACCTTATAGTGGTCATAATTTGAGATTGTTTTATAATATCCTGAACTTGAAACTTTTATTTAAAATTGTGGGGGGCTAAGTAAACTTGTGTATTTATAAGAAGAATAATCTTTTCAAAATGTAATTTGAACTTTTATAAACAATTCTATGGTGTAGTCTATTTGCTTTCATTTATAGAGATGCTTAAAAATTATCTCCTATCTTTGTAAAAACCAGGACATTTTCATAAGTGTAGAACCCAGTGGGGCATGGTAACAGTGGAGGAAAGAAGAAGGTATGATTTTCAAGGTAGAAAGAGAGTATTTCTTCTTGCAGTATCTAATAGTGCTATCTTCTTGCTAGGGGAGAGAGAAGGCAACTGGAGGAGTAGGAGACATACTTACAAAGAAAAAAAAAGAGAAGTAGTATTATGCTGATCTTTGAATTCATTATCAAATGTTTAAAAAGGAAGATTCACATTTGCAGTTATTCTTTCATTTACTCAGGTGGATGCTAAATCTTACATAGAACGATTGTAAAACATCATCAATTTTATTTATTTGATTGCTAAGATAAAAGTGGTTAAAATACACTCATTAAAATATACTCGTAACTTAAAATTTTATTTTTAATGGTGGTACAGTTAATGAAAGCATACTGTATTTTTGTTTGACTTTAAATCTGATGAAATGTATGTTTGGAAAAAATCTCTCTCTCTGTCTCTTGGTGTGTGTGTTTATGTATCCTAAAGGTTTTCTTCCTTTTCCACCCATCTCCAGACTAACTGTCTCTCACCCTTTATATACTTCAGTCTGGAAGAGAATAAAACCCTTTGAAAGTTGTTTAAAATCGGTATGAAAAAGGGAAAAAGAAAGTAGTCACTATAATTTAGTAGCAGTGTATCTGATTCAGCTGTATCTCATTCCACTAATTTGATTAATAATGCTTTTTTATTTATGAGAATTTCTAAAACAAATGGTAATTATTGCTGTTTCAGCTGGACTCTGAGTTCCACTTACGTGTTTGAGAATAGCAAGATGTAAATTTTGACAATTTCCTAGCATTATACTTGAAAGAGATGCAGAGGAATACTTCCATGTGAAAACCATGTCAGAGAGGAAGAAAAGTAAATTGTGACAAAAGCATTTATTTGTCTAATATACAGTTAATTTTTAACTAAGTTAATGCCTGTTAAATAGAAATTACAAACTATATAGTATCCTATCATATGAAAGTGCTTTGCAACTGTAGGAAGCTGTAATGGTTAATTTTATGTGTTAATTTGACTGGTTGATTGTGTCCAGATAGATGGTGAAACATTGTTTCTGGGGGGTATGCCTGTGAAGGCGTTTTCCTGAAGAGATTAGCATTTGAATTGGTGAACTGAGTAAAGCAGATGGCTTTCCCTAATGTGGCATTGTACAATCCATTGAGAGCCTGATTACCTAATGTGAGATGATGAGTCAGTGGGTGCAGCGCACCAGTATGGCACATGTATACATATGTAACTAACCTGCACATTGTGCACATGTACCCTAAAACTTAAAGTATAATAATAATAAATAAATTAATTAATTAATTAAAAAAAAAAAGAAGGCAAAGGCAGATTGGAGTCACCCTTCCTTTGCCTGAATGCTTGAACTAGGATATTGATCTTCTGCCCTTAGTACACCTGGTTCTAAGGGCTTCAGATTTGGACTAGAATGTACACCATTGGCTTTCTGGCTGTCAAGTTTTTAAATTATACCACTGACTTTCTTGGGTCTCCAACTTGCAGACAGCAGATTGTAGGACTTCTCAGCTTCCACAATTGTGTGAGCCAATACCTTATAATAAATATTTCTTTCTATATCTGTATGTGTGTGTGTGTGTGTATACATATATATATACACACAACGTATATGTACATTAGATTAGTTCTGTTTTCTGGAGAACCATAATTAATACAGAACTCAAATTCTCATTAAGTTAATAAATATTAAATTGAAGTAAGAAAATGGAAGGGAAAGAAGGAAAAAAGAAATTTTGGTGTGTTTATGATGTCTGTGTTCTAGTGAGCACCTGGATCTTGCCAGGGTCCTGAAGGGAGAGCTGATGCTAGATTCATCCCTGTGTGGAAAACTATAGATTTGTATTGAAGAACATGAGATATAAATAAAAAGCTAGAATACATTTTTGGATTAAAAGATTAATAACATTATGAATCTTCTAAATGTTTACATAAAAATAAAATTCATTTTAAATTAGAACCATCAAACTGATGAAATGTTTAAAAATTTTCATGAAGGAATAAATGGCTGAAATCAGGTAAGATTTTTTTTTTTTAGAAGAGGATTAAAGAAAGGGAGCTTGCCTTACCATATGAGAACATGCTGTAATTTATTGTATTTGAATCAATATGGCATTGGCATCAGAACAGATCAGTGGAAAAGAATCCAGAATCTGAAAATAGATCCTGGTATGGATGAGAATTTAACATACAGCCAAGGTGGTATTTTAACTCATTGGGAAAATCACGGTTTCCTGCAACATATGGTGTTAGCCCAATTGGCTAATCCATCAGGAAGTAAATAAAATTGTATCACTGACTTACACAATATAGATAAATTTGGGATGAATTAAATATTAAAGTTAGCAACATAACAAGAAACACCTACAGGAAAATCTACAAGATTATAAGTATAAACTAGCGGGAAAAAGAGGACCATTTAAAAAAGTGAATAGAAAAAACAATAGATTTGGAAAAAAATGTTTGAATGCAGGACATAGAAGATTAATACTATAATAGACAAAGAATTCTTACAAATGATGAGGAGATCATCCAATAGAAAAATGGGCAAAAGAGAAAAATAGGCAAATCATAGAAGAGTTAATCCCAAAAAGATCAAACTTCTTATAGGCAGGCAAGTACAAATTAAACTAACATTTATATACCTCACACACTGGCCAAACCTAAAAAGAAGGAAAGCACCACTTTCTGCCAAAGAATGGATAGGCAATGGTAGTTTCAGATATTTCTAACAAAAATGTAGTAACTTACATTTTAGCATCCTTTTTGGAACGTAATCTTGTAACATCTATTAGCAGAAATAAATGCATAGGATGCTTTGATCTAGCACTGTCACCCTTAGGAATCTAACTAGTAAAAATAATAGCACCAATGAACATGTATACATAATGTTGATTATAAGAACTGGAAACAAAGTGAATGCCCATAATAGCACATTAATACCATGGGCTATTTTGTAGCCATCAAAAAGACTGTGTTAGAAAGATAGTAGGAAACCTGGAGGGATTTCCATGAGGTATGGTTGAGTGAGAAAAGCAGGATGCTGATAAACTGTGTAATAGCCCAGTTTTGAAACATAAGTAAGATCCTCCCACTATAAGTGTATGTGTATTTTGTAAATACTTGTAATTTTATAATCAAAGGAACTTCATCACCTGTTACCTGAGTGGTGGTGGTGGTAGTAATGTGGATAGAGGGGAGGAAGAGAAAAGAGAAGGGGAATGTTCTTGTTTTCTCCTGTTGTGTAACAAATTAACACAAATTCAGAAGTTTAAAATGACATACACTTATTTTCTGTTTCCATGGGTTGAGTCTGGGCACAGCTTAGCTGAATCCTCTGCTCAGGATCTTCTAAAGCTACAATCAAGGTGCTGGCAGGACTGAATTCCCTTCTGGAGCTCAGGATCCTTTTCCAAGCTTGCATTATTGTTGGTAGAACTAATTTCCTCGGGACTGCCTGCCTGATGGCCCTGGCTTCTTACCGGCTGTTGGCTGGAGGCCACCCTTATGTCTCAGAGGCCACCTGCAATTCCGTGTCACATGGCCCTCTCCATAGGCAGTTCTGGCATGTCTGTTTGCTTCTTCAGTGCCAGCAGGAGATCTCCTGCTGCTAAATCAGCTAAGATGGAGTCTTACGAAATGAAATACAATCACAAGAGTGACATCCCATACCATCACTTTTGCCATATTCTGTTGGGTAGAAGAAAGTTGCATGTCCCACTTATCCAAGGACTGGAGATGATTACGAGAACATGGATCACTGGGGGTGTCAAGAGTAGGGTGTATCTGTTACAGATGGCCAAGCAAACAATGAAAACAGTATTTTAAAAAGACCAAAGCCAAATCAAAAACAGAAATGATTAACATGATCTTATTACATAAAATTACATCTATGTGTTGAATAATTAAAAAAAACAGACATTAAGAAAAGAAAATTACTTCTACACCTCAGACCATTAGTAATACGTATTTCCACAAGCTTTTCTGAGAGTACTAATACTATACATTGATGCAATATCATGTACTTCCTTGAGTTCTTCCTAATGAATGTCCTCTTGGGTTTGGTTGTTTTTCTTCAGTCTTTGCTTCTATATTTCATCCATTCTAACATGGTGTTAATTGTCAGAGGATTATTATTTTATGTATTACAATTAAAGGAAAAGAACTCTAGTTAAACTAGGCTTGCTTAGCAAATTAATTATGAGGTATATGCCAAATTAAAAAATGTTAAAATGTGAAAATATATTTGTCTTAGATTTGATGAAACTACTTGAATGTATTTTTTCCTCCAGAAAGCTCTCTAGTTTTCCTGCTGGAAGTTTTTAGATCCCAGTGGGATACCTCCCTTTTCTCAGACATTGCTTACTTCACATCCTTCTATTTCTCTAAAATGAAAATTAGCGATAACAATAATCGGATTCTGGCCAAGTAAGGATAAGCAAAGTCCTCTGAAGTCAGTTAGTGCTTCTAGGTCACTAGGGTTCCATTTTCAGGTAAAAAAAAATGCAAACTCTGTGTGTGTGTGTGTGCGCGCACATACACTTTTTTCATAGAAGCACTGTTAGAGGTGAAAATAGCATTATAAATAATTTGAATTAATTTTTTCTTTCTTTCTTTTTTTTTTTTTTTGAGATGGAGTCTCATTCTGTTGCCCAGGCTGGAGTGCAGTGGCATGATCTCAGCTCACTGCAACCTCCACCTCCCAGGTTCAAGTGATTCTCCTGCCTCAGCCTTCCGAGTAGCTGGGACTACAGGATTGCACCACCACGCCTGGCTAAATTTTTGTATTTTTAGTAGAGATGGGGTCTCACAAGTTTGGCCAGCCTGGTCTCGAACTCCTGACGTCAGATGATCCGCCCGCCTCAGCCTCCCAAAGTGCTGGGATTACAGGCATGAGCCACTGCACCCAGCAATTTGAATTAATTTTTAACTTTCAGCTGCAGATGTCTGGAAATTTTTTTTTAGGTAAGCGCAGCAAATAGACATAATTAAAATATCATGTGTGAGCAATGTTTTTCCTTAGACAAAATGAATGCTAATCAAACTTGAAAAGCTATTTTAAATAAGCTATTTGTTGGAGCAATCTTGAATGCACTGAAAGTGACTCAATGATTTACTTGAAAGACATTTTATATATATAGATATATTTAAATATAATATATATTTATATAATATATAATATATGTTGTATATTATATAATAAATATTAAATATATATATTTATATATAAATATAAGTATATTTATATATAAATATAAATATATTTATATATAAATATATATATTTATTTATATTTATTTATATTATTATATATAATTATATATATATATATATAAAGACGTTTGTCCTTTGGTCTTTTTTTTTTTCTCAAAGGCAATTGCATATTAGGAAACTTTTTTTCTTATTGGATCTACAGTCTAAAGGTATATATATATATATATATATATATAAAGACATTTGTCCTTTGATTTTTTTTTTCTCAAAGGCAATTACATATTAGGAAACATTTTTTTCTTATTGGATCTACAGGTTGTTGCTAAAAGTTTATGTATTTATATAATGTTCTCTAGAATGAAGGGAGTCATCATGGGTTTTTTTTATACCAGTGTAAGGATTAATATCACAAACTCTAAAATTAGTTTAATATGTTCAACATGTGTTTGAAATAATCAGAATTTTCAAAAGCAACGGCCTTTAAAGTAGCATTTTAAACAGATAACATTTTAAAATATATCCTTGGGCTTTTTAAAAAAAAATGCAGGTGTCCTTTGCTTCCCTGAAATACTTTGTGGATTTTAAAGTTTCTCACTGACCTTTCTCTGAAATTGAATTCAGATTCAATTGAGTGTTATTCTGGTTTTCACCAGTAAAAAGCTTTAACTAGAACTCTCAAGATCTATTCACATTTGCTGTTTCAAAGTGAGCTGAAGATATAGCTACCTGGTGTTTAAGTTTGCTTTTTGTTTTGGAAATTCATGGGAGCAAATCAGACAAGTGTCAAGCTACAGTCTCATTTTCAGTCACTTCCTGCACTTCCAACATGTGGAAGCCCTGCAGATTTCAAAGGCAGCAGGGAGCAGCAGGTGAGCAGGATCAGCTACCTGTTCCTGCTTTGTCAGCGTTACCATTCTGAGATGTTTTTTTCCTGTCTCTGCCTTTGTCTTTGATCATAGGCATTGTTTGAATTTTATCCTTGTAAATCTTTCTAATTCCCTGTCTTCTCTTTTGTTTTTCTTACATACAGGCAACAGTAGATGCCAGTGTTATGGCATATGTTGCTGTACATGAGGAGGGATGTCTTTATTAGAAGACATCAAGGTTTGAGCTTCTTTTCCTTTGAGCTAGAAGTATGTGATCATTTGGCCTTTTAGCCCTGCACCCCTCAAAAGTACATATTGGCTTTAGGCTATCATATGATACTGACAACTTAAAAGCAATGTAAACTGAACTCAAATTTTCACATTTTTCTGTTACTAAGTCTATTCCCACATGAAACCTGAAAGGAAATTTAGACTCTGTCAGGACCAGTGAGATGGTCTTGTATCCATCCATTCAGCCAAGAGTTATTTTCCTAACCTAGCATAAATTGGTACTACCTCTATCCTGTTCCCTAAAGCAGAGAGATTTCTTCAAGGCATGGTCTCTGCATGTAGGCAAGTGCCCTGAACTTAATATCAATTGTTAAGAGTCCAGAAGAGACAACAAATATTTGGAAGAAATAGTCAGAAAAAGTTAAACTAACTACCTATTTCTCCAATCTCTGTACCCGTGTCAAGTCCAAGCACCAGAACATCTTGTACTCCTGGGAGGACCATCTCACCTCACTGTCATTATATGGTATTTTATAAGATTTTGTCTTTGCTCAGGTTGCTATAACAAAATACCATAGAATGGATGTTAAACAACAATTAATTTCTCACAGTTTTGGATGCTGGAAAGTCCAGGCTACTGGCATGGTCAGGATCTAGTGAGGGATCACTTTCTAGCTTGCAGACAGCCACCTTCTTGCAGTATCTTCACATGGCAGAGAGAAGCAGCTCTGGTGTCTCTCCTTCTAATCTCATCGCTAATCCCATCATAAGTGTTCTACCATTCTCACGATCTCATCCAAATCTATCTAATCACCTCCCAAAGGCTCCACTTTTTTATACCATTACACTGGGGATTAGAGCTTCAACATATGAAATTTTGGGGGACAAGCAGGGGGTTGCAAGGGTAATATTAAGGTGGAATTGTAGGGGGCAGCTGAAGTATGGAAAGAGGTTTGGGGTTAGCTAGGTTTGCTGGGCTCCCTGTGGACTGGCTAATTTGAATAGTTTCTCAATCTCTGGGGCATGGAACTGTTCTTGGTTGTCTGGTATCTGGCCCCAGGGCAATTAGGACACGTGCATAGTGGCCCAGGTTCTGAGAGCCCAATAAGAAATGTGGTTGAGGTATAGACTTAATAATCAGCTGCTCAAGAAGGGGACTGACAGGCCTCTAGCCAGGGCCTCAAAACTGGCTCAAGACAGAAATTTACAAAAAATTATATTGCTCATGGTTGCCAGGAACAGATTTCATATGACCCAGCTTTCATTAGGGGTTGGTATAAGGGCTGGCCATAAAAGAAAGGTTTCTGCATCTTTTAAAAAGTGCTATTGGAAATAGTGTTCATTGGTCCCCATGATATCAGTGTAAAGACTTACCATATACATTCCTCTTAGGATCTAGTACCATTGACAAATGTTTCTGAATCCACTGGTATGTGAGCATCTGATTATTGGCTAACAAATGCGGTGGCTTCTGTTTCTCCTTTTGAGTACAGACCTTTTCAATAAGCAGCTGCAGCCAGGAGTAGAGGTGCCCACCTGTGCCTTGAGCATAGTAGCTAGCAGGAGGCTTATTACGTATTTTAAATCAGGAGACACAAAGTTAAATTTTTGTGGCTGATATTGAGCAGGCATTTATGTTTTTTGGATTTCAGTGTAAAATGGGAATAAAACCAAAACCTGTCTTCTTCTTTTTTTTTGAGACGGAGTCTCGCTCTGTCCCCCAGGCTGGAGTGCAGTGGTGCGATCTCAGCTCACTGCAAGCTCTGCCTCCCGGGTTCACGCCATTCTCCTGCCTCAGCCTCCCGAGTAGCTGGGACTACAGGCGCCCGCCACCACGCCCGGCTAATTTTTTGTATTTTTAGTAGAGATGGGGTTTCACGGTGTTAGCCAGGATGGTCTCGGTCTCCTGACCTCGTGATCCTCCCGTCTTGGCCTCCCAAAGTGCTGGGGTTACAGGCGTGAGCCACCGCACCTGGCCTGCCTTCTTATCTAAAGGGTTTGTATAATGTTCAAGCAAGCTGATGGTTGAGAAAACTTATGTCACAGTGTTTCATTAAATAATAACGTAATCCAAATAACCTAGGCTGTAGCCTATGGGCAGAAATGAAGTCAATGATATTAACATCCAAATGAAGATAGTTTTTTGTAGTTACAGCCTGCTTATGCAAGACCTGCCCTCCACTCCTAAGGCTCTCTCTTTATATCTACATGTCTTCTGAAGATGTCTTGTAGGTATTCAGGGGTCTCTGTGCCCCCTCACTAGTGTCCCTTCACTAATGGCTCTTCTGCTATTATCTCCTATGAGGACACTCTCTTCTGTGCATTAGAAGTCAGGTTGCTGGTAACAACCCTGAGTCCCAGGCCATGACCCTAGTCTGTGGAAGAGCAGGTAAAATATCAACTGCTTTAATGTTTTTTTTCTGTCTTTTGGGCCCTGTGACAAGACTTCTTGAGACTCCTTGTGCCTGAAATGGAACACAGGCTATCCTAGAGAAGTGTACTACGTCTTTCTGCTTTTAAACTTCTCTCTACATGCAATGTCTATACCAGTCTCTTGGCTGGGCAGAAAAGATGGTAATTGTGCTGTCACCTCCATCCTCATTTCTTTCCTCTCATTAGATTCCCAGCTTAGTGTATGCATATGCCTACCTATTCATATCTTTTCCTCCTTCTTCTTGCCAGGCCCCAAAGCATTTATAGATGTCAACTCATGCACATAGATAGTGGCAGAGTTTTAATTCAACCACTTGTGCAAACTGCAGTTCAGTGTGGACCAAGTAAAACACTGCATTTCAATAATAATAATGTTGTTGAGTGCCATTTATTGTAAATTAAGCCATATCCTCTTTTGGGTGGTGTTGTTCTAACTATGCTCCCTACCCACAGACTCTGCTATTATAAAAATGCTTCCATCCACTGAAGATTGTTTTTTGAGACTCCATCTCTGAATATGTCCTTGAATCTGTGTCTTTCTTGCTGTTGACTCTGTGCTTATTGTTCCAGTTTTCTTCTC
This sequence comes from Pan troglodytes, assembly GCF_028858775.2. Classification (NCBI taxonomy): domain Eukaryota; kingdom Metazoa; phylum Chordata; class Mammalia; order Primates; family Hominidae; genus Pan; species Pan troglodytes. The sequence goes on along the minus strand of NC_072411.2, from coordinate 84,662,166 downwards.
ATTTTGGACCTATACTTATGTTGTGTTTCACCAGGCTCTCAGAGTCCCTAATTTCTGGGGCAGTCTTGGCTACTATCGAATCTAGCTCAGCCTTCTGAGATCTCAGCCCAGGTCAGTACCTTTGCTTCCTACTGACCTGGTAGTGGATAATCGGCAGCTTGGATGTAGGATGGTATGAACCAATTTGTAAAATTAATATACGTTCATTCCTATCATTTCTGTGTAGACCCCATATAAAGGGCATTTATTTTTCTTTATGGCAAAAAAATTTGGAAGACTGCTTGGAAGTGTGCTTCCAACACTTACAAAAGACTACTTGGCTTGCTAAGAACTTACTTCAGGATAGTTTATCTTACTCATTTGGGAAACTATCACTGCACAGTTTTCCTTCTCGTGTTTATTCTCTGACCTAATGAGACAGAGCAGTGGTGCTCAGCACTGGCTGCACATTTTAAATTACCTTGAGTAGTTTTTAAAAATATACCCCACTCAATTCTGATAAATTAAATCAGTATTTCTATAGATGGTTCCAGGACATGGACATTAAAAACAATCTTGTCACGTGTGTTTAATATGCAGCTAGGGTTTAGAACCACTTGGATTAGAGGACTGTATCAAAACAATCACTTGCTACCTAGTTTTAAATAGTGGTTCTATGTCATACTAAATAGTCTCATTTCTTTCCAGTCATTCTTTTTATGAATAAAAGTATTTAGAGCATACTTAACCCTCAATTCCTCTCTAAGATGGCGTATTTTGCACATCTGGAAATGAGATAACCAGTCTATAATGTTCTGTAGTTTACAAATGAAGCCATTAATTAGATTTTCAAATCTCATTCTCCAAAGTCATGAAAATGTGTAATTCTCTCTTGAGGCTATTTCCATTATTAAGTAAATGCATTATAAATTAGCAAACCAAAGGAATATGCATGAACTGTAATTCACATCCTGTAAATTTCATACTAAATCAGAAAGCTCATTTTTCTTCAGGATGTAATGCTGTATTCTTCTTGTCTACCGTCATTCACTTAATTATATAGGAGTTAAATACTTTGAAACCCTCAGGAATTGTATAAATGTTAGAAAAAACAATAAACATTTTGCTATATTCACAAAAATCAAGTTCTAAAAATTTCTTTTGGAAACCAAAAAGTATGATAACACATTCAAAGGGAGAGAAAAACAAGGAATTATTTGTATAATGATAACCAAAAAAAAATTTTTTTTTAAAGTTATTGTAAATGGTTGAAAAACAATTGATGTTATAGAACACAACAGACCTCAGTTTTAAGGATATTAATGGGTATTATTCCTCCTGAGGAGAGTGTGATAGGTTGGAGAGTAAAAAGGATGGAATCTCCTTTTTACTGAGGCTTTTGTGTTTCCAAAAGGCTCAGCCCCTGGGAGGAGATTATATTAGGTGCTCTTTGAAGCAAAAACATTTGATAGAGAAAGTAATTCTTCCACTCTCAAAGCAAGGTTAAGGGAGTGGGGAGTGTCAACTGCAGATAGCAAAAGATTCTCCTACTTATGAAGGTTTCTGAGTCACAGAGAGAAGGATGGATAGCCCTGCTTCTAAGATATTACCTGGAGATGTGGAAAGATATGAGAAGTTTGTAGAACCCAAGATAGAAAGGGATCTGCTCCCAATTATCAGACTTAAGAGTCTTGGGATGTGGCGGAGCGTCAGAGAGGAGATGGCTGCTTTATGCATCTCGGCAGAAGGGGCACAGAGAACCTTCCAGAGATAATTTCTGTGTCACTAGGAGTATATCCAGGGAGTAGATGAACTGCTGAACCTTAAAGGGCCATGTAGGCAGGAATGCGAATTGTCTCAGCAATGTCTTGTGTGGGCTGATAATTGGATGGGCTGGTGGACAGCATACTGGATATCTGAAGAATCATATGCATTGAGGACAAAATGTGTTCTCCTTAATCCTCTGGCAGTATATAGACACCCAGAATTTAGAGCCCCAGAAAAACTGGAGTTGCGAACTCAAATGAGCTAAGATTAAAGTTTGCCATCCTGGTGAAATGGTGCTTAAAATAGAAACTGAATTTGAGGAAAGAAAGAAAATTATATTTGTGTATATGTAACTTTGTGGAATTAAATCCATAGCATTACATAAGACAACTGAAAGGGAACATGAAAAACATAAATCTTATTATTCTTGTTCTTCTAATGGCATTAAAAAATCTTGTGACTCATAAGAGGCTTGGATTCATAGCATTCTAGCCTCTATTTCCTGTTTTAAGAGAATTATAAAATGTATTTTCTCTTTTTCAAATCCTTGTTCTTACTCTTTATTCTAGTTCAGCATGACCCAGTTTGGATGGGGGATAACAATAGAAGATAAATTTTGTTCTTAGAGGAAGGTGCCAACTTATATTTTTGGCAGGATAATTCCACACATATATCTGGACAAATTTATAGATGCTATAATCAAACTTGAAAAAGTACATGGAATAATAGATTTCAATCAGATGTCTGAAAGCAATAAACAAAGATTGAATAACTATTTGTGAAATCATTTTAAGCTTTACAAATCAAATAACTGAAATTCATATTAATATAGAAATGTGTTAATAGTTGTGTTCCCAGAGGCTCAAATTGACTCAATTAATTGTTATTTATTAAATAAATAAAGAAATAAATACATTTTAAAGTTAATAACTTCTTTATTTTATGAGATTCTATACTTGGCTTAATTTCCACCAAAAATCCCAGTAGACTATGCGTCATGGTTTGAATGTTCATCCCCTCCAAAACTCATGTTGAAATGTAACTGCCATTGTAACAATATTGGGATGTGAGGCCTTTAAGAGGTGATTAGGCCACAAAGATTCTACCCTTATGGATGGGTTTGATGCCTTAAAAAAAAACTTTTGGAAGTGAGTTCCCTCTTGCTCCCCAGTGTGTTCTCTTGCGCTTCTGCCTTCTGCCATGTGATGATGCAGCACAAGGGCCCTTGCAAGGTGCTGGTACCATGCCCTAGGACTTTCCAGTCTCCAGAACTGTGAGCAATACATGCCTTTTCTTTGTAAATTACCTAGTCTGTGGTCTGTTATAGCAACACAAAACAGACTGACACCATGAAAACTCAGTGGCATGAAACTCCTGAACTTGCATGTCTAATAACACTTATGTGTCAAAAGGAAATTTTGATAAAAGAAAAAAATCTTGTCCTATTTAATAGGTAATTCAAAGTGATATAAAATCCGCCAGTGTCTTAGAATCTCAGTGTTTCACAATGAGTATTTCCCCATGTCAAAAACCTCTCTGAATAAGAAATATTTCCATGTAGGCACTCACTCCATGAGTGGCTCTGACAAATTCTGCTGTATTTTGCTCTGCTGCCATGGTTTGCTCATGTTACTCTGCTCTTCTGGTCATTTTGAGGCATGACTGGCTGCACAGCCCTCTGCTTGTATGGGTCACACAATGTCTTCTCAGAGCTTTTGCTCTTTCCTCATCTTCTGAGGGATCTATAGCATTTTTCTGGGTGTTCTCAGGTTTTTAAATTTTACACATCAGTAACATTTCCCCTCAATTTGGGGGAATTATTATAGTGTTGTAAATTTTCTATTTGGCCAAGTAAGCATATTAATAAAGCTAACAAATTATAATACTCCATTCTTATCACATTGAATACATGGATATTTTAATAAGATGTAAATAGAGAAATTATAATTGCAAGAAGTAAGAATGTAGAATTAATTGAGCCTTAGGATGAACTTGTTATAGTATCTTCCAACCCTGCCCCCCCTCACCCGCCTATTTTTTTTTTTTTTTTTTTTTTGCAGAGGAGTCAATGACAACTTAATCACTAACTGGCACTGGACGAAGGACTGAAATTTGGGAGTCACTGCCATAGATTATGTCGTTTATTCTGGCCAGCTTTAATGCTGTCTATAATCCTAACATGGTGTCAGAACAGAGACTTTCTTTGAGGTTGTCTTCTCTTTGTAGGGCATTCATTTATTTAACAAACACAAGCCAGGCTTGTGCTCTGTGCCAGGAACATAAAGATAAAAGTCTCTGCCTCATGAAACTCACAATCTGTAAACAGATAATTTTTCAGTTGAATCTTGTTGTCACTGACTCATGTTCCCGGAAATAACCATGTATATCAAAGACACAAAAGGGAGAAATGCAATGCATGCCATCTTTTAAAGCAGTAAACCTATTGCCAGTATGCAAAGAAAACTGTCAATTCTATCTTTATTAAATTCTCATGTACATCTATTCTTTTTTTCTTTTGCAAGCAGAATCAAAGCTCAACAATGATTCTTAGTGTAGATTCTTCAGCCTTATTGTTCTTTGAATGCCATTGTGTTGCTCACCTTCCTTGTCAAACTCTTTTACTTCCTCCACCTCCACTTTGAACCAAAAGATACTATAACGAGTTCATCCTAAGGGTAAATTAATTCTACATTCTTAATTCTTGCTATTATAATTTCTCTATTCATATCTTATTAAAATATCCACTTATTCAATGTGATAAGAATGGAGTATTATAATAGGTTAGCTTTGTTAATTTGCTTACTTGGCCAAATCAAAAATTTATGACACTATAATAATTCTCCCAAATTGAGGGGAAATATTACTGATGTGTGAAATTTGCAGTCTTTTCTCCTTCTTTCTGTCTGTCTAATTCTTTCTCTTGGTGGCATTTATTTTCAGTTTTCCTGTAATTTCTCACAAATAATAAAACTCAAATGTAACAACACAATGTCCGTGACATTAGAACATTAAGCAGGCAGCACAGCAGTAAATGAGAAAGAAAACAGGATGAATGAAATACTGGAGTTTCTTTGCTGCTAAAATTGAAACTTTGGTCAAAGTTCTATCAAGGATGTATGAGATTGAAAGAAAACAAAAATAGCAAGCTTTAGGTATGAGAGTTACACTATGATAAGGTTATGTTAGAAATGGGTATAAGGTCTTAAGAGAACATAAAGGGCTAACATGTAATCCAGATGGGGTGTGGAGGTTTCTGGGGGCAAGTGACACCTGAGAAAAGTACACTGAATGAGAAGGAGTGACTTGATGATGAAGATGAGTAAAGACATTCCAAGAACAGGAAGAAGCCGATGCAAAGGCATGGAGATATGAGAGGATGCTGCTATGACTCAAATGGAGAATTATCCAGAATGGGAGTTGTTGTGTTCTTCAGAGAGGAGGCCGTCTGCACTGGGTGAACTGAATAGGCCACATGCAAAGTTCAGGGGATCCCTAAGATCACCCTAATTTCTGACATAAACTGCAAATTCTGGGATCCCCAAGACCACTCTTAGGTTCAATAATTCACTAGAAGTGTTCATAGAACTCAGCAAAGCTGTTGTTCTCATGGTTACAGTTTATTACAACAAAGGATATAGATTCAAATCAGCCAAAGGAAGAGGTCCATAGAGCAGGGGCCAGGAGAAATCCAGGCATGAGCTTCCAGTTATCCTTCCCTGGTAGAGCCTTGCAAACAGTGCTAATATTTCCCTGAAATGATGTGTGACAACATGTGTGGGGTGTTGACACAGGGAAGCTTACTCAATCCTTGGTGTCCAGTTTTATTGAAGTGTGGCCATATAGACATGATTGACCACTCATATGGCTGATTTTAGACTCTAGCCCCTTCAGAGGTCAAGCTGATATCATGTATATCAAGGCCCCAACCATAAATCACATTGTTAGTGTAGGATATTTGGCATGGTCCAAGATTCCAAGGTACACAAAAACAATGTGATTAGGCAGGACCTTCCAAGGACATAGAGGTTACCTCCCAGGAATGGAAGGCAAAGGTCAAACCTCTGTTTGGGCAAGATTAATTCTTTGTCACACACCACAAAACTTTTAAATTCCAGTCATATTTCCTTTGGAGGAAGTCTGGCATAAGGCATCACTCCCTGGACCTGAGGTCAGCTGTTGAATCAAAGACTTCCACTGAGGTTTAATGGACCTCAACCTGGCTGCACATTAGGCTTACACAGGGATAATTAATGTTGCTGATGTTTTAGCCCATACCCGCTGTCCCCAGAGATTCTGATTTAATTAGTCTGGGGCAGGTCCAGAATTGGTATGTTTTAAAAGATCTGCAGATAATTCTAATTCATGGTCAAGATTGAGAACCACTTCATGAAGTAGCTGGGAAAACTGCCTAGCAAAGATGCTCTCTGGAGTGTGATGTCCTCTCCTGGGGAGTCTGACTAAGACAAATAATTGGCTCCAGCAGTGGGTGTAGATAAAGATGTAGTCTCAGGAGAAGAAGCATAAACAGAGAAGCTGAATCAAGAAAATGATTTTCTATTGGAGTTGCTGAGGTATGCAGACAGGCATGTCATGAGACTTTACTCAACTATTGCTAGGTTGATTTTCTGGACATATTATATCCTTACAGTGGGTATCTTCCATCTGAAGTAACCTGTCCTTGTGGTGTGCCACATGAATGAGTTTACCTATTACTCTGGCCTTTGCCTCTCACCTTCTGAGGCAGATTACATAATTCTTTGAGCCCTAGCTACCTCACTGGTAAAATGGGGATAATAGGAGATACCTCATAACTTGTTGTAAGATTATGTAAACTTTAGTGTTGAACTTTTGCTATAGGCTCCAAAAGTGCCAGCAGTGTGATCCTCAGCATCTCACTGAGGTAGGTGATTGAAGCCTTATTCTAGCCACTGTGCCAAATTGCTGACCTTAACCCATAAATGAACTTAATTCTTACAACATTCCTATGAAGTAAATGCCATTTTAATTTTTATTTCATTGCTGAGAAGCTAAGACTTAAAAAATGTTAAATAATTTATTCATTATTGTTCATAAGTGCTATGGTTTGCATGTGACCTCCAAAGTTAATGTGTTGGAAACTTAACCCCCAAGGCAACAGTGTTGAGAACTGAGACCTTTAAGAGGTGATTGGGTCTTGAGGGCTCCACCCTAATGAATGGATTAATGCCATTGTCATGGGCCTGGGTTGATTAACGTGGGAGTGGGTTTCTGATAAAAGGATGAGTTTGAGCCCCTCTTCCTTCTCCCTCTCCTTCTGTCTCTTTCTTCCCTTCTCATGTGTGCACATGCATGCTCTCTTGCCCTTCTACCTTCCACCATGGTATGATGCAGCACCAAGCACCTTATCAGGTGTGGGACCCTTGATATTGAGCTTCCCAACCTCCAGAACTTAAGAAATAAGTTCCTGACCTTTATAAATTACCCAGTCTTAGGTATTCTGTTACAGCAACAAAAAATAGACAATAGCAATGTGTTATTTTATTAGTAATGCTACTAATAACACATGTCGAGATAATTATATTTAATCTTAATAGGGAAATTGCTAATTTAGCATCTAATGACATATGGTCTTATATTGTTTCTGGGTTTTTCCTAAGTGTTGCAGTTTTATCTTCCCAATAATATTTTAATTGTATTGTTCCAATAAGATATAAATAACTATCACTTTTTTTTTGTATCTCTTACTGCTTTTGGGGCAGGACTGATCTTGTCATTTTAGCTGGGTTTTACAGCTGAAAACCCAGCTTTGCAAAGATATGCCATCATATACCAGGAGGAGTCAAATGACTCAAAATTACTCACTGGAGTCTGAACAGAACTGCAGCCTACTTTTATTCAGGAGGCTTTCACTGGACCTTACTCCCATGGAAGTAGAAATGAAATGAAATTTATGTAACAATGTCACACATTCTCAAATCATCTGTCATAGCTACATAGTCTTAGGAAATGGTGAAAATGGCATGCATTTGGATTCAATTATAAATGAATTTTCAGGAAAATAGAATATTCTAATTTATGAAATATTCCGATTAACAGAGTGTATAGGAATTATTTATTCTAAAAGTATCATCAATATTAAAACTATACAGGACATATTTTACTTTATGTTTGATAATTCATAAATCATTTTTGTTTCATGCTAAGGTTTGGGATAAGAATTGTGAGCATCTCCTCAGCTATAATAACAATAGATAGGCTGGGCACAATGGCTTACGCCTGTAATCCCAGCACTTTGGGAGGCCAAGGCAGGTGGATGACCTGATGTCAGGAGTTCGAGACCAGCCTGGCCAACATGGTGAAATCCTGTCTCTACTAAAAATACAAAATTGGCTGGGTGTGGTGGCACATGCCTGTAGTCTCAGCTACTCAGGAGCCTGAGACAGGAGAATTGCTTGAACCCAGGAGGTAGAGGCTGCAGTGAGCTGAGATTGCACCACTGCACTCCAGCCTGGGTAAGACAGAGTGAGACTCTGTCTCAAAAAAAAAAAAAAAAAGATATACTAGTTACTTTAAATATTATGTAATAAAGTGATAACTTACATAAATGTAGCAGAGAAAAATGTTTTCATATAATAATATTCAAAACTGAAAAGCTAAGTCACTTGAAAAGATAAAGAATTAAAATTTATAGAGTTTACATGGACTTTATATTAGACAGTTTTACATTCATTATAAACTCTGACTCTTACAATAGCTCTATGAGCTAGCTATTATGTTCATTTTACAGATAAAGAAAATGCCCCTCAGAGGGATACTCCTAGGTTCCCAAACTTTTTCACTGCACAATGTTCTTAGCGTCTCAGTAATTTTTCACACCACTCTGCCTAAAGGTATTCCTAAAAGTTTCCTTGACTAAGTTATTAGTTCTAAAACCTTAATAAGTATGTAGGTTCTATCAACTTAGTAGCCATTGGAAAATAAAATATACATAAATTGAAGCTAAGTTTATTTTTACTTCATTCTTAACCACAATTACTAACAGGATGTACGTGCCTTTTGGGCACTGCACAGCTTTGCAAACTTTACATCAGATAGGATACCTTCACCCCAATTTCGTGTTTTACATTGAATTTGAGGTGGTACTTGCTTATCATACTAATTTCTGAAAACCCAGCTTTGCAAAAATATGTCATCATTGAAAGGAGTGTGGCATGATCTAATATTGACCCCGTTTGCACTGTATTGAAAAGATGTTGAGTATCACTGTGTTGCTCTTGAAAACCTAAAATACCCCATGGCAATCCTTGGAATACCTTGGCAAACAGTTCGGGAAACTCATGGTTAAAAATTTCTCAAAATGAACAGCTAATAAGTGTTGAAGTTAGGATTTGAAACCATAGTGTATTTATGCATTCAAAATATCTTAATAACTGAAGATAGTTGATCTTTTATTGACTTAAGACTTTACCACCGTACCATTCAATAGAACCCTGTATAAAAACAAAGTATATGAAAACATTATTTAATGATTTTTTTTTTTTTTTTTTTTTTTGAGATGGAGACTCACTCTGTTGCCCAGGCTGGAGTACAGTGGAGCAATCTCAGCCAACTGCAAGCTCTGCCTCCTAGGTTCACGCGATTCTCCTGCCTCAGCCTCCGAAGTAGCTGGGACTACAGGTGCCCATCACCATGCCCGGCTAATTTTTTTGTATTTTTAGTAGAGATGGGGTTTCACCGTGTTAGCCAGGATGTTCTTGATCTCCTGACCTCGTGATCCACTCGCCTCGGCCTCCCAAAGTTCTGGGGATTACAGGCGTGAGCCACCGTGCCCGGCACCCTATTTAATGATGTTATTTGAAGTTATGTATAGAATAAATAAATGAATCCTTGACAATTGTTCTTCAATAATATAATTTTAAAAACTCATGAAAACAATTTGACAAATATAAAAAATAGTGTCATGCATGGTATTTTTCTCTGATAACAGAGATAAAAATGCTTCAATCTTTTATATTACATTTAAATCAGGACTATCCAATTTGCTACGAATTTTAAATGTTGAATTCTCATGTAAAATTTGTATAACTACAAAGTTGTGCATTTAAAAACATTTCTTGCCCTGAAGATTCAGTGTGAGTAAAAGAGCTCATATTCAAAAGACTCATGAAAAGATAAAAAAACTGCAGAAACGAGTAAGATTGGTGGCTTATGGAGGAGGCCGATCTCGCAAATGGTTATTCCCATCTCCCCCAAATAGAGGTCCATGATTTATCTCAGAGGAAAAGTTTATAAAATAATCTCGTTTCTGTTCAATTTAATTTCGATCTAAATATTCATATTGGTCCTGCTTTGTTTTTGTATAAGTCAGTTGACATTTTGCAAATAGGAACAGAAAATATCATGCACCTACTTTTTTGCTTTTCCCCATCTTTATAGAGGCCCCAATGAAAAAGAAAAATAGTGTATAGTGAAAGCCATTTTCGTTCTTGCCTTGCAAGATAATTAATTTACATATAGATTGGAGTGAAATACATGTGGCCTTTATGATACAAGGTGTTTTTTGTTGTCATTTTTTTCCTGTTTTCATACTTCAATATCATTTAATTGCAGAAACAGAAGATTTCAGTGTCATAGCCTAGGGTGCTCAAACCCAAATAAATTTCTACTGATGCATTTGTGTAATGAGAACTTACATACTGGAAGAATAAACATGCTGGATATATGAGAATTAGGTATTAGAGAATGTTCATTTTTGACTCCAATCTGTTTCTGAACAATAGTCTATGAAAAGTTATTTCAATCCATGAAATTCCTTCACTCAGACCTTTTTTTGTCTTGAATACCTGTGAAATTGATATCTTTGTCTAAGCAACCTGATTAGCCTTTAATACATGATTCACAACGACTGAATTGTTAAATATTATGTTCACTAAGAATATAAAATTCCTATAAATGAAATTATTTTGATAGATTAATTTGTAGATTTTTCTGAATATTAAAATATTGTGTATATTTGTTTTGGATGAAATTAGTACTGGGCTGGAGTCCTTTGTGCTGCAAAGTATATTTGAGTTGACACTTTGTCATCTGATTAGGGCACCTGGAAAAAATGGAGCTGTTGTTTTGACAGAGTTCAGTGTTGAGGTTGAGATTTTGTCAGCAGGGCATGGAAGGTGTTGAAGCAGCTGGCCTGGCTGTTCTTGTTTTGGGAAAAGTAGTTATTTGACCAAACATCTTCATTTACTTATATTCAACTTTGTTATTTAAAGCCGGTCATCAGTTTCAAATATTATTGTTCTTTATTTGCTTATTTTTGTGCTTTGCAATTCTTTTGCTTTCAAATAGACACGATTTTTTTTTCTTTTTTCTTCATTCTTTCTTTAATATATATTTCCTGGCAATATAAATTGTTAAATGTTTAAATAATTACTAAAGAATGCTGTAAAAGCACCGTCTTTGGAATCTTTACCAGTAAGACAGTTTTTCTGGGATTATTTTAGGTCGTAAGTTAAGGCAGAAAGTTAAAATTGCATACTTTCCTAAGAGTCTATGAATCCCAGGGTTCTGAAATCTGCTACTTCAAGCAAAATGGAAGATGAGTTGAAGTTTAAATTTACAGACTGTCTATACTGGTTAAGAAGATTAGTTTGGTGAAAAGTGTAGCAAAGAGGAAATACTGTGCCTTGGGATTATTTTGTTTATATTCATGCTACCTTTTTGGCATATATATTTGAGATACATTTTGGGGAGGGGTGGTTTGTTCTCTTTGAAATCACTTTTTTCTATTGCTATTTTGAAGTCCATTTTTCCTTGTTTTTCCTGCGCTCCTCAAGTGGTAAACAGCTTGGAGTTCTGTGTGGCTCAGGTGCTGAGTGTTGCTGTGTTATCCAGCACCTCCAAATGGCAGTGCATGGAATTGGAAGTGGGCTGAATCACTCACTTACGTATTGTAGGTTTAGGGACTGGGAGGACCAGAGGTTCAGGGAGATAGAGAAGAAACTGGGCCCTGTAAGGCAATAGCTCTGATTACCTGAGCTTCTGCTTTTCATCTAAAGAATTTACCTGGATATCCTTTCAAAGAACTTTAAATTTTCAGACGACAAATGAGGAGTCAAAAAAGCAGAACCTCTGGACATATTCTGCACTTGGCTTGCACTTTGTGTTTTTTACATTTTGTATATAAAATACTTTGTAACCAGTGTTATATAATTTACTTTATTCTCTTAAAGTTTACAGCAATAATAGCTTATATTGTTAATAATTCAAGTTTATATTTGCCTTTAATTTTCTTGTTTTTAGGATACTTAATTTTACTTTTATTTTTCAGTTTTATTTTCTTCTCTCTTTTTCAAAAAGTTTTATAAATTTGTTATAATTTAGTTTTATCCAATCCTATTCAATTTTGAGCTATTGCTTTTGTCTGACATACTTTTTATTCTTTTTGTTTTTATTTAACCCTAGCTTTTATTTTCTGATTTAAATAAAAGATTTTCAACTGTTTTAATTTACTATTTTAAAGCAGTTTTAAAAATAATTTTACAATGTAATCCTTTAAAACATTGCCATGCTTTTTTTTTTATCTGACTTTAACCCACAGAAGATTTTCGAGGAAGGTTTCAGCTTGGTCAGTTTCAGCTTGGTCAGTTGCTTCAGGGATTGCCTCAACCACAGAGAGCACCACCTCCATGATTACAGCTGTAGGAGCTGAGGGAGGACTTTCCCTTTGCCCTCTGATAGTTCACTGAAAAAACCAGCCCACAAAAGGCAGATTAACTGGAGAAAAGGCATACGAATTGACTTAATGTGTACAAAAGAGACTTCAGAAGGAAGACCCAAAGATATAGGGGAAATTGTCAATGTTTATGCTTAGGTTTGACAAAGCATGAAGAGCTGTATAGAAATAGGATTGGACAAAAAGGGTATGGTCTAATGCTAATAGGCTGAGTGGGGAAACCCAGCAAGGCCTATTTGTCCAGACTCTTGTTGGCTCCTCTGAGCATGCATTTCTTTCTTTTTTTTTTTTTTTTTTTTGAGATAGAGTCTCACTCTGTCTCCCAAGCTGGTGTGCAGTGGCATAATCTTGGCTCACTGCAACCTCCGCCTCCTGGGTTCAAGCGATTCTCCTACCTCAGCCTCCCAAGTAGCTGGGAATACAGGCCTGTGCCACTAGACCCAGCTAATTTTTGTATTTTCAGTAGAAATGGGGTTTCGCCATGTTGGCCACGCTGGTCTCGAACTCCTGACCACAGATGATCCACCTGCCTCGGCCTCCCAAAGTGCTGGGATTACAGGCATGAACCACTGTGCCCCATCCGTTTTTTTCCTAGGAATAGGGTGGGACCCACTCTGGAATGGGAATCTGATTGTGTCTGGAATTGGTGGGTTCTTGGTCTGACTTCAAGAACGAAGCCGCGGACCCTCACGGTGAGTGTTACAGTTCTTAAAGGCGGTGTGTCCGGAGTTTGTTCCTTCTGGTGGGTTCGTGGTCTTACTGGCTCAGGAGTGAAGCTGCAGACCTTCATGGTGAGTGTTACAGCTCTTAAGACGGCACGTCTGGAGTTGTTCATTCCTCCTGGTGGGTTCGTGGTCTTGCTGGCTTCAGGAGCAAAGCTGCAGACCTTCACGGTAAGCGTTACAACTCATAAAGGAAGTGTGGACCCAATGAGTGAACAACAGCAAGATTTATTGCAAAGAGCAAAAGAACAAAGCTTCCACAATGTAGAAAAGGACTCTAGCGGGTTACCAGGCTGGCTGGGGCAGCCTGCTTTTATTCTCTTACCTGGCGCCACGCACATCCTGCTGATTGGTCCCTTTTACAGAGAGCCGATTGGTCTGTTTTGCAGAGAGCTGATTGGTCCGTTTTGACAGGGTGCTGATTGGTGCCTTTACAATCCCTGGGCTAGACAAAAAAGTTCTCCACCTCCCCACTAGATTAGCTAGATACAGAGTGTCGGTTGGGGTATTTACAAACCCTGAACTAGACACAGAGTGCTGATTGGTGCATTTACAAACCTTGAGCTAGATAGAGTGCTGATTGGTGTATTTACAATCCCTTAGCTAGACATAAAGGTTCTCCAAGTCCCCACCAAATTAACTAGAGACAGAGTGCCAATTGGTGCATTCACAAACCCTGAGCTAGACACATGGTGCTGATTGGTGTGTTTACAAACCTTGAGCTAGATACAGAGTGCTGATTGGTGTATTTACAATCCCTTAGCTAGACATAAAGATTCTCCAAGTCCCCACCAGACTCAGGAGCCCAGCTGGCTTCACCCAGTGGATCCCGCACCAGAGCGCAGGGGAAGCTGCCTGCCAGTCCCGCGCCCTGCGGCCGCACTCCTCAGCCCTTGGGCGGTTGATGGGACTGGGCGCCGTGGAGCAGGGGGCGGCGCTGGTCGGCGAGGCTCCGGAGGCGCAGGAGTCCACGGCGGAAGCTCAGGCATGGCCGGCTGCAGGTCCGGAGCCCTGCCCTGTGGGGAGGCAGCTAAGGCCCGGCGAGAAATCGAGCACAGCAGCTGCTGGCCCAGGTGCTAAGCCCCTCACTGCCAGGTGCGGCGCCGCTCCGAGTGCCGGGCCGCCGGGGCCACGCCCACCCGGAACTCGCTCTGGCCCGCAAGCGCCTGGCGCAGCCCAGGTTCCCACCTGCGCCTCTCCCTCCAACCTCCTCGCAAGCTGAGGGAGCCGGCTTGGGCCTTGGCCAGCCCAGAAAGGGGCTCCCACGGTGCAGCTGTGGGCTGAAGCCAGAGTGGGCGCCAGGGCCGAGGAGGCGCCGAGAGCGAGCCCGGGTGTCACCTCTCATGATGACCTACAGTCAAACAAGGTAGGTCAGATAATTTCTTTATGGTAAGTTTTTCCGCAGAAAAGTGGCAGAAAAGTTACAGTAATATTTTTAGATTTTCAGGGAAAAAGGGTCCTGGTTTCTATAACCCCACAACCCCCACCCCTCTTGGAGAAGAGGAATTCTAGTTTCTAGGCTAGCCTCGGGGGAGAATGGAACTGAGAGAGAGAAGAGCAGGAGAAGGTCGGAGGAAACTCTTGCTTCTGAGGCTGTTTTTGAAGGCTTCTTTTAGGGGTATTGTTTTCTTAGTCCCAATACCCTCTTCCCAGGACTCAGCCCATGCTGAGTGACTGATACAGGTGGAGGTATAAAGGCCTGGTCATTTTTGCCAAATGTACGATAACTCTGAAGGATCTTGTTAGTCCCCATGGAGTCTGCAGAAGCTGTGTTTTGGCCTAAAGTCCCAATGTGCCTTCTCCCTTTATTCACTCCCACTTAGTTCCTCCCCCTTCCACAGGTGCCGTTCCCAAGGTCACTTCCTAAGTAACATCATGTGCTGTAAAGTGCTTGTTAGAATCTGCTTCTATGAGAACTCATCCTGTAATATGAACGTTTTATTTTATTTTAAAAACATCAGCTTTATTTACATAAAGGTAAATTTACTCGCAGTTGACCCCTGAACAACATGGGTTTGAACTTCATGGGTCTTGTACATAGACTTTTTTCAACCAAACGTGGATGGAAAATACAGTATTCATTGATGTGAAACTCCAGTATAGGGAGGGTTGACTGTTCACATGTATGTGGGTTCTGCAGTTCTGACCTTGGGCCTTGAGTTTGCATGAATTTTGGTATACGCGGGGGTTCTGGAACCAATCCCCCACTATGCTGAGAGACAACTGTATAGTGAAATGCACTCATTTTAAGTGTACTTAAAGTGCTATTCCTCAAACAATCCGGGCATACTTTGTCTTTCCTGCCTTTGAAACCGGCCCAATTGTCCTATAGAACTGATATTTATGGTTTATTTTGAATAAACATAGAAATTGGCCCTCCCAATCTTAAAACTTGAGAAAGTTACAATTATCTTATGTGAGTTGCTTTTTCAGAAAACCAACCATCAGGCCTCCCAGATAGTATCAAGGAACTGAAACTTACCAGATCACCACATCTGGACGATGAGACACTAGACCCAACACCCATCATAATTGCCTAACTAACCACCTGCTTCTGGTTGACCAATTCCTCTTCCTTACTCTTCCCTAAATCCTGTCTTCCCCCCCCCCCCCCCCCCCCCCCCGCCACGTTACATTTCTTCTCTGCCATTTAAACCCTTAATTCTAGAATTCTAGACCATCAGGGAGATGGATTTGAGACTGGTCTCCCATCTCCTCAGCGGCAGCACCTTCTTCTCTGGCAATACTTATTGTCTCAGTGACTGGCTTTGTGCACAGTGAGCAGCAGGACCTGGACTGAACCCCTGGCATTTTGGTGACACCTTTGTACTTGCTCTTTCCTTTTCCTGAAGAGCTTCCCCTCTGCTGTCAGTATGTGGCCTTCCATTCCTTCAGCGCCATTTTCTCATGAATACTTTCCTTTTCCACTCTATTTAGAAATGCAAGACACCTTCACTCTGAAAAGTTAGATATACAATTTTTGTTTTATTAATTTCATGGTATTTATGACCTGCTGGTATGTTATATGATAAGCTTATTCGTTTATTTCCTGTCTTCTTTTTCTATATTATAACATCCACAGGGCATGGATTTTTGTCTGTTTTGTTCACTGTTGTATCCTCAGTAGCTATAAATACTTGTTAAATAATTGAATGAATGAAAAAAACTGGGTTTGAATTTTCATTATATAAATACCTTGAGGAGGCTGGGCACGGTGGCTCACACCTGTAATCCCAGCACTTTGGGAGGCCAGGGCGGGAGGATTACAAGGTCAGGAGTTCGAGACCAGCCTGGCCAACATGGTGAAACCCCGTCTCTACTAAAGATACAAAAAATTAGCCAGGTGTGGTGGCATGTGCCTGTAATCCTGGCTACTCAGGAGGTTGAGGCAGGAGAGTTGCTTGAACCTGGGAAGTGGAGGTTGCAGTGAGCTGAGATTGCGCCATTGCATTCCAGCCTGGGTGATAGGGCGAAGGGCGAGACTCCATCTCAAAAACAAACAAATAAATAACTACATACATACATACATACATACATACCTTGGGGAGTAATTTATTCTTTCTGTGACAGTGCTATAGAGTTATATTTCATACCTATCTTCCACAGTCATTGTAATAAAGTCATATGTCATTAAGTGACAGTATGATATCCTATTGAACAGGAATGGCATGATATCCTATTGACAAAGTCACAGGAGATTAGTCTGAAAATCAGATAGGCCTTGGAAGCATTAAAAAAATATGAGAGCTGGAAGATGTGACATCCTTGAGATGTTTTGGTGTGTGTATGTGCAGGTGTGTTTAATTGGATTTTGATTCTAAAATGTAATTCCCATCACAAGTACAGTTCACATTAACATTTAGTTCAAAGCTACTCCTTCCTCTCTTTTTACTCCACCCTTGGTGAGCAGCTCTGGATTTGTGGAATACTCAGAGACACAATTTGACTATGATGCTTGGGTGAAATTTAGGAGGGGATAACAGAGGTTTGAAAGTTCTCCCTTTACTCTGGATCAATGGATTGATGACTTTTTGTACTTTATGTAGCTGGTGTGGTTATGTAGCCATCAGGATAGTGGAAACAAGCAAACTTAAATGTCTTAATGACTTAAAAAACAGGTTTATTTCTTACCCGTATTTCACGAGGCCATCCATTGGAGATGTGCTCCACATTGTCCTTACTCAAGGACTGAGGGAGAATCCATCCCTGTGTTTCCACAGTTATGAAGGAATTTAGAAAAGGATATGGAAACTCATGCTTTAGCTTTTATAACCTCTGGCTGGAGAGACACCTCTGCCTGGAATGACACCTCTGCCTGGAATGACTTCTGTTTACATCTCATATGCCACTACTGATCACAGGGTCACAACTAGCTGTGAGGGAACAGCTAGTGTAGGAAGAGGAAAGCACCAGAAATATTTGATTAGCAGCCCTGATGGGTAGTACCACAGATAGGTTGGGCTTGAGGTCACCTTCTGCATTGGCGGGGCCTCTTGTCATCGGTAGGCCTAATTGGACCAGGGCAGGGCCCAGGGCAGAGACGGGCTTGAAATGAATTGTTAAGGTCAAATGCTCTCAGTTTTAGGTGAGTGGTTTTAAAATCTTAGGAAAAATATCCACCAAGGAACATGATTAAAAAAAAAAAATCCACTCCCCTCAGGCCCCCACCCAGAGACTGATGAAGTGATTCTGAAGCTGGCCACTAAGTCACACTTTAAGAAACGTTAGAAAGAAAATATCTTTCTTTGGTTCACTTTTCTATTTTCTTCATTAGAGTGGAAAAAACTCTTTGAGAGTACCTGACGTATAATACTAAACACTTGGTAAGTCTTTTATGAGTTAAAAAAAGAGTAACAATCATGAAACACTTAAAAAACCAATATAACCTGGCTTTCAAAACTGTCTTGGGTTAAATTTCTTAGAATGCTGTGAATTCTTACCAGGAATGGCTATTTTATATATATGGCATGCATTTTCCTCATCAATTAGCAACAAATGCAGAAATTAAAATTAATCAGTAGTAGCATGCTTAGGGATAATAATAAAATACGTATAGACTATCTTTTAAAAACTTTGATTTCTGAAAACCTGTAACTTCTTTCATTGGTTGTCTTTTTTGATAAACTTTCCACTGTATTCTCCATATCCTTGGACTGAGCGAATGATTACTTTTGTCATTTTAAGTAGTTCTTCATGGGAAGTACTTTTTTCCTTTTCTCTGAATATGACTGTTTTCTGTGATTATAATGATTGACAGCATGTTTAAAATTAAGATCATTCGGTTAGTATTCTAAGCAATGTTCAAGAAATAGCAAATTTCCTCTTGAAATGTTTTGTGTAATGTATCAAATTTATATTGCTAGTTTAGGAATGGCTTAAAGTGCTGATAACTCTCAAATAATTAGACAGGTTATCTAAGCACTGCTCTATGTAAATGGAATATCTATTTTAGTGCACAGACACTACAAATTAACCAGAATTATTCCAAATGAAAAATTAAAATAAAATTTTATTTACATTTCATTATAATTTCTTTCAGATATAATTAAAATTCTTATTCTTTTGTATTCCAGTAAGATCTTCTTAATTTGTAAATACTTCCTGTATAGTTCTGGGCATGTATACTTTAGGAAAAGTGTATGAAATTTTTTTTAAAAACTAAATTTCTAGGAATAGTATATAATTTATTTTATAAAATATCACTTTTATAAAAGGGTTTACTTTTAACCCAATGAAGTATTAGTAGGTTGAGATATTTCAGAGTGAAAGAGGAATCTAAACATCACTCTATGAAATTTTAGGAGTTTAAATTGCTGCAATTTTAAAATTATTTATTAATATTCTGGCTCTTTCTTGGTATAAAGTTTACATTTTTTGATAATGTTTCTTGTTGACCTGAGTTCTTTTTTTAAAAAAGGAATTTAACTTAATACCACATCTTGTTGAGCAAACTAAAATTTCAGTGTAAACATCCAAATAATTAACTTTCTATTTTGCTGCTCTCACAGTCTGCATTTTACTTGAGCTTCTTACCTGCATTCTGCAACTACTAATAAACTTCAACTCACTTTGGGAGGCCGAGGTGGGCGTATCACCTGAGGTCAGGAGTTCAAGACCAGCCTGGCCAACATGGCAAAACCCTGTCTCTACTAAAAAATACCAAAATTAGCTGGGGTGTGGTGGCAGGTGCCTGTAATCCAAGCTACTCAAGAGGCTGAGGCAGGGAGAATTGCTTGAACCTGGGAGGTGGTGGTTACAGTGAACTGAGATGGCGCCACTGCATTCCAGCCTGGGCAAAAGAATGAGACTTCATCTCCAAAAACAAAAACAAAAACAAAAAACAAAAAACAAAAAACTTCAACTCACCTCTTCTGTGCTAACCTCCAGTAGTAATCCATGTGGTCTCAGTTATACCATTTTTAGGGAGTGAATATCAGCAAAACTGATGATATTTTCCTAAACAATAATTCACAGACAGGAAAGGTGAGAGAATTTCTAGAAACAATAAAAGAACACACCTAAGTTATAGCCAGGACTTTTGTCATTCTATGAACTGGGTTCATCTTTAATTCTGGCCAAGTTGCCTTTCAAATTAATGTCAAAGATGACCACATAGAGAGAGTGTATATCAGCTTCCCCCACCAAACTGGTATGTATGTATGTATGTATGTGTGTGTGTGATGTATTTTAGGGCAACCCGAGTGTCGGCTTCTTAGATGTTCCCTAGATCAACTGAGTTCATATTGTATTCTTACATTTAATGTAATTGGCTACAACCTCTAACCCAGTGTCTCTTCTGGTATCTTCAGTTTCATGAAAGCCACTTATTCTTGGCCTGAGTTTCTAATGTTGTTTTATTCTCTTTGTCTATTGTACCATTTATCTTCTCCTCTATTAATTCCTTTCTCATGCCTGTTCTTCCACTATTCTATCTTTAAATTACTGCCATTGCCCAATTTTATTCTGCTTCCAAATCACCACCAATCATGGGCTGATTGTCTAGAAAATTTTTATTGGATATGTGGGACCAAAAAAGTAAGATTGTATCATAGTACAGTATACAGTTTAAAATTGGATAATAGATATTTGCATCTGTTAGCTTTTGCTTCATGAGAAACCACCCAAGAAATTTAAGCTAATGATCATTTTATTATTGTTCCTGAATCTGTGGGTTGACCAAGTAGTTCCATGTCCATCTGAGGGCTGATTATTCTAGAATGGCTTTACTTTTAATTTGACCAGTTGGTGTTGGATGTTGACTGGGGTGATAGGGATGACTGATGGCAGTGGCCGCTCCAGACAGCACAACCGCTGTCATCATGCTGGCTGCAGCAGAGAGACATGGCTGGGGCTTCATGCTGCATGGAGCCAGTGAGAGCCCTGCCCCTTCTGAGTTGGGGCAGAAGCTACCCAGGTGTTGCTGCAGCTGCCCAAGCCGTGGCTGCAGACTCACGCATCCTGCACCCTTGGGGGCCCGGGAAGTCCCCCCTGCCCTTATAGGCTCAGAAATGCCTGCTCCCTCTGCCTGGATTCTCCCTGCTATCAGTGCCTGCTCTCATCTTGGAGCAAAGTTGGGGCTGAACCTGGGCACCATGAATGGCAGCAGGAGGCAGGCAGATTCCTGGGTGGAAGGGGGAAGGTCCCCAGTGAGACCCTACCTTTAGGACAGGGAGGGCCTGAAGGCTGGGGGCTGGGCTGCCAGTCCCACGGAATGGAGTGGGAACTTGTGGTGCTTTCTCTGGGCCCACCCATGGCTGCCCATGGACCAATTGGTGTGACTTCATCCCCTCTGGGGCCCATAAAAGTCCCGGGCTCAGCTAGAGATGAGCAGATGATGGAATGACCAGCAGCAGAGAGAAGCTTCCCACTCCAGGGTCTCTACTCTGCTAAGAGCTGCAGAGAGGATGGCACGGGCTGCCAGCAGAGAGGAGCCACCCAACCCAGAGCCTCCTCCTCTCTGCTGAAGGCTGAACACTCGTTGGAACATCCTAGCTGCAGAAACGAGCTACCCACAGCAGGTCTCTGAGCTCTTCTACTGCTCAATAAAGCTTCTCTTCATCTTGCTCACCCTCCATTTGTCTGTGTGCCTCATTCTTCCTGGTCACAGGACAAGAACTTGGGGCCCACCAAATGGCAAGTCTAGAAGATCTGTAACAGACACAGGACAGAAACATACCCCTTGCTCACCACATTGCTGATGAAGAGAAGAGCTGAGGCTCTTTGGGGAGCCTAGACATTCAGGGCCATGACTCCCTCTTTGAGGCCCTATGGATTTTGGAATCTCTGAGCTTCTGGGTGCTGCTGAATTCCTTGGTGCCAGTTGGGAAAGCTGCTTGCAGTGTAGCTGGTCCAGCTGCAGCCTTGCAGAGAGCTGGCACCTGTGTCAGCACCTGGAGCTGCCTGCCACACTGCAGCAGCCAGTGTGACTATGTGCAGTGGCCGGACCCTACACTCACTTGCTCACACACCCCTTGCAGCTCCATGCCTGGCTCACCCTTGGCAGATGTGGGATCCATGCTGGTAGTGTGATCCAAGTGCAGCCTGCCAGGCCGAGTGGGTGGAACAAGCTGGGTCTGAGCAAAAGGTGGGCAAACGCACCACCAGCCAGAGGTTTCCGGCCAGAAAAGTGACACCCCAAAGATCCTGTAACAACTGGACCATATTCTTTTATTATTTAGCAGACTAGCCTTGGCTTTTAACATGATAGCAGCCACAAAGTTCTGAAAAGTAGCAGGAGACATGTTCTTAATACATGAGCACTTAAAAAATCTCTGCCTGTGTCAGATTTGCCATTGATCAAGGAAAGACTGAAGGCCCAGCCCAGAATCAGTGTTGGGTAGGGGATAATCAAGGAAAAGGATATAGGAAGAAGAATTATTGAGCCAACTTGCAAACAGTCTACCACACGTTGTTTAAAAACATTTTATATATTTTTAAAAAGTGGTCATCTTTTCTATTAGGGGGCATGTATTTCAATGCATGGCTGGGCTAACTTCTCTTCTTCTGAACTTTTTTCTTTTCATCCTGACTCAGTAACTCAATCATGCCCAACCTCTGATTTTGTTTCTTCATTTTATGAGTACTTTTCTTTTAAAACTCTTCTTTGTCATCTAAATCCATCCCCCAAAGACCTAATTTTTGTAAACAAACCTGAAGATATGTTTCTGAGTAAAACAGCTCTCTCCATGAAGGAAATCCAGTGGACAACTCAATATTTTTTTTCAGCTACACAAATGTGAAGATTAAAATGTGAATTTCCACAAAACAGTAATAGCACTTTTATGTATTCAGTGCATAAACAAGGAAGGCTTGGGATTTCTAAACAACTTACAATAATTTTGAGTCCTCTCTATGGGTCCTCTGTTGTTGAAAATTGTGTAGCAAGCAACCTGAAAAAAACCTTTCAGAAAATGAATATTCTGCAACAGATGGTACAGAAAGAGAAATGTGTTGATGATGACAAAAAAAGCAGGAGCATTTTGAAATAGCATTACTTATTTTTTAATAATCAGCTCTTATAAAACTACCCAATTTTATTTTCAAAACCTAAGAGAACTTTGCTGTAGAGTGTTCAAATCTAATTAACAATGATGGAAACTCTAAAACCTGAAAATTTTTACTTACGGATTTATTTTTATCCTGAGAGTAAAGTAGGATTGTGTTCCTAGACCAGGCTTCAAGGGACTTTCCTGTCATGTTGAAGTAGCAACCTGAAGATCTGGAGGTGGAATATGGGATTTTACTTTTATGATTGCAATGGAGGGAGTAGAGTCTAGAGATCTGGTACATGTAATTATTTAGCAATCTAATCAGATATTACATTTGGGTCAATAACTGGCATAATTAAACCTCTCTGATGCCTATAGCACAGGGATATGTGCTTGGGTTGGCTTGTCTGATAAAAGATGGGCCATCCAGTTAAAATTAAGTTTCAGATAGACAACAAATAATTTTTTTTAATAGTAAAAGGATGTCCTATTCATCTGAAATTCAAATCTAGTGGGGGCATTCTGTATTTTTATTTGTTATTTCTGAAAATTTTATCAGTTTAGACAATACAAAGCTTAAAAGCCAGAACATACATAAGAAATAATAACACAGAGAAGCACATTGTGGTGGATTTAAAACATATCCACAAGTTCTCTGGCACTCCATTGAGAGGTGGGATGTATGTCCTTTCTTTTAAATCTGATCGGATTTAATGATTCACTTGTAACCAATAGATGCAGAGGAAATGCCTGCATAGCTATGGAGGCTAGGTCATAAAAGGCATTGTAGCTTCTGTCTTGCTTTTGCAGATGAGCGCCCAGGAAAGAAAAAGACTACTCTAAGGCCACCATGGTATAAGGGAGCCCAGGCCACATGGAGAGCTCAAGCAGCTGCTTTAGTTGACAGCCCCAGCTCAAGTCCCACTGAGGCAGAGCCAGCATCCACCACCAGTCATGGGAGCAGGCACCCATAGCAGGGAAAAGCCAGGCAGTGGGAGCAGTCACTTCTGAGCCTGTGAGGGTAGGGGGGGCCTTCCTGGGCCCCCAAGAATGCAGGATGCATGAGTCTGCAGCCACGGTTTGGGTAGTTGCAGCGACACCTGGGGAGCTCCTGCCCCAACTCAGAAGGGGCAGAGCTCTCACTGGCTCCATGGAGCATGAAGCCCCAGCCGTGTCTCTCTGCTGCAGCCAGCGTGATGGCAGCGGTTGTGCTGTCTGGAGAACTCCAGCCTCCATCCCATGAGTAATTCCCAGCAGAAGCCCAGGCATTGTGGAGCACAGATAAGCTGTGTGCTATCTTAATTCTTGACCTACAGAATCCAGGAGCATAGTAAAGTGGTTTTAAGCCACAAAGTTTTGTGGTTATTTGTTACGCAGTAATAGTAACTGTAATACACATGCTCAGTATAAAGTGAATGGTTAAAATAATCAGTGGTGCAGGAGCTTAATGGAAGAAGGAGTCATCAGAGGCTTTGGTAGGGTGAGGATTCCCCTACTCTGCCCTGCCCCCACACTCGAAAGGCAGAGCTTGATAGGGAGTATAGAACATGGGAAATGAGAAAGGGAGAGCGTGAAAGCAGAATTAATGGCAAAGATCCTTGTTTTTTTTTTTTTTTTTGAGACAGAGTTGCGCTCCATCACGCAGGCTGGAGTGCATTGCAGCTCACTGCAACCTCCGCCTCCCAGATTCAAGTGATTCTCATGCCTCAGCCTCCCAAGTATCTGGGATTACAGGTGCCCGCCACCATGCCTAGCTAATTTTTGGATTTTTAGTAGAGACAGGGTTTCCCCATGTTGGCCAGGCTGGTCTTGAACTCCTGGCCTTAGGTGATCCCTCCACCTCGGCCTCCCAATATGCTGGAATTACAGGCGTGATCCACTGTGCCCGGTTGAGAACCTTGTTCTTTTTCCTTTACAATTTTCTTCTTAGGATAATTGCAATTTAAAGTAAATCAACTTGCAGAAGCACTGGAAAAAAGATTAAGGGTTGAACAGAAGAAGGAATAAATTAAACTCCCATTTTAATTTCTGGGCTATGTTTCTGAGCATTTGAAGATGAAGCTGTTATGGCTGTGCATAGGACTTAATGGTCTTTAGGGAGCCTGATAAACTGAGAAACAGATTGCAGTAATTTTGCATTGGTGACCCAGTAGGCTGACTTAGTCGCTTAAATTTCACATTTCTTTAACATGCTGAAACAAGGAAATTTTAAAGTGTTCTAAAAGAACAGAAAAGTTTCATGGGAGAACAGCAATTTGGTGAAAAGAGGATTTTCTTAACGCCTCAGTGCCTTTTGAGAAGTCTCCAAACTGCTGAATGACCAAAGATAAATGCAAAAGAAACTATGTTATCTCTATTTGTGGAAGGATTGTTTCTGAGCTTCACCATCCGCAGTTGTTGTAGGGAAGATACTGAAGGTTGCATCATTTTCCCTGGGGACTTGACAATGCCTGAAAAGTTTATAATTCAAAGTATGTCTTATATTACTCAAAATAAAGTTAACATCTAGAGATTTCTATTTACATGTGAAAAAGTACACTTCTTGATTTAGAAGTGGGCTTTGGGCAAAATTATGAGGTGGGTATTGTGGAAACGGTCTCTCTACCCCTGTATTCTTTACTTTCTTTACTCCCTTTCCCCCACACCTCTCAGGACCCTCCCAGGACCCCTCAGCTCTCATGCCCTGTCCTGGCCCACCAGTTCCTCTCTTCCTCTGCAATAGCCTGCAAGCGCTGGCTTCTCTGTTTCCTCCAGCCTTGCCTTTGAACCTATTGATGGCTCCTTCACATGCACCATTCAGATGTATTTCCCCTTAGTGAGGCATAGCAACCACATAGTCTGTGTCTTCCAGAATAAGTCATATACCTATCCTGGTACATTCCATTGTCTCCATGAATTAAAATTCCTCAGCAATTCTAAGATTTTGATGTCAAATTCATTTCTCATAATTGTTCTTAAGTCTGAAACTCCAAATCATTTTTAGATAATGTGTTTAGATTTAAAAAAAAATTTTTTTTTTTAAAATTTTTGAGATGAGGTCTCACTCTGTTGCCCAGGCTGGAATGCAGTGGCATGATCATGGCTCACCTCAGCCTCAACCTCCAGGCTCAGGTGATCTTCCCACCTCAGCCTCTTGAGCGGCTGGGACTGCAGGCATTCAACACTGTGCCCACCTAATTTTTGTATTTTTAATAGAGACGGGGTTTGCCATGTTGCCCAGGCTGGACTCAAATTCCTGGACTCTACAGATTCACCTGCCTCAGCCTCCCAAAGTGCTAGGATTACAGGTATGAGCCATTGCGCCTGGCAGTGTGTTTAGATTCTTTATATGAAAGTTCTATTCCTCACACCTCATTGCTTCTGTTTTTTAAAAATCAGCTTTCTGGTTACTCTACAGCTTTCATTGTAGCTGTTGATTCTTGCCTTACTCTCTTTGTCCTTGCCCAAATTCTGGCATTTTTCCCATCCATCCATCCATCCATCCATCCATCCATCCATCCAGTTTATTGTTCATGCAGACAGTTCATATTATACAGTAGCCTCATAGTTACTGATGGCCCTCAACTTTGATAGCCTTATTTGTTTTTCAATGGAGTTACCTGCACATAGTGAATATTATGTTAAAGATATAAAAGTATTTAAAGTATAAACCAATTATTGAAGAGTATTGCCACTTTGGTAACAGGATCAGTAGCTCAAATTTCACTGGCTTTCCTTCTCCCCTTGCGATGTGGCTGGCACTTTTAAGACTCTGCAAATTCTCACCTAAGTCTTCAGCCTCCCTGGGTTCCGGAAGGTATGTCTCATGTGTGCCTCAGAAGAGTCTGTGGGTGCATGCCCTGAACACTGTCTTGATCACTCTGTGCTCTTCGGACTCCCCTTTGCCTGAAGGGCTGCTTGTCAGTGCTCTGCCTGCAGCTGCTTGCTGCAAAACACCCATGCTCACTCCATGTGTTCACTCTCTTTGAACTTTCATAGCTGCCTGGTCCAGCGTACCAAAGAATGTACCTTACTTGATTAAACTTTGTTTTAGAGACTTAAGTAACACTCCTTATGCCTGTTCTGTCTCAAATACTCCCTTATGAAACAAAGGTTGGTTGTTGTTGTTGCTGTTTTAGCTTTTGACTTTATTTGCTTGTACTATAAATTTATAGTGGTGTTTCTCACCTTGAATCACCTACTTTAAGTTACTCCTTTAAAAGTGCTGCTGCCTCAACCCCAAAGATTTTGGTTTAATCTGTCTGGATGAGCCCTAGCATCAGTTGATTCTACTGTGCTATGAGGGTTGAGAACTTCTATTTTATAAGCATTGACAGGAGGCCAATGTTATAGTCATCTCCTCACCCTCCTAATCTTTATTCCGGATGTCAAAATAGTAGTCCTCCTCCTTCAGATGAAAGCAGACAAATCACCCTCACCCACCAGCAAGTCATATCAAGAGATCCACCTGATGGCGAGAGAAAGCTGAATTTTAGTTTGGTGCTTGAAGTGAGTCCATAGCAATTTGTATAAGGAAAGAATTTCAAACACAGACTTCAGAGGGAGAAAGAAACTGCCTTATGGATGCTATAGAGTTCCCCATTCTAAGCTATAAGAATAATCTTTGGCCAAGTTGAAAACGATTGAGTAGGATCAGAAAATAAGCATATATTATCTCATTTTCAGCCTTGACCTATTTATTTTCCTGTTTACTATATAAAAACACAGTTAATGTGACGTGTAATGTTAATTCTGGATTTTAATAAATTTCTCAGTTTGCTAGGGTTAAAATTTATATTGGGCACAGGAGAATCTTTCAAAGAGTCAATCAGTTTTGCAGTTTCTTTTGGACAATCAGCAGAGGAGGATTTAGTGATGATAATGAAGTTGGAGCTTTAGGTCCTCTGGGAGGAACTCTAGAAATGTGTTCATATAGTCCTATTGTTTTTTGTAAAATTTGCATAAGAAATATGTTTTTTTCTTAAAAAGCATTTTCTTCCTCAATTGCAGAAGCTTCAGGCCTTGCTTAAATTGATTATGTCTAATCCCTGAGAACACTGTGAAATAGGATACTCTCTTCCTCAAAGTGAAATGGCTCTTAGTTCAATTGTCTTTATCGTCCATTTCTTTTCTAGAAGAAAAAAAGTAACAAAAAGGCTTACCACAGGGCTTATTTTTTATGAATGTGTACCACTAACTATGCACAGTTGTTTAATTATTGCAAAAATCGAAATAATTGATAAATAGCCATTGCCTCAATTACCTGAGTGTCCCCTACTGCCATTCCATTGAATCCCTGCAATTCACCCAGGCCTCCCATTATCCAGAAACTAATAAGGAGCATGAAGGAGCAGTTCAGGCCCTGGTCCAGTGTTATGACCACCAGCATCCATTCTGAATGGTAGATCTCTGTGCTAAATGAGTTATTAAATAAGTTGGACTCCGTGCCTGCTTAAAAACAACTTTTAAAAAATCCTGCTGTTACGTATTATAGGTCAGAAGACTAAGTGTCGAGTTAAATACCTTTATACAAGAAGTGGTCCTATAAAAATGCCAATATCTTTTATAAATTATTTTTGGAAATTCATTTTGTGTTCATTTAATATCTGACTTGTATATGACAAAGAAAAGTTATGTCATGTTGAAACTAGATCTTAGATTAGTCAAAAAGAATTTGAGGAATGCCTTAATAGGGCTTTAGTTTGCAACTTAGAGGTTTCTTAAAATATATTGAAATAAGGAAGCCAGCTGCTAACACAAAGGAGTACTACTCAGTAGTCACTGTGTAGGAGTTGCTGTGAGGACTAGAAAGGAGACAGCACAGATCTTCAACAATTGCTTAAATCTTTACCAAGAAATACGCTGTGCAAAGTGCCATACTTAGACTCTATCTAGAGATGTCCACATTTTAGATTAGAGAGTTGTAAGCTTATGGTATTATCTTCACATTTGGCAATCTAGAAATAAATAAATCATTTGGGTTATATTTAATGCACATGAGTGTTAAAAGTAAATGAAAAATTTAGGACTAGGTTGTTTAAAATATATTTAGATCATAAACCATGATATAGGCTTTGAAAAGAATTAATCTCACCTTATTATTTCAGCAGGTCTTTTTATTTATAAAGTAAAAAGAATCTATGGTTATATTAGATTTCTAGACTTAAGGGCCCTTTTATAAGTTTAATTACTAATAAACAGATATAAGTAACAAAGGGAACAGATAAAAATTACTTCTGGATAGAAGAAGTGACGCCCATGCATTTTCAAGACAGTTTTATTTGAAGTTTCACAAATGGCCTGGAATCACACAAGGGAATACTCAAATATGCAGATGCTATTAGTTTTTCTGCATAAAGACTTGTCTGCCTATTTATTCAACACTCAAAAGACCTTTATTGGGTGTTCATACTGTGTTACACTACAGAGACAAAAGAATGCAGATGACACAGTCCCTGTCCTGTAAGACATGGTCCCAGTGGTAGAGACAAACAGGTAAACAGAAGACTTTATTTCATGTAACACGTAAGGGGTCTGCAAAAGTAAATTAGTCACTCTACATAATTATATATCTTTTTAGTATAAGATGCTGCTTGGCAGAAACTCCAAATGAGTTTTTTCAAATCCAACACAAATTCCCTCCCACGGGTCTGACTCATCAGGAGGGATTATTCTGTCCTTATGTTAAGTGGAACCACATTATCCTATCTACTAGTCTAGATTTCCTGAGTACTTAATTCGAACAGTAGTGGATTGATGGGGCTTCTATATGATCTCTGCCAATCTCTTCCCAATTTTCTGGTTCAACTGCAGTGCTCTTCTGTTAGTATTCTTGACAATATCTGTTCTCTGATTCTTTAGTAATGAAAGGAAACTATAACTGGATTCAAGTGCAGACTTGCCCAGTTTAATCCCTAGGTTTGATCCCAAATTCCACCAGCAGGTGATAGGGAAGTCAAAAAGAGCTAACCTATTTGTGATTGTTTGGGGATGACACTGCAAGTACAGTAATGATTTTAACACTTCTGGGTAGATAACACCTTCTATGTTTTTAACAACACTTGTGCCCAGTCTTTTTCCCTGGAAGACTCTCAGGGGCATAGAACTCTCACTGTCTCCTAAGCAATCAGTGTACATTAATGGTGTTGTGTGTAGATACGTTTAATTATTGGGTAGAATTTATTCCTGTTTCTTCCGAGAGGGTCAACTGAACCTCCTTCTAGGTGGGCACCATCCTTGGCATTCACAGTTATCTTTAGGGGTAAGGCCTCTGGGTCACCTCGTCGTTTTATGCTTTCAGTTCCTAACTGGGTGGATTAGCAGATTCAAGTACACTGTCCAGAGAGGCAGAACAGTGTGTGTGAAAGAGATGTCTGTTTTGACAAATGTATCAACTACCCTTTTTCCTTTTTTGACTTGTTTTCTGATTCATTCTTTCTTTTTCTTTCTGTGTCAGGCATAAAACCTCTGCCACCCTGACCAGGAGTATAATTTATCCAAAACACCTCCATGTGGCTGTGATTATTTCATTGGATTCACTTGATTTGCCCTGTCCTTATTTTTTTTCCTGTATTTTGTATGCAGAAAACATCTCCAGAATATCCAGTCCTGGATGGGAAGTAGCTGTCTTTTGTCAGCATAATCATACTTTTACTCAGTTCAAAATTGAAATAATCTAAAACCACCTCTTAATTTTCAGTCATGGAAGCTGGTGTTGGGAAGATATGTAACCAAGTTCAAGTGTAAATGCACCCCATGTGGATATAGGAATCTAGCACCATTTAAATCTTAATACTCAAATATTTATATACTTGCAAAACTTTTGCCCATAATTCATTCTTTGAACTGAACACCTGCTATAATGAATATGCTTGTGCATGAGCAAAATCATTTTTGTTGGATGAAACTCGGAGAGAAACTGTAGAGCATGCTACATCTCAGTTGTTCTAGCAGTAGGATTACAGCATGTATGCTTGTGTTTAAGGTATTGGCATTATTGCTATCAGCTTTATCACTTTTTTCCTGAGAGTTTAGCCTTAAGCTTTCCAGTGGTTGCTTCTCTGAGGTGCTTGGGGGCACTACCAAGCTGGCATCAAAATTAGAGAAAAAGTGTTTATTTGATTTGAAGTCAGAGGATGGTTAGTTAACATTTGAAATACTCTAATCAGGCATACACCCACCACAAGCAGTTAGTTAGCATTTGAAAGAATCTAATCAGGAGTGCACTCTCCAGAGGCACCTGCTACTAGCACTCTCATATCTTGCTTTCTGATGAGCACTGGTAGGTGTTCTAATTATGTTGTAAGCAATGTTAGAAATGATTCTTCACTGGTGGAATGAGAATGCTCAAGATGTATGAATTGGTTAGAAATGTTGCATAGGCACAACTGACTTAACTTAAAAAGAGACTAAATTTCCAGTGAACCAGGCGGCTTGACTAGTGGTTCTTGACTAGGGTGATTTTGCCTCTCAACCTCCTGTCCCAGAATATTTAGCAATGTCTGGAGACATTTTTGGATGTCACAGCTTTGGGGAGAGGCTGCTACTGACATCTAGTGGGTAGATACCCAGGGCGTTGTGGAAAACCCTACAATGTATAAAATCTCATCACTCACCCGCAATGAAGAATTACACAACCCAGAATATTGGTAGTGCCAAGGTTGAGAAACCGTAGCCTAGACCCATCAGGGTGGTATCCCAGGTCTAGAATGCTATTTGGTCCCATGTGTAGCCATTAACTGAGGATTCTGCCACCTGGTTCTGACTAGAAATTTAGCTGACTCTTGCTGCCAGAATACTGCTGCAATTCTCTCAAATGAATCTTTGATGGAACATGATAGTTGGAGTTCCCAAGAGGTCAGATAACTGGGACTTAACTGTTTTTGTGCCTGCTTGCTAATATATGTTTGAGTGTGTTACAGAATTCGATCTGAGACTTACACTTATTGTAATAGAACACCTGGTAGACTAAGAAATTTTGAGAATGAAGACCTATGGCCCTTATCTACCCCTCATTATTAGGGAGTATTTATATTTATCAAAGTATCCTAATGATTGTGCATGACTAATTTTGTTTAGGTTAGTTCTAAAAAGAATAGGTCCAGTTTCAACCTTTTAACACATTGATGACCCACCCAGTATCTTAAGGAACTACTGGCATTCTTAAATATTTGTTTTGTATATTCAATAGGTTATATTGAGCATCTTCTATGTATGAGGCATTGTTATAGTTCCTGTGGACATAATGGTGAGCAAAAATAGACACAGGGCTTGCTTACTGTGGGTGGTATTAGAAATATGTCTTAGATCCAATTGTGAGAACACAACTGAGTTGTTTCGCTAGTAGGCAAGTCATTTCCAGTGCAAATTAGTGGGTGCAAATAAATGGGACTATGGGAGTCACATGCTTTTCTCAATTTTACGTAACAGATATATTTTCCTCTCAGAACCAGGTTTTCCCTATATTTAATGGAAATCTTTGCATATAAAATATCTGGGGTAGTCATTCATGAGTTAGAACATCTATAAGTACAAATTCTGCAATCATTGCTTTTATTTTATGAAAAAAAATGGTGAATGTTTGGTAAAGTCTCTTGGTTATTTAAATTGTAGAACTGATCCCTCTCAACTGAGTTGCATGCAGAATTAAGTTCCCCCTCCACTTGCTTCAATTTCACTCCCACAAAGCACCATTATAGTGTTTTTAATACTATATCATGTGCACACACATTTTTTTTTTTGAGTCAGGGTCTGGCTATGTTGCCCAGGCTGGAGTGCAGTGGCATAGTCATAGCTCACTGCAGCCCTGAACTCCTGGGTGGAAGAGATCCTTCCACCTCAGTCTACTGAGTAGCTGGGACTATGGGCGGGCACCACCATGCCTGGCTAACTTTTAAATTTTTTGCAGAGATGAGGGTCTCACTTTGTTCTTCAGGCTAGTCTTGAACTCCTGGGCTCAAGCAATCCCCTCTGCCTCAGCCTCTTAAATTGCTGAGATTATAGGCATGAGCCACCATGCCTAACTACATTTATACACATTTCAGTCTCCTCTGCCAGGTTGTGAGCTATATCAAGGTGGGTATGCTACGTCTCCACTACTTACTAAAGAATCTAGCACACAGAGGGAGTTATGTATGATGGAAGAACATCCAGAAAGGACACCTATAACTTGTCTTTATGGTTTGTACATACACATATTGCTTAATGTTGACAAGGAATGGACGAGTTTTAGTTGTAGAAATTTCAAATGGAGAGCACCAAAAGCTAATAGCATGGTTAGGATGTCCACTGGAGGAAGCCTGGCTGATTATTATCCTAGTAAGTATATGTTATCCTAAATCTGGTGTAGTAACTCTAGGTGGGTATGTTAACCACTGGTATGATGGACTTCCATTGACCAGGCTTGTGGGACTGATGTATGGAATAGAAATGTTAATATATCAATATTTATGAGCATTCTTAAATGAGAGTATTCTCGATTTGTAGGCACATCCATCTGAAATCAGAATCAGAGCAGTGAGATTTAGATAGATACAAATTTCTTTAGCCTGATGTACTCGTTTCCCTGACAGGAAGAACATTTTTCATGGGATTGCATTACTCTAAGTATAGTTGGCTAAAATGCTTTCTTTCCTGGATGAGGCTTGGATGGGCACTTCTAGTTTTCTTTTTCTCCTTGAATTTTTGTTTTAGATGATTTTGTGACAGAATACCCCTGCTTTTTCATATCTTCCACCAAGTCATAATGGACATCTTTCTTTAAGGGTATTATTATATTCATTCAGATTGGATTTGATCTTTTGGGCTAGGGAATCTCTACACTTGCACACTATTCATTGATTCTAAATCTCAGTGGAGATTGTCACACGGTAGCTTCTATGAATTACATCAATCATACCTCTTTTTCCTTCCTTCCTTCCTTCCTTCCTCCCTCCCTCCCTCCCTCCCTCCCTCCCTCCCTCCCTCCCTTCCTTCTTTTCTTTTTTCCCCTTTTTTTCTTTTCTTTCTCTTTCTTTCCCTCTTTCCTTTCCTTCTTCCCTTCTTCCTCTGCTATCTTTCCTTCTGTTTTCTCTTTCAGGCCCAGTCTTGCTAAGTTAAAAAAAAAACAATATAATTGTGTCAAAAGATCATTATTATTATTATTATTATTATTATTATTATTATTATTTTGAGACAGAGTTTCACTCTGTCACCCAGGCTGGAGTGCAATGGTGCCATCTCGGCTCAGTGCAACCTCTGCCTCCCAGGTTCATGTGATTCTCCCACCTCAGCCTCCCAAGTAGCTGGGATTACAGGCATCCGCCATCATGCCTGGCTAATTTTTGTATTTTTGTAAAGATGGGGTTTCACCATGTTGGCCAAGCTGGCCTTGAACTCCTGACCTTGGGTGATCCGCCCGCCTCGGCCTCCCAAAGCGCTGGGATTACAGGTGTGAGCCATAGCGCCCGGCGAAAAATTATTATTTAAAATTATTACCTAATGATTACCTTTTGTTGAATATCTTTAAAAATTTAAATACTGTGAGGAAAAAAGAATTCAGTTCTAACCTTCTTTAATAGGTTTTATAATCTTAATTAGACATTCAGATATGACCACTTAGAAAGGATGAGATACTTTTTAAATATGAGGTGACAGATAATATGAAAAAGGGTCATATGGTTGTTCATTTTTAAGACCTGCAGTGATATTTAAGTATATTTTTGCTGAGAAAATTTAGACAGAAGTAATAAGAGTTTCAGGGGAAGGTTAATTTCTCCAGCACTTTAGAGTCTTTCTAAATATTCAGAATTTAAAATGTAGCAGAATTTATGGAAATTTAAAACTAGAGGAACTTTTTGTTCACCTGTGAGAGAAAGATCAATGGACAAGAATCACTTTGAAATGTGCTAAAGATCAAAAGTAAAGATCCCTGGGCCACTTACTCCAGATGAAAAGATGAATCTTTACAAAACTGGAGAGAGAAGCTCAACTCTGGTTTTATTTTACCCAGCGCTCTCTTTTTCCCTGTTTTATGCTGTAGTGAACAGATGATGAGAAGGAAATGAATTCAAACTTACTTACTTGCAAATAGACATATTCCACAAAGCTTTGGTTTGAGTAAGGTTGCTTAATTGCAAAGCAATGCTACCAATTTTTCATCCTTCACATTCCAAACTTCACATTCCAAACTTCACATTCCAAACTTCACATATCAAAACCACATTCTGTTAAAACACAGTCACTGCTTGGTTAAAAACATTCTCCCAATATGTTGAGCATTTATTTGATTTTCTTCCTTGTGACTCAGATGTTATTCAAAGTCACATCAAGTTGTTTTCTCTCTCATGCTAAATGTCTTCTTTAGTTGTGTGGTATATTAAACAAACATTGCCTGCATATTTAGTGTTTTTAATTCACACAAAGACTAAATCCATTGCTTATGTAATGAACGTATTAGACATTTAATTTTTTAAAAATTGAGTTATTGTGGCTCAAAATTCCCCAGTGAACTCTAGACAAATATAACTAGATATAACATCAAGACTAGGAAAGGGGAAGTCAGTAGAACTTGTCTAAACCCGATCAGCCATCGATTTGATTTTTTCTTAGTTTCATCTGTAAATGACAATTAACTTTCTTTATATTCTTAAAGAACTAATTCTTAGTTAGTGCACAGAAAATTTGGTAGGTACCCCACTTAGTTATAACCACGTGGAATAACTTCAGAATTTAGTTATTTGTGCAATAGTGAAAAATGGCAAATCATTTTAGTTTAAATTGTAGAGATAATTTCTCATTCTTTTATGGTTAGACCTGGAAGATTGATGGTCTCTGTATTGGACCTGTCAAAAGAGTGGATAAAGCTTGAAAAGAGTGCTGTGTTGGAGAGGTTCTAGGCTGTCATGGAAGTACCCAAGGACTGGCATATGTTAGAAGGACATTTATTTCAAGTTATAAGAGTCAGGGCAGGGGACCCCAACTAGCATTGTCCTGAGGAGCAAGGTCATAGCTCATCATTATCCTCAGAATAAAGTCAAACTCCTTAATATGAAACACAAGACCTTGTGTGACCTGGTTCCTGCTTACTGTTCTCTGTGCCCCAATAATGCTGACCTGCAGGCATTTGCCTACTTGGTCTCTTTGTCTGGAGCACTCTGTGCCTTTTAAATTTTTCACTGAGCTAATTACCACTCATCTTTCTTGTATGTGCTTAAGTGCCTTTTCCTTTGTGAAAAGCTTTACACCCCCCACCCCTGCCAAACTGGGTTACGTGCCCTTTCATTATGCTTTAGTAGTGCTTTGTTTTTATCTCTTCATATACTAAACTATAATTAACAGATTACTTGTCCACACTTATAACCAGACTTTAGGATAGGGCAACCACTGTATCTTTCTTACTATTATAGTCCAGTATTTGACACATAATATGCATCTGATAAACATTTATCGAATGGATGAATGCATGAATAAATGTCAGTGTAAAATAGTGATTTTCATCTAGGGGCCATTGATCTTGCCTACTAGGGTATATTCAGCAATGTCTGAAGACGTTTTTGATTGACAAGATTTGAGAGGGGTGGTGTTGGCAGTATCTAGTCAGTAGAGGCCACTGTAGGATGTAAACATCCTATAATGCATAACAAAGACTTGTCTGGTCCAAAGTGTCAATAATGCTGAGATTGAGAAACCTAGCTACAAATAATACCATGTTCAGTGTAACATGTAACAGGCAATGCAAAGTTGTCCTCAGAGGAAAGTAGTAGAAAAAATAGACAGTCAAAGTAAATAATTGGGAGGTTTGGAAGCAGTTTAAGACAAGGAACAAGAAGCATGATTCAGAAGCAAAGTCATGGAGAGCAAGAGGCACCAATCTTCCCTTGATAGTGGTGGTCGGGGCTGAGTAGAGTAGTGCACAAGGTTCAGGCTGGGATGTGTTCTCTAAAATATTTATTGTCCTTTTCTTATCCCTTCTAGTTAATTGCTGTTTTACATTGCCTTGACTTCTCCTTAATGTCCGTAAGATATTTTTGTCACTCAATTTTGAAGTTTAAAAAAATAATATTCTATTTGAATATTATAGATTATTTACTCGGGATGAATACTGAAGATGAATACCTCATAATTTGTAGGAGAAAGATGGGGGAGATAGAACCGAAAGTGCTTCTAATATGGGAAATGCGAAAACATTCAGTATTTTGACCTGTCTTAGAAATAGGTATACATTATTCTATATCATCTGTGTAATATCTTTTTGATTACAGTTTACACATGGTCAAGCATGGTAATACCATTTTTTTCTACATGTATATATGAAATGCATCTAAATTTAAGTCAAATCACCTTTCAAAATCATGTTATTGTAACAAATGGGACCAATTAGTAAACAAGAATATGTTTAAAATGTTACATAAGGACAGATGATATTGAACTGGCTTTGTGATTTATGATCTATTATTCTGATTACTAATCAGACTTACTGTATCTATGGGAACAAAGAGGAAAATTATTTTTGCCACCAACGAATATACAAAGATGAGAAATATTTTGCTTCTCTGAATAATCAGCACAGATATTGCCCTTCTTGTTTTCCTTGTGTTATTATCTATTTTTGCCAGGAGAAAAGCAAAGTCATGTGGGTGGGGAATAGAAAATGTAAGATTAAGAAAGTGGACTGAAAACCCACTTTCTTAAAGGTGGTTATAGACTATCAATTTTTTTAAGAGTTCTGAATCGCTTTCTGAATGAGGAAATAAAAGTGCTCAAACCTAGGTAGTTCTTAAGACAAATCTATTATTTGACTCATGAATACGATCACTTTCTGTGGTTCATATACAAATTTTTATATGTGAATTTTAATGGAGAAATCTCTGATTGAGGACATTGAAGAATAAAAATTTCCCAAATAGGAGTGAGACTCCCAAAATACACTTCATAAAAATAACACACCATTAATTTTTGAATGAGATACTTTATGGGACATGTTGCTATCACGAATCTAATTTTCATCAGGATCTCTAGTGTGATGAAATTTCCTGGAAGATGTCAATTCTTTCCAGGTGATTGTTGCCAAATATTAAAGACTAAATGGGATATACATGAGAGTTAGAGCTGAAATGCAATTCCTGCCAATTTATATCCAGTTCTTATTCTCCTACTGAAGTTAAAACATTACTGTGCTCCTCTATTTAGGTGTTAAAAGCTTTTGCTTTATAACGTTTTTCAAAAAATCAAGAAGTTGAAGAACCCTCTTACTTTTTTTACGTCCAGGTTTATTGTTTGATTTTGTTTTGTGTATTTTTGTTTTTGTAGAACCAGCTCAAAAACAAAGCTTTTCTCATATCACCTTTCACAGTGGATTGAGTCTGTTCTGTTTGTGGAGTTAATTATTGGGGTGGGTTTTCCTCCTGTGCTCAAGATAGCTTGAGGCACTTGCTCTTGGGTGAGGACAGAGGAGAGCCAATGCCCTGGTGTAGCCAGGCTTTCTGCTGAGAGGTGAGCCTCAACCACAAGTGCTGACAGTTGCTGGCAAGAGACTCCCATCACCCTAGGAGGGCAGAGTTCACTTTGGAGAAGTCTCTGACTCTTCTCTGGCACATCCTGTCAATTCCCTTTTAGATGGTGAGCATTGCACAGCTGTCTCAGACACTAGTGGCCTGAGCAGGTGACGACAGCCACCGTCTGTCTCACTTACACACATCATCTCACATATGACTTACAGCATGACGTCCAAGTGATTATTATTATCTTCTTTTTAAAGACAGGGAATCTGAATCTTTAAGTTAAGTAGTTTGCCTGTAAAGTCACAGAGATAGTCAGCGGTAGAGCTAGAATTCAAACTGAAGTCTCTCTAAGTCCAACACTGCTGTGCTTTCTCTCCGCAACTCCTTGTGGCTCCTTGCAAGATCTCTAGAGCTGCCTTTTTAACTAACAGAGATAGTCAGCAGTAGAACTAGAATTCAAATTGAAGTCTCTGTAAGTCCAACACTGCTGTGTTCTCTCTCTGCAACTCCTTGTGGCTCCTTGCAAGATCTCTAGAGCTGCCTTTTTAACTAATAAGAGAAAGTAGCATTGGCCAGCTTTCTAAATGAGATCACGTAATATCTCTGATTTCTTATCAGGAAATCAGAGGTTGAAGGATTTAATAATATTATTGAATCTCTTGATAGGAATTGTGAACCCAATTCTTGTTGAGTTCCAAGTTTTAAATCATCCCAATTTCAACTTCTGTGCAAAAATTTAATCACCACAATATGCTTACCTCAGGTGGGTCTTCTGTGGAACACTAAATAGGTGATTTTTAAATTCATGCGAAACATTGTATAATGAAGGCAAAGACCTGTCACTGGGAATACAGTATAGCAGAAATATGTGACTGTTTTACTGATGTGAATAATGCAGAAAAATTGCACTGGAAAAAGTTAAACAGGCAAGGAAGACTTTATTCAAGGCTATTTCAATAGAGGAGAGAGGTTGAACTCAACTTCCCCAAAACAAAGGGCTGGAGAGTTTTTAAGAGCTGGGGTGAGGAGAATCATAGATTGCCTGTATTTGCTAATTGGACTTACCCAAAGGAAAAGTAAACTTTCCATATCTTCATGACAGGAGGCAGGTTTACAACTTAGAGCAAGGCATCCATGGATGATCATGATTGCATTTTGGACGGATGGCTTCCAGCTCCTTGAGAAAGGCATTTTGCTCTTACGTCTGCAGTTGAAGAAAGAAAAGCCAGATGTTTCAGATAAATAGTGAAACAGATTTCTACTATATCTTTATAATAATTTTAAGTGGTCAGTTTGCATATATTATTCTGATAATTTCCTCAATTACTGAATTTTCTTTGATTATAGATATTTTGCTGTTCTCTTTCAATTCTTATTAAATGCGTAATAGCTGAATCATATAATGTCAGCTATTGAAAAAAGAACAGCCTCTCTTATTAAAAACAAAACCCAGAAGCTCCATGGATTTTACCACTGGAAGGAGATGATTTTT
The DNA here is from genome assembly GCF_028858775.2 of Pan troglodytes. NCBI lineage: Eukaryota > Metazoa > Chordata > Mammalia > Primates > Hominidae > Pan > Pan troglodytes. Next base: position 84,622,549 of record NC_072411.2, on the reverse strand, counting down.
GAAGAGGAGAGCAGGTGAACAAGCAGCTGTTTCTTTGTTCTCCTGGATTTATCTTTGTCTTGGGGTTTTTCTGTTCTAATCACTCCCACCATCATCAAACCATTCTCTGGGGGTATGCTGTAGTTATTTTAAAGGTCTGGTTCAAGCGCAAAAAGGAACCCCATTTTCAGTTCTTTTTTTACAATTAATATAGCATGAAATATTCAAATATCAGCCAAACACAGAACCACAAATATAAGGATACAAGCACAGAAAAATGTGGGAAACAAAAATGATCTGACTTAACACAGGTTATATCTCTGATCCTATGGTCACTAGTGTTTTTCCAAGTCCCATAGGCTCTGTCCGCTAGCTTAGTAGTAAGTTTCTTATAACTGGGTCTATCCCTTTGATCTCAACTCAAGCTTTCTCCTATGTGTTCTGTAATATAGACCTTAGCCCCACTAGGGCACTCTCTTCCTTGCAGACATCTGAGATTTTGCATTTGTGCATCATTGTACGAGCTGTTCCCCTTGGCCTGAGTGGCACTCTCCCATCTCTTTTGTCCATATATCCTTACTCATTCTTGAGATCTCACATATTGATCAAGTCTTAGTGTTTCAGACTTCCACAAAATTAATTCCTGTTTCTGTAGTGCCTTTGATATTATTTAAAAATTTCAGTTATACTGTTTTATTTTTTAATCTGGTATCTATCCCCTTTGTTAGGCCTGGGTTCCTTGGAAGCAGAGACTACATCTTAATGACCATCTGCGTGTAGCATAGCAACAAGCACATACCAGGCATTCAAAAGCTTTTTGCTAAATTACATTGATCAATTTTTATGCCCTTTTGGAGAAGATGTCCACATTTTCATGCCAACTGACATAACTTTGAAGATTCTTGCCCAGTTCATTGCTTTATATTTCCAACTCCTTGGAAGTATCCATCTAACCAGACATTTTGATCCTTGCCACCTTTGCATTTTAAGCCAGGAAGGCCTATAAAATGAAATTCTGAGGTGCAAGTGGATGGTTAGGGTGGAGGGGGCTGTCAGGTAATTTACTTTATTTTTAATATTAAGCTAAACATTTTAAAATTCTACTACATGAAATTGCATGCTTTGGTATGTGATTCAGTATTTCCTTATTGTCATTTTTAGTTTTACCTGGAGCAGTTGGAGAGCTTGCTTTAGTATTGTATTTTAAAAATGCATAGGATTTCTATTTTTCTCAGTATCTCAAACCAGATAACAAAACTATTCTGCCTCCCCCAGGTGATACAGAAGGGGGGTTAATATGGAAGCTGCCCTCGAGTGGATTGAGATCAGCTTACGTTCTGGTTGAGTCTCTAGTGAGCTCTCCAGTTGCTAGCCCTGTTATTTCACTGCCCTAGGCTTCTGTTTCTTCAGCTGTTTCTGTCCAGATAAAATAGTCTAAGGTTTTCCAAGTACAGGTTTTTCTTCTTGGGTGTCCTATACTAACTTGGTTCTGATTTCTCAATCTGGTATTTTCTTTGATTTCTATGTAACAGGGAAGACTGACAGTTAACCAATGTGAGATACAGAGAATTATAACAGAGAAATAATAGATTGATTTGATTTCTGACATGGGTGCAGGTCTCCCAATTATTCCTTTAGGTAAAAATGAGAAGTATGCTGGAGGGCTCACACACAGGGGCATTTGTGTGCAAAGGCCCTTCATTGGAGAATATGGGTGCTATCTTTTGAATGCACAGAGCCTTTTTGCATGCTGAGCGAGTCTGCAGCTATTTTCTTTGGCAAGAGAGAGTCTACATGAGGCCGTTTGAGGTTTGTACCCAATTCTGTTCTTGTCTGAGTCTACACTTGAAGAATTAAACCTGTGAGACTACTCCAACATCTTTAGTTTTTCTTTACCAGGTCTTTTGGGAAGATAGGATGGTCTTCACTGACTTTGTGCAACAATTATGAAAATACGTATCTTCCAGGGACTAAAATTTGCTTTGGTATAATTAAAACTAGCTAGCAGGTACAACTTTAAATCACTTGTTTTATTGTCATCAGACTCAATTTATGAAGAAAATGATGACTGCCTATGTGGTCAACAGCCATGGTTATCTTATTAGATGTTATCTGATATTGTCAGCAATACTGAAAGCTGTAGGATGGTAAGGTATTTCAGACTGGGAGAGTAAGAGTGACAAGATACAGAAAAGAGGCATATATATTTTGCAGCTGGGAGATCATTTTTTTGCAAGGCATGTAATTTATGTGGAATAATGGGGAAAAAGGGACAAAAATTACTTATCTTCCCAAAAGATAAGTAATGAAGTTATATGACTAAGGCCATTGTTGAGCGGTGTCAAGCAGAGGATGTTTACAAATGCTGTTAAAAGGAAGTGCACCTTTATTAAATATCCCTTGGCTCTTAGTAATACATTTAAATTAAAAACCTACGTTATTCCTGGTACTTACAGTGGCACTAAGTACATTGAAAATGGATTGACTGAAAGCCAGTCTTCCATTTAAGTTATAGTAAAATCTTTCTCAACCTTGCTATGGACTGAACTGTTTCCCCTGGCTCTCCACCCCCAAATTCAGTGCTGAAGTTCTAACCTGCAGCACTTCAGATTGTGACTATATTTGGAAGTCAAGTCTTTAAAGAGATAAAATGAAGTGAGCAGGTGGGCACTAATCTAATATGACTAGTATCTCTATAAGAAGAGAAAATTTGGACACAGACAGGCACAGCAGGCAGACCGTGTAAAGACTCAGGGAGAAGACAGCTACCCATAAGCGAATGAGAGAAGCCTCAGATGAATCCAATCTGGATCTCAAATTTCTAGCCTTCAGAACTGTGAGGAAATAAATTTCTGTTGTTTAAACTTCCTACCTGGTCTGTGGTACTTTGTTATGGTACTCCCAGCAAACTATTAATTAATATAAGGTCACATTCTGAGGTACTGAGGGTTAGGACATCAATATACCATTTTGGCCAACACAATCCAACCATAAGAAGTTCTCTGTGATACAGTGAATTCCTTGTTAAGGAAGGCAAATTTAGGAAATTCAAATGATTAATTTGTGTGTTTATTTTAGTTATCAAAGGAGTAGTTATAGTTTGTTTTGAAGATGTTGTTAGCCTGAATGAAATGGAAACAGGGTCTGTGTATTTATCTGCATTTAATGAAGTCACATTGCTCATGATCAGCTATAGTGAAATATGTGCTGATAGCATTTTTGGGGACAAGAAGAGTTAGCTAGACATTCTTTCACTGTTTGTTGTTCTCATGGAATTAATGCCCTCCATTTGTGTTTCTTCTAGTACTATAATTATCATTCTTTTGTCCAAATTATACAAGTGTATACCACTTTATTATAATAATTTATATGAAAGTAATTTAGATTTAAAATGCTCATTTCTCCTTTTTTTTTGGGGGGGCATACCATGTACTTGCTTCTAGGTATGATGGAAAACAGTTATCCCCGTCTTTCAAACTTGTTCTCCTTTCAGACTTATGCCAACAATGACAGTCAAAGTGGCTCTATATACTCATAGCCCTTGGCTGATCTTCAAGCTGCTGCAGACCATGCCACTTGGGGAGAACTGAAAATGATTCTGATCCCTTGCAGAAGAAATCTTCATTAGCTGTGTTTCTTGCTAATTTTTAGATATTTGTCTCGCTGCTTTGCTATGAGCTACTTAAGGGCAGGGACCGAACTCTATAGCAGAGTGCCTAACTCCAAACATTTATTGTCCATGTATTATATGCCTGCCACCTTGCTAAGGGAGTGACCTCCCACTTTATAGATGAGCAAAGGGAGGCCAACAGAGAGAATAAATAAGGAGTCAGATGCTACGTAGCAAGCAAGTGAGTAGCAGACAGAATTTGAACCAGGCAGTCTGACTCCAGAGCTGGGGTCAGCCCCATTCAGCAGCAGAGATGGTCAACTAATAAGTATTTCTTAAATCCATTGTAGCATGTTTATTTTGAGATACATTAAGCTCACTGTTTTCCTCTTATAATCAAGTTAGAATTAAGTGGCTCTGAGCTTTCAAAACTGTTTTCAGGTTATTTATTCACTTCACTCAAGGTGAAAACATTTGTTTTTCCCTTTTGTGTGAATAGATAACTAAGTGCCTTTTAGGAAAAAGAAAGAGAAGCAACTCCATTGCCTAAAACTTGACTTTACAAATTGTATCTGTTGAGCAGAACTTCAGAATTTTGTCTTTACTAGATTAAAAAATTATATAATAGTACTTTGTTATTGCAACAAGGTCACCATGTGAGATCTAAGAAGAGGCTGATAATACTCCCTTCAACCTTCCTTCAGGCCTAAAGTAACCCATGTTAGCACCTCACTGTCTACCATTCCTTGCCCTTTCCTGAGCTCACAATAGGGCAAAACTATGTACACTGCTACAACTTACTGTTTGCATGGAGTGGAAATACCATTCTTTCAGGTTCATGTAAAAAAGCTAGCTTATTTTTTAAATAGCAGTATACTTTTCTATTGTATAAATGTACTTATTCAACCATTCCCTTACTGATGAACTTTGGTTTGTTTCCAGGGCCCCTGTCCTCTTTGCTGTTAAATGATAAGCTTATAAAAAAATGAATCTGTTGGTCAAAGTACATGAATATTTTAAAATAGATGTTGCCAGATCACATTATTCAAAACTTTACTAATTTAAACCTTAATAATATAGACTTTCTTTTTGAAATCATAAAATATTGCCTTTTTGATGTTAGAAGCTTTAAGTCTCTATTTTGTTTCCTATGTTTGGAATAAAATTTGTAAGAAACTCAGATGATAAGCTTAATAGATACATAAGGTATAAAAGAGGACCCTTAAATTTGCTTCCTGCCAAAGAGTAGAAGGGAGTTTAGAAGGAAAGAGATCCTTGTTATGCTTTGTTATAGAGGTTCCATGATTTAGGCTGGCTCATGACTTCGGGCTTCTTCTAGACCAAAGCTCATGGTTCAGAAAATGGAAAAAGAAAAGCCTTCTTTCTGGTCCTTGTGCAAAGACACTTTTTAATTTTTAAATTTTAACTAATTCTTCCTTGCTCTTTCCCCTCCCTCCCTCCCTCCCTCCCTTCCTTCCTTCCGTTTTCTTTCTTTCTTTTGACAAAGTCTTGCTCTGTCGCCCAGACTGGAGTGCAGTGGTGAGATCTCGGCTCACTGCAACCTCTGCCTCCCAGGTTCAAGCGATTCTCCTGCGTCAGCCTCCTGAGTAGCTGGGATTACAGGCACGGGCCACCACACCTAGCTAATTTTTGTATTTTTAGTAGAGACGGGGTTTTGCTATGTTGGCCAGGCTGCTCTTATCTATTGAGAAGGTTCTACCAACTCTCTTTGGCAATTCTGTAAGTGCAATTTTATGAATGCAATTCTATGAGTGCAATTTTAGAGGTGATCTCACACATCGGACCTGCTGCCACATTCAGCATTCCCTGATTATCATGTTTGACCCCTTCACCTCTTGCTTTAGTTATTCTAAACAGTGACATTCTGTCAGAAGTCTTGTGTGACTATTTATCTTTCTCTGTTTCTAAGCAGTTCACATGTCAAAGAATACAATATCTAAGACATTTGGCTGTCCGAGCTTTGCCATCTCGGGGAAAGAGTTTCTCTTAATCAATTTAATCAGACTCTATATTTGTAGAACTGACAAATCTGCAAATTCAGGATGGGACAGAAAGTTTATTCTAATTAATTATTCTTAATTTGGTAACAATATAAATATTTAAATTAGTACTGCAGCATGGCTTATAGAGATGTCAGATGGAACTGAATTTGAAACTCGGCTTCACCTCATAATGGTAGTGTAGACTTGGCCAAGTTAATTATATTCTAAGCTTCAGATTCTTTCTGTATAAAATTGGGCTAAAATACACATCTCTCAAAGTAATATGAAAAGTAAATCAAGTAGCAAAAGAAAAAATGATCAATTAAACTACATTGAAATTAAAAACTTCTGTGCATCAAATAATACAATCAATAGAGAAAGCAACTCATGGAATTGGAAAAAATATTTGCAAATCGTATATTTGATATGGTTAATATTCAGAATATATAAATAACCTTTATAATGCAAGGACAAAGAGCAAACAACCAAATAAAAATGGGCAAAAACTTGAAGAGACATTTTTCTAATTAAGATATATATGAAAAGATGCTTATAATCACCAATCATTACAGAAATGTCGATTGAAGTCATAAAAACCACTGATACCACCTTCTATCTACTGGTGATATCAGTGGTTTTAATGGCTCTAATTGGGATGGCTACTATAAAAAACACAAAACAAAATAACAGATTTTGGCAAGATTTAGAGAAATTGGAACCCCTGTGTACTGTTGGTCGGGATATAAAATGGTGTAGCCACTGTGGAAAACAGTATGGTGGTTCCTCAAAAAATTAAAATTAGAAGTACCATATAATCCAGCAATTTCACTTCTGTTTATATACACAAAAGAGTTGAAAGCAAGATCTTGAAGAAATATTTGTACACTGATGTTCATAGCCACATTATTCACAATAGCCAGAAAGGTGGAAGCCACACAAGTGTTCGTTGGTAGATGAATGGATAAGAAAAATGTGGCCTATACATACAAAGGAATATTATTCAGTCTTAAAAAGAAATGAATACTAACATATTCTACAACAAGGATGAATCTTGAGAACATTTTGCTAAGTGAAACAAGCAGTCATAAAAAGACAAATATGGTGCCATTCTACTTATAAGAGGTACCTACAGTAGTCAAATTCATAGAGACGTAAAGTAGAAGGGTGGTTACTAGGTGCTTAGGGAAAAGAGGAATGGAGACTTTTGGATTCATGGGTGCAGAGTTTCAGTTTTGCAAGATGAAAAGAGTTCTGTAGATGAATGGTGGTAATGATTATATGACAATTTGAATTTATTAAGGCCACTGAACTGTACACTCAAAAGTAGTTAAGATAAAAAAGTTTGTTATATGCATTTTATCACAATTTTTAAAAAGCAAATCAGATAATGTATATACAGCACCTAGTGTGTTCTTAATATAGTACTAATTAATTAATTAGTATTAGTATTAATATATATTATAATATATTAATACTATATGTAGTATAATAATATGATACTATATATAGTATTAACTTTATATATATATAAAGTATTAACTTATATGATCACAAGGTCCCACAATAGGCTCTCTGCAAGATGAGGAGCAAAGACTAAGTAATTAATAATTAATAATACTAATTATTAATAATAATTATATAATATATTATTAATACTATATGTAGTATTAACTTTTTATATCTATCTATCTATCTATATATATATAGATACATAATGGAATAATTGTGTCTCCTGGTGGCAGCGTTCCTCCCCTGGGACTAAGACCTCTAGGCTGGCAGACCCTGGTATTGTTTCTCCCATAGCCAGGATTCATGGGTCCAGGAATCAAAGGGCAGAAGTGGAAGTGGCACCACTCACCACCATCCCCTAGCAAAATTTTTGCTTCCTGTTCCTGCGGCATTATGTTCTGCTGGCCTAGAGGTCTTAGTTCCAGAGGAAGGAACATTGCCACCAGGAGTCACAACAATTATTCCATTAAACTAGAAGTTAAGATTGCCACCTGGACACTTTGGGCTCCTCCTACCTTTAAGTCAACAGGCTAAGAAGGGAGTTATAGTGTTGGCTGGGGTGATTGACCCAAACTATCAGTATGAAATCAGTGTACTCCTCCACAATGGAGGTAAGGAAGAGAATTCGTGGAATACAGGAGATCAATTAGGGTGTCTTTTAGTATTATCATACTCTGTGATTAAGGTCAATGGGAAACGACAACAGCCCAATCCAGGCAGGACCACAAGTGTCTCAGACCCCTCAGGAATGAAGGTTTGGATCAGTCCACCAGGAAAAAAACCATGACCTGCTGAGGTGCTTGCTTAAAGCAAAGGGAATACAGAATGGGTCGTAGAAGAAGGTAGGCATCAATACCAGCTACAACCACGTGACCAGCTGCAGAAACGGAGACTGTAGGCTGGGCACAGTGGTGGCTCAGGCCAGGCACGGTGGCTCATGCTTGTAATTCCAGCACCTTGGGAGGCTGAGGTGGGCAGATCATGAGGTCAGGAGTTCAAGACCAGCCTGGCCAACATAGTGAAACCCCGTCTCTACTAAAAAATACAAAAATTAGCTGGGCATGGTGGTGTGTACCTGTAGTCCCAGCTACTTGGGAGGCTGAGGCAGGAGAATCACTTGAAACTGGAGGCAGAGCTTACAGTGAGCCGAGGTTGTGCCAATGCACTCCAGCCTAGGCAACAGAGTGAGACTCTGTCTCAAAAAACAAAACAAACAAACAAAAAAAATGGAGACTGTGATTGTCATGAGTATTTCCTCCTTCTTTTGTTAAAAACATGTTTGTGCATGTATACGCTTGTACTAAGAAAATATTTTTTTCTTTATCATTTGACATAAGATTTATCAACTTCATATCAGCATTTAAGTATTGTTAACTTTATGTAATAGTATTTAGGTTGGGGATTGGTGTGTTTCTGGTTGTACAAAGGGTAGTTGTATTATGTGAGGTGTAATTATGACATTATTGTCTTTATTTGAAGATTATGTATGATCTCAGGAGATGTGTATGGGTTCAAGTTGACAAGGGTTGGACTTGTGGTTGTTAATACTGAGTGTCAACTTGATTGGATTGAAGGATGTAAAGCATCGACCCTGAGTGTGTCTGTGAGGGTGTTGCCAAAGGAGATTGACATTTGAGTCAGTGGGCTGGAGAAGGCAAACCCACCCTTAATCTGGATGGGCACCTTTTAATCAGCTGCCAGCGGATATAAAGCAGGCAGAAAAACATGAAAAGGAGAGACTGGCCTAGCCTTCCAGCCTACATCTTTCTCCCGTGCTGGATGCTTCCTGCCCTCACACATCAGACTCCACGTTCTTCACCTTTGGGACTTGGATTGGCTTTCTTTGCTCCTCAGCTTGCAGACAGCCTATCGTGGGGCCTTGTAAGTTAACACTTAATAAACTCCGTATATATATATGTTTGTGTGTGTGTGTGTGTGTGTATAAAAAATATATAAATATATATAATATATAAATATACATATGTATATATAAATATATATACATATGTATATATAAATATATATATCCTATTCTGTCCCTTTAGAGAACCCCGATTGATATTACTAGAATTTTGTATATTATATGAAAGTGTATTTTTGCTGAATCGTTTAAAATAAATTGCAGAGATCATCACCTTTTACCTAAATATTCTAGCATGCATTTCCTAAGAACAAAATTATACATAGTTACAATTCCATTATAACTAAGAAATTACTAACGATTTGCTAATGTCGTATATTCCTCACTAATATATGAATATCATCATCTGTCCCCTAAATGTCTTTAATAGACAAATTTTTCAAACCAGGATCTATTAAGATTCCTGCATTGCATTTTGTTGTTGCGTCCCTTTAGATTCTGTCCTAGTTTAGTGATAGCCCCTTGTTTGTTTTTCCCTGTGAAATTAGCTTTTTGAAGAGACCAGTATAGCTGTCTTGAGAAATGTCCCACATTCTGTATTTTTTTTTAAAAAATGATTTCCTTATGGCGTCGTTCAGCTTGTTTCTCTCTGTCCTCTATTTCTGTCAATCTGGAAGTTAGTCCCAAAGCCTCAGTGAGATTCAGATGAAACATTTTTGACAGGATCAGTGATGTCTTTATATTTTACACCCAACAGTTACATGAAAGCAGGTTTTCCTCCCACAGTTTGCTAAGCTTGATCAGTGGGTTAAGAGAGGGTCATTACAATGTAGTCATAAACTACATTGTAAACGGTATCAGGTATTTGCCAAGCAGTCTATAGAATAACGTGCGAGGCAGAGCCCATTTCTCACCAGCCTTACCCCAAATGGCTTTAGCATTCTTTGGTCTAATTAAATCATTATTTCATTGGGGATTTAAAAATACAGATGAATTAGAATTCCTCTAAAAAGGAAAGTTAGATGTTGAATTCTTTCATTTTAGTTATCACTTTCTAGAGTAAAGATTGGGCACTGTTGTCTCCTCTAGTGGTGGCAAATAAGATTTATCTTTCACTTTTTTTTTTTTTTTTTTTTTTTTTTGAGGCAGAGTCTCGCTCTGTCGCCCAGACTGGAGTGCAGTGGCGCAATCTTGGCTCACTGCAAGCTCCGCCTCCCGGGTTCACGCCATTCTCCTGCCTCAGCTCCCGAGTAGCTGGGACTACAGGCGCCCACCACCATGTCCGGCTAATTTTTTGTATTTTTAGTAGAGACGGGGTTTCATGGTGTTAGCCAGGATGGTCTCGATCTCCTGACCTCGTGATCCGCCTGCCTCAGCTGGAATTACTGGCGTGAGCCACCGCGCCTGGCCTATCTTTCACTTTTAAAACACTGTAGCCTTTATAAATGTTTAGCAAGAGGCTTTACAATGAAGTAGAAAATTTCCTAGCAAGTCCAGGGCTGATAGGAATTGGATAGTAATTATTGTCATACTTTTCTAAACTGTTTTATAGTGATTGTGATTTAAGGTAACAAACTTGGAACCATGAGAAGAAAGAGCCAGTTTGTTTAAAGGAAGAGTGGATGATTTTCTTCTCTTTCCTTCCTCCTGTACCTGTTTTCCTGCTGAGTTATATCAGAAGAGTGTTCTCCTAGATTGTCAGAAGAGGAGAGATTATTGTATGAATTTTCTCCTCATTCTTCTTTAGTGAAAGCTCTTCCTTCCCTTGTCTTCTACCTCACCAGTTCATGCAAAATGGGCTTCGTATAAGCACATAAAACACACTCCTAAGAAGACATTCTGCCAACTTCCATTCTTTCAATAACAAACAAATATTGAACATTTGCTCAATGTCAGGCACAGTGTCAGTTCCTGGATCTTTAGAGACATAAAACCACCCAAAAAAAGTCTCTGCCTCTCAGGAATTATAGTTCAGTTAGAAAACATCTTTCTAAGGGGAGTTAGCTGACACTTCAGTTCTAAGAGAAATAAACTATGGGCTGTCATGAGGTCATCACAAAGATGACTTTGCCACATGGTTAGCCTTTCTTAGGAAGTGAACATAGAGTAAGGTCAATTTTTAAAAGGACCTTTTCTGGATAATGAGACATGGTTGAGTGACTGCTGTGTTGTAGATTTAGAATTCTGCTGGCATAATGGATCATGATACTGTTCTTGAAAAGTTGCTACTACACCGGAGACCTGAAAGTTATTTGAGCTTTTTTTGCTACTCTCGGAAATCAGATTTACTGACATTTAAAACATTTTCTATGATTGACATTATTATTATTATTATTTTTTAATATAAACTTATTGTTTAATTTAGTAGTTAGCATCCTATTTTGCTCTCACATAACAGGAAAGTGCCATTGAATGTTATCTTTAATCCAGCAATAAGCAGTTCTTGTATTTTACCAATTTTTAATTTTAACAATGATGTAGAGAGAGACATCAGCTTCCTTATAACTCATGACATTTGCCTTCACAGATCCATACTCACTTTAGACAAAGAATTAGAAAATAAGAGGCTTAACAAACCTCCAAAGTTTCAAAGTTTGTGGTAATCATTATATGCTATTTTCTTGAAATTCTCTTTGTCCAGTCCTATCATCTCTTCTATGATTTGATTGGTAGAATAATAATGAGGATATTTACATTATTCTTTTTTCATTCTCTTCCTCTTGGTGATATTTCAATGACCCCTATTTTAAAAGAAAGCATATGAAAAACATGATCTTAAAGGTTTGAATTGCAAACTAAAAATTTCAGTTTCATCCATGAAAATAGCTCTTACCATTCTTCTCATAATCAGGAAGCATTCAAGGATAAATTGTTGGCACCCATTAAAATAAAAGCTCCAGTCAGCTTTCTAATCTTCATATGAGTATTTAAACATTAGCATCTACTTAAAATGAATTAGCCACTTATTTTATAGCAGTTGCTGTTGCCAGCTCTTGCTCTAAGAACCTTACGAATGATTTTGTTATAATATCCATATCAACTCAATGAGCTAGGTACAATTATTAGTCTCATTTTACAGATGAGGAAATTAAAGCAAAGAGATGTCAAATGACTTACCCAGTGCTCCACAGGCAACAAGTGCCTTTATCTCTATCCCGTGCCATTTTCTCATACAGCTTTTCATGTCTAATATATGGATACACAAATCCTTAAGCTCTCCACTATCTGGCCCAGCTCAGAAGCAAGATCCAGAAAGCATTAGGTGTTAATGACTGAAGGACATATATTGCTCCAATTATTTTAGGTTTCCTTTTTACCCTATTTTAAACAATAAGAAAATGATCATATTGAACACTGACCCTTTCTAAAATAGACTTCATTACTGTGTCTGATGCCAGGCCTTTCTTTTATTGGTGTATGCTCTAAGAAACAACTTCATAGATTTGTCGCTGTATTTGACATGACAATGCTACTGAGGGCTTTGTCTACTGTATTACTTTGTCTCACATTGTAAAGACCTGAGTGAAGAACATCTTTTAAAATTTAGTGATAAGAAAGGGATTTGCTCTCACTGATAATCTCCCTGCCTTTTTCAACAGTCATTTACAACTGTCTCTATTTCTCTTTCACTTTGGTTACCAGGAATAACATATTTAGTTTAGTCAAATATGTGTCTTAGAGTCAAATATGAAGCTCAGTATTAAAAATGTTTTAAAGTAGGTTCTTACAGTCTACATTTTTATATTTTATTTTTCTATTTTATACTCTCTACTTCCCTTCTCTTTATGTCTTGGCTTCCTATTTCAGGTTGTATTTTCCCTGCTCCAGATTTTTACTAACATTTTATCTCCCCTTTGAATGTTTTACGTAAACCACCTCAAATCTCTTGTAGAATAAGATAGAGACAATTTTGTGTCCCCAAACCCCAGGGAAGCAAGGAAGCAAAAGGCATGGTCTCTGATTTTATGAAGCTCAGACATGATTGGGAATACAGCACAGGATGCAGAAGCAAATTCACCTTGGGAATATCACAAGTGGTATAGATTGAAAAAATGCTGTAGGAGTTTTGCATGAGGTCTGGGACAGTTGGAAAACACTTAAGAAGAACTAGAAACTACACTGGCCATTGAAGAAAGGCTAGAACTTCAGTAAGAGTAGTATCGAAAGAAGGTTTTTAAGAAAGGAAAATGTATTGAACCAAGATGTTAATGGGAATCTGGCTTATTCAGATAACAATGGCAGAAGATTGTTAATTGTCAGCTCCAACATCCATTCTCATCTCTCCCTCAATTGCTGAACTTCAGTTTTATTTCAGAGCAGCCATGTAACCAGATAAAAGACGATGTTTTCCATTTCTGCTTTGAAACCAGGTTAATCAAAGTAATCTGCTTTTGCCAGTGAAATATAAGCACAAAGTGTTGTGTCATTCTGTGGGACTTTGAGAAAGTCTCGTTAAAGAGAGGAAGTTTGCTCTTCTTTTCTCCTTCTACCATCCTACTGCTTGACGCCCAAGGAGCTCAATGAGCGTCTTAGACCCTGAGGATAAAGAGGACACTCAGAATGATGGAGCAGAATGCTGGGAGCAGGTTGACCATAGCTGAATATAGTGCCTACCTTATAAAACCATTTAGCTAGAGTAGAGAATTTATACAGAGCATAATGAAAAATTGTAGGTCAGAGCTAATGTTCAGCAAACAATTATGAGCTTTATTTTATTACAATAGGAAATATATATATATATATATTTTTGAGACAGGGTATCACTCTGTCACTCAGGCTGAAGTGCAGTGGCACAATCTCGGCTCACTGCAGCCTTGACCTCTTGGGCCAAGTGATCCTCCCACGTCAGCCCCACCAAGTAGCTGGGACTACAGGCATGTGCCACTACACACAGTTAACTTCAAAATTTTTTTTAGAGATGTGGTTTTGTCATGTTGCCCAGGCTGGTTTTGAACTCCTGAGAGCTCAAGTGATCTACCCGTCTTGAACTCCCAAAGGGCTGAAATTAGATTTTATTTCAAGCAAGAATGTAAAAAATATCAAGATGAATATTATTATTATTATTTTTTTCAATTTGCGACTTGGCAAGATGAGATTGGTGATTAATCTCTTAAAACATTACAGGTGTGAGCCACCGTGCCTGGCCTATAGGAAATAAATATATATGATCACATATGTGATTTTTCAAGAAAAAGTTTCTAAGCCATTTTATTCAGCTAATTAAACTTGTATGAATTTTTTGAGTGCAATTACATGTTGTATACCAACTAAGCATATTTGTATTGATGATAAATACGGAAATATGTACCTACTCTGTGTTATTTATTTATTTATTTTTTGAGACGGCGTCTCACTATGTCACCCAGGCTGGAGGGCAGTGGTGTGATCTCGGCTCACTGCAAGCTCCCCTCCCGGGTTCATGCCGTTCTCCTGCCTCAGCCTTCCGAGTAGCTGGGACTACAGGCGCCCGCCACTGCGCCTGGCTAACTTTCTGTATTTTTAGTAGAGATGGGGTTTCACCGCGGTCTCGATCTCCTGTCCTAGTGATCTGCCCGCCTTGGCCTCCCAAAGTGCTGGGATTACAGGTGTGAGCCACCGTGCCCAGTCTTTGTGTTTACTATTACTATAAAAACATTTTATAAAAGGATAGAAGATAAATTTAAAATAATTTTTGTTTTCAAAGTTTTAATAACAGCTAAGGAAATCAGAAATATGAGTTCAATGAAAAATGTTTTTTTCTTAAGTTTATAAATGTAAACTTTAGTTTAATAACTCGTTATTAAAGAACAGATTAAAAACCAAAAATTTTAACAATACTGTTACATTTTAAATTTAAATTTAACTAAAGGAAACTCTACAAAAATGCTATACAAAAAGTTATTTAGAAATCTTAAACATTGCCGGGCGCGGGCGCAGTGACTTGCACCTGTAATCCTAGCACTTTGGGAGGCCGAGGCAGGTGAATCATGAGGTCAAGAGGTCAAGAGTTCAAGACCAGCCTGGCCAACATAGTGAAACACTGTCTCTACTAAAAATACAAAATTAGCCGGGCGTGGTGGCGGGCGCCTCTAATCCCAGCTACTCAGGAGGCTGAGGCAGGAGAATTGCTTGAACCCGGGAGGCAGAGGTTGCAGTGAGTCAAAATCATGCCACTGCACACCAGTCCTGGCAACAGTGCAAGACTCCATCTCAAAAAAAAAAAGAAAAAGAAAAAAGAAAAAAAAAGTAAACATTAAAATGATTTATACGTTATATAAAAGATATTAAAAACTCATTATCAGGGAAATTAGATTTTATTTCAACCAAGAATATAAAAAAATCAAAATGAATATTATTTTTTCAATTTGCAATATTGCAAGCTGAAATTTATGATTAGTTGTTAAAACATTATTTTTGTTGAGCAATTAGAAATCACTGTATTTGCTTTAGAAAACCTATTAAAGAGATTTTATTTGTTGTAAATGGAAGGAAGACGAGAAGACATATTTTTGAAGTTTCCCAATTTGGTGGTATTTCATGTCTAAATGAGTAAAGATTTTCCTTTTCATAACTATTTGACTCTTTGTTTTAAAGCCAGGTATATCATTCCAGGTTTCTTCTGCAGGTGCCAGAAAAGTAAATGAATAGTACTTCTGCTATAAAATCTTCTTCCCTTTCTGAAGAATTACCTTAGAGCAGTAGGTCACCAGCTGGGAGAGATATCAAACACAAATATGCCAGGAAAACGAAGTTTCACAGTCATCCAATTGGAAGCAAACGTTTTGTGGGAATCAGGTAGTTTTCTTGCTGATTTCCTAATTCTTGGTAATGTTCTCTCATGGTAATGTTATAGCAAATTGTTACGAGATGGCATTACAGAGTGATTTAGAATATCATACAGCTAAATTTGGTTATGGCAGCAAAAATGTTCTGCATTTAAAAAATGTTATAACTAATTACTAATAAATAAAGTAACTAATCAAGCTAGACTTATCCAGGGCTTTTAACACTTCAAATTGTTCATTCTAAATTATAATTATATAAGAAACAAAATATGTAAGGTTATCATGAATTATCTCTATGTTGCAAAGCAAGAGTAAACAGTAAACTAAATCTAGGTATTCACAGGAATAAGTTTAAAAATTTGGATTGCTTGAAGATGTTATGCAAAGCTAAGTTTATAAAAAATATTTCCATAGCAGTGTTGCTATTTACAGAAGATGAAAAATCAACTCACAACTGGTAGATGGTCTTAGAATGTTAAGAAAGGAAGGAAAGAAAACTTGGCAAATTCACTCTCACTAGGATCAGCTTCCTAGCTTTATAGAAGTTTGGACTCAAATATAAACTTGAGAACTTTAAGGATGTATTATCAGATAAATAACTAACACCGAAGCCTTTTCCAGTTCCATGCTTGAAACTACATCTTGAGAAACTAGAAAGAAATATTTAAAATCTAATATAATTTACTTATTTCCTGTTTCATAGGATGTATAATAAATATATATTATATAATTTATATTATGCATAGCATATGGTATTAAATCATATATATTTGGAATGTAAAATTGCTGAAATCTTTCCCTCCATTATTTCCTGTCTTCTTTCTTTTCTTTTTAATCTTCATTGTTAATTATTTCGAAATATTGATGACTAAGAAGTTTACCAGTTTTATATGAAATATAACTTAAAAATTACAGTATTAGAAGGTGTAGGGTCAAAAGTATGGCAGGTAGATAGATATGGGAAATGAATTGATTTAAAACAGGAGAAGTTTAGCCTAAGGTTCAGACCAAGGTTTGTTATGGTTCAATGGAGGGAGAACATAGTTGTGACACATGAAGGAAGGCTTGTAGATGAGAGAGAATTAATGGCCTATGTGAAAACAAGTAAGTGAATTAGAATAAGAATGTCAAGCAGAAGGTCTGGAAGCTACCTTGAACCACCCTTGAAATCTCTTGCATTTCATTCAAATCACTGAGCTCTGAGACTCCCTGAACTCACAATTCCATAAATTTTGTATTCTGTGTCTACATGTCTGATCCAAATCACTCTCTTTCTTCTTTTTCTTAGTAATATTAGCAAATGAGAGCTTATCAGGGTAGTGATGGTGATGGGTCAGTCTGTGATAATTTCTACGAAGAGTGGATTAAGGAGCTGAGTTGTTTAACCTGGGAAAAAAACTAAGGGCAAAGTAAGTTTGCTGTGTTCAATTCCTGGAAGAACTTTTACTGGAAATTCAAGTGGATTGTTTCATGTTTCAGAAAGAATAACTAGAAAAAATCTTGACTCTAATAAATAGCATGTGAGTCATTAGATTCTTTTTTTTCTTCCAAAAAAGAACAGTCTCCCTTATAAATTGTGTTTCTCATCACCAGTGGTTCAACCAGATGTATCGAAGGCAGATTGTAATGGATGGCTGCAAAGTAGGACTCTTTGATTCTGTGCTTTTCGTGTACACATCACCAGTCAAGAAGGGGCAGACTGCCTCCTCAAGTGGATCCCTGATCCCTGACCCCCGAGCAGCCTAACTGGGAGGCACCCCCCAGTAGGGGCAGACTGACATCTCACACGGCCGGGTACTCCTCTGAGACAAAACTTCCAGAGGAGCGATCAGACAGCAGAATTTGTGGTTCACGAAAATCCGCTGTTCTGCAGCCACCGCTGCTGGTACCCAGGCAAACAGGGTCTGGAGTGGACCTCTAGCAAACTCCAACAGACCTGCAGCTGAGGGTCCTGTCTGTTAGAAGGAAAACTAACAAACAGAAAGGACATCCACACCAAAAACCCATCTGTACGTCACCATCATCAAAGACCAAAAGTAGATAAAACCACAAAGATGGGGAAAGAACAGAGCAGAAAAACTGGAAACTCTAAAAAGCAGAGTGCCTCTCCTCCTCCAAAGGAATGCAGTTCCTCACCAGCAACGGAACAAAGCTGGATGGAGAATGACTTTGACGAGCTGAGAGAAGAAGGCTTCAGACGAACAAACTACTCCGAGCTACAGGAGGAAATTTGAACCAAAGGCAAAGAAGTTGAAAACTTTGAAAAAAATTTAGAAGAATGTATAACTAGAATAACCAATACAGAGAAGTGCTTAAAGGAGCTGATGGAGCTGAAAGCCATGGCACAAGAACTACGTGATGAATGCAGAAGCCTCAGGAGCCGATGCGATCAACTGGAAGAAAGGGTATCAGTGATGGAATATGAAATGAATGAAATGAAGCGAGAAGGGAAGTTTAGAGAAAAAAGAATAAAAAGAAACGAACAAAGCCTTCAAGAAATATGGGACTATGTGAAAAGACCAAATCTACGTCTGATTGGTGTACCTGAAGTGATGGGGAGAATGGAACCAAGTTGGAAAACACTCTGCAGGATATTATCCAGGAGAACTTCCCCAATCTAGCAAGGCAGGCCAACATTCAGATTCAGGAAATACAGAGAACGCCACAAAGATACTTCTCAAGAAGGGCAACTCCAAGACATAATTGTCAGAGTCACCAAAGTTGAAATGAAGGAAAAAATGTTAAGGGCAGCCAGAGAGAAAGGTCGGGTTACCCACAAAGGGAAGCCCATCAGACTAACAGCAGATCTCTCGGCAGAAACTCTGCAAGCCAGAAGAGAGTGGGGGCCAATATTCAACATTCTTAAAGAAAAGAATTTTCAGCCCAGAAGTTCATATCCAGCCAAACTAAGCTTCATAAGCGAAGGAGAAATAAAATACTTTACAGACAAGCAAATGCTGAGAGATTTTGTCACCGCCAGGCCTGCCCTAAAGGAGCTCCTGAAGGAAGCACTAAACATGGAAAGGAAAAACCAGTACCAGCCACTGCAAAATCATGCCAAATTGTAAAGACCATCGAGGCTAGGAAGCGAGCAAAATAACCAGCTAACATCAAAATGACAGGATCAAATTCACATATAACAATATTAACTTTAAATGTAAATGGACTAAATGCTCCAATTAAAAGACACAGACTGGCAAATTGGATAAAGAGTCAAGACCCATCAGTGTGCTGTATTCAGGAAACCCATCTCACGTGCAGAGACACACACAGGCTCAAAATAAAAGGAGGGAGGAAGATCTACCAAGCAAATGGAAAACAAAAAAAGGCAGGGGTTGCAATCCTAGTCTCTGATAAAACACTTTAAACCAACAAAGATCAAAAGAGACAAAGAAGGCCATTACGTAATGGTAAAGGGATCAATTCAACAAGAAGAGCTAACTATCCTAAATATATATGCACCCAATACAGGAGCATCCAGTTTCATAAAGCAAGTCCTGAGTGACCTACAAAGAGACTTAGACTCCCACACAATAATAATGGGAGACTTTAACACCCCACTGTCAACATTAGACAGATCAACGAGACAGAAAGTTAACAAGGATACCCAGGAATTGAACTCAGCTCTGCACCAAGGAGACCTAATAGACATCTACAGAACTCTCCACCCCAAATCAACAGAATATACATTTTCTTCAGCTCTGCACCACACCTATTCCAAAACTGACCACATAGTTGGAAGGAAAGCTCTTCTCAGCAAATGTAAAAGAACAGAAATGATAACAAACTATCTCTCAGACCACAGTGCAATCAAACTAGAACTCAGGATTAAGAAACTCACTCAAAACCACTTAACTACATGGAAACTGAACAACCTGCTCCTGAATGACTACTGGGTACATAACGAAATGAAGGCAGAAATAAAGATGTTCCTTGAAACCAACGAGAACAAAGGTGCAACATACCAGAATCTCTGGGACACATTTAAAGCAGTTGTAGAGGGAAATTCATAGCACTAAATGCCCACAAGAGAAAGCAGGAAAGATCCAAAATTGACACCCTAATATCACAATTAAAAGAACTAGAGAAGCAAGAGCAAACACATTCAAAAGCTAGCAGAAGGCAAGAAATAACTAAAATCAGAGCAGAACTGAAGGAAATAGAGACACAAAAAACCCTTCAAAAAATTAATGAATCCAGGAGGTGGTTTTTCGAAAGGATCAACAAAATTGATGGAGCACTAGCAAGAGTAATAAAGAAGGAAAGAGCAAAGAATCAAATAGACACAATAAAAAATGATAAAGGGGATATCACCACCGATCCCACAGAAATTCAAACTACCATCAGAGAATACTACAAACACCTCTACGCAAATAAACTAGAAAATCTAGAAGAAATGGATAAATTCCTCGACATATACACACTCCCAAGACTAAACCAGGAAGAAGTTGAATCTCTGAATAGACCAATAACAGGCTCTGAAATTGTGGCAATAATCAATAGCTTACCAACCAAAAAGAGTCCAGGACCAGATGGATTCACAGCCGAATTCTACCAGAGGTACAAGGAGGAAGTGGTACCATTCCTTCTGAAACTATTCCAATCAATAGAAAAAGAGGGAATCCTCCCTAACTCATTTTATAAGGCCAGCATCATCCTGATACCAAAGCCAGGCAGAGACACAACCAAAAAAGAGAATTTTAGACCAATATCCTTGATGAACATTGATGCAAAAATCCTCAATAAAATACTGGCAAACCGAATCCAGCAGCACATCAAAAAGCTTATCCACCATGATCAAGTGGGCTTCATCCCTGGGATGCAAGGCTGGTTCAATATATGCAAATCAATAAATGTAATCCAGCATATAAACAGAACCAAAGACAAAAACCACATGATTATCTCAATAGATGCAGAAAAGGCCTTTGACAAAATTCAACAACCCTTCATGCTAAAAACTCTCAATAAATTAGGTATTGATGGGACGTATCTCAACATAATAAGAGCTATCTATGACAAACCCACAGCCAATATAATACTGAATGGGCAAAAACTGGAAGCATTCCCTTTGAAAACTGGCACAAGACAGGGATGCCCTCTCTCACCACTCCTATTCAACATAGTGTTGGAAGTTCTGGCCAGAGCAATCAGGCAGGAGAAGGAAATAAAGGGTATTCAATTAGGAAAAGAGGAAGTCAAATTGTCCCTGTTTGCAGACGACATGATTGTATATCCAGAAAACCCCATTGTCTCAGCCCAAAATCTCCTTAAGCTGATAAGCAACTTCAGCAAAGTCTCAGGATACAAAATCAATGTACAAAAATCACAAGCATTCTTATACACGAATAACAGACAAACAGAGAGCCAAATCATGAGTGAACTCCCATTCACAATTGCTTCAAAGAGAATAAAATACCTAGGAATCCAACTTGCAAGGGATATGAAGGACCTCTTCAAGGAGAACTACAAACCACTGCTCAAGGAAATAAAAGAGGATACAAACAAATGGAAGAACATTCCATGCTCATGGGTAGGAAGAATCAATATCGTGAAAATGGCCATACTGCCCAAGGTAATTTATAGATTCAATAGCATTCCCATCAAGCCACCAATGACTTTCTTCACGGAATTGGAAAAAACTACTTTAAAGTTCATATGGAACCAAAAAAGAGCCCGCATCGCCAAGTCAATCCTAAGCCAAAAGAACAAAGCTGGAGGCATCATGCTGCCTGACTTCAAACTATACTACAAGGCTACAGTAACCAAAACAGCATGGTACTGGTACCAAAACAGATATATAGACCAATGGAACAGAACAGAGCCCTCAGAAATAATGCCGCATATCTACAACCATCTGATCTTTGACAAACCTGAGAAAAACAAGCAATGGGGAAAGGATTCCCTATTTAATAAATGGTGCTGGGAAGACTGGCTAGCCATATGTGGAAAGCTGAAACTGGATCCCTTCCTTACACCTTACAGAAAAATTAATTCAAGATGGATAAAGACTTAAACATTAGACATAAAACCATAAAAACCCTAGAAGAAAACCTAGGCATTACCATTCAGGACATAGGCATGGGCAAGGACTTCATTTCTAAAACACCAAAAGCAATGGCAACAAAAGACAAAATTGACAAATGGGATCTAATTAAACTAAAGAGCTTCTGCACAGCAAAAGAAACTACCATCAGAGTGAACAGGCAACCTACAAAATGGGAGAAAATTTTCGCAACCAACTCATCTGACCAAGGGCTAATATCCAGAATCTACAATGAACTCAAACAAATTTACAAGAAAAAAACAACCCCATCAAAAAGTGGGTGAAGGACATGAACAGACACTTCTCAAAAGAAGACATTTATGCAGCCAAAAAACACATGAAAAAATGCTCACCATCACTGGCCATCAGAGAAATGCAAATCAAAACCACAATGAGATACCATCTTACACCAGTTAGAATGGCGATCATTAAAAAGTCAGGAAACAACAAATGCTGGAGAGGATGTGGAGAAATAGGAACACTTTTACACTGTTGGTGGGACTGTAAACTAGTTCAACCATTGTGGAAGTCAGTGTGGTGATTCCTCAGGGATCTAGAACTAGAAATACCATTTGACCCAACCATCCCATTACTGGGTATATACCCAAAGGACTATAAATCATGCTGCTATAAAGACACATGCACACGTATGTTTATTACAGCACTATTCACAATAGCAAAGATTTGGAACCAACCCAAATGTCCAACAATGATAGACTGGATTAAGAAAATGTGGCACATATACACCATGGAATACTATGCAGCCATAAAAAATGATGAGTTCATGTCCTTTGTAGGGACATGGATGAAATTGGAAATCGTCATTCTCAGTAAACTATCGCAAGGACAAAAAACCAAACACCGCATATTCTCACTCATAGGTGGGAATTGAACAATGAGAACACACGGACACAGGAAGGGGAACATCACACTCTGGTGACTGTTGTGGGGTGGGGGGAGGGGAGAGGGATAGCATTAGGAAATATACATAATGCTAAATGATGAGTTAATGGGTGCAGTACACCAGCATGGCACATGTATACATATGTAACTAACCTGCACATTGTGCACATGTACCCTAAAACTTAAAGTATATATAAAAAAAAAAGAACCCCTATCTCTTCTTCATCCATCCCTCTGCCACCAAGAAAATGTGTTTAATGCTTCTCTTCCCCGACAAACTACCTTCCAGTCACTGGCTGCTCCCTACCCACACTGAGGGTAACCCTTATCCTGTCTCTTACAAATATGGGTTAGCTTTGCCTGTTTTTTAAAAATTTAAATGGATTCATTCAAAGCATTCTTTTGTAACTGGCTTTTGCTCGATGATACTTGTGCGAGTCATCCTGTTTTGTTTAGTTGTAAATGATTAATTCTTATTGCTGTACATATAGTGCTTCATTGTGTGAATATGATACACTTTATTGCACTGTTGATGAGCATTTGGGTAGTTTTCAGTTTGATGCTATTTGAATAATGGTATAACAAGCATTCTATTAAGTATCTTGTTATTGAACATATGTACACATTTGTACTGGAAATATATGTAGGAGAGAATTGCTGGGCCATGGGGTATACCTATGTTCAGCTGTAGTAGGTACCGTAAAGTAGTTTTCAAAGTGATTTTATCCATTTACGTTTATACAAGCAATGTCAGAGAATTCTGGTTGCTCTATACCCTTGTCAGCATTTACTGTTGTCACTATTTGTAATTTTAGCTGTGCTGATGGATGTTTTGTGGTCAGAGTGATGGTTTAAAATCATGATTATATCTTTTCTGTTTTAAAAACACTCTCCCATGGCTTCTAATTTAACCTAGGATAAAATCCAAGCTTCTTACCATAGTTTACAGACCTCTGTATAATCTAGCCACTGCTTATTCCTGATTTCACTTTATATCAGTCTCCCTTGTTCTGTGGATTCCAGATCTGCAGCCTTTACTTCTTTTCAAAGTTAACTTTGGAAATTTTGCATTAGGTTTTTGTCTCACCTTTTCACTTATTCAGCCTTTAATTTTTAATGTTATAATGGTTTTTTAAAAAACTGATCACTGGGCAAATATAAGGAGTCAAGATAAATTAAGGTGATATGATTTGAAAAGCTCTCTTTGGTTGAGGTATTCTCAAAGTTTGAGAACAGTAAGTCCTTTAAAATCACTATTTTGTTTTCCCTTTGGATTTAGGCTTAGGCTTTGATATTAGCGATGATCAAAGAATACGTTTCCTGGCAAGGAGGAGAAAAAACGTTCCTCAACATCCTTTTGGAATCACTGAGATTGAATAAATGTTGACATTGATTCAAGCCCACATTCTGATCTGCAGACATTTCTTTCCCAAACAGAGCTAGGAGGAAGAGTACATTTTCTTTTATGGAAGACTGCATGATTTGAGTACTGACAGTTTAAATACTGTACACTATGATTTATTGAGAAATGGAAAGCACATTTATTATTTTTGCAAATCCTTTATCTTTGGCATGGCTTTTATAAATCACTCTTGTCATGCACTATGAAAGAACTGTTAGCTGTTTCACTTTTACAGTTTCCATTGTCAGATGTTTTAAAATTGCAGTTGACTATATATTTGTTGAAAGGAAAAAACTGACATGATCTTGTACCTTTCACTTCTTGTAGCAGTCCTGGTTTTACATAGATTAAAGGCCATTATGGCTGTAGCATATTATGCTAGAAGTAAAATAATGATTGTAAAAGCTTTAATTTTGTTTTATTTTATATTATTACAGACTGTCAAAGGGCTAAACAGAGATATGGAGTAGCCATTAATATGTATATTAAATGAGAATATTACATAAATTTGGGAAGATCAACTTATTTTTTGTGACAATGTTAATCTTAAATCTTAATGCCATAATATATATTAGATTATATCATAATTCAAATATTTGTAGACTCTTTTGGTGTACTTGCCTTATTAAAAAAAAAAGAGTTGTCAAACTGTTGTAGTGTTTCTTTGAGAATCCTGCACATCCAGTGAGAATGAAATAACAGAAGGATGCCAAACTTATCTTCTCAAAATTTACAGGAAAGAAAATCCTACAAAATGATATACATCAATGATAAATTATTTTCAACTCAAACTGTTATAAGAATATGAAGAACTATGTTAGGAGAAGAATGGATTACCCCAAACATATTTTGTACTTACTAATTAAACTTTGAAATAACAGATTTTATAACAATTTATAAAGAAAAGTTCTTAAAGTTTTGTGGCTATGGCAGTTAAAATTTCAAGAGAAAACTTATGATTGCTATAGCTGCCAGCTACTTTCAGTAGTTGATGATGAAAGATTTGTAAGATTTGCTCAAGCTATGGATGTTTTATAAAATTCTCTCTAGGAAATACGCTACTAAAAGTTGTTTTCTGAATAATATTCTTCTGTGCATGGAGACATTTAGATACTTTTTTATTTTATTTATTTATTTTTATTTTATTATTTTTTTTTTTGAGATAGGATCTTGCTCTGTTGCCTAGGCTAGAGTGCAGTGGCACAATTTTGGCTCACTGAAATCTTTGCCTCCCGGGTTCAAGCCATCTTCCCACCTCAGCCTCCCAAGTAGCTGGGACTACCAGTGCATGACACCATACCTGGCTTAGTTTTGTATTTTTTGTATAGATGGGGTCTCATCATGTTCCCCAGGCTGGTCTTGAACTCCTAGGCTCAAGCGATCTGCCCACCTTGGCCTCCCAAAGTGCTAAGATTACAGGTGTGAGCCACTGTGCCAGCCTAGAGACATTTTTAAATGGGCCAGAATCTATAAACAGTGATTGCCGAAATAATCTAGAGATGACAGTGCAGAGAAATTATATTCAGACAATAATATAAAAATTTAGAAAAGGAAGCACTAGAATTTTTAATGATCTGAAATAAATATTTTTCATAAAATTTAATGTATTCTTTTTTTGTTTGTTTTTGATACACAGTCACTCTGTCACCCAGGCTGGAGTGCAGTGGCGCAATCTCCACTCACTGCAACCTCCACCACTCGGGATCAAGTGATTCTCCCGGCTAATTTTTGTATTTTTAGTAGAGACAGGGTTTTCCATGTTGGCCAGGCTGGTCTTGAACTCCTGACCTCAGGTGATCCACCCGCCTCGGCCTCCCAGAGTGCTGGGATTACAGGCATGAGCCACCGTGCCCAGCCTTGTTTATTCTAATTCCAGGTGTTCTCTCCATGATGATAATACTTGGCTTTGGGTAAATATCAATTCTACCATTCAGCTTTCAGTGAAAATGTGTATTCACTGCATCACCAATATTTATTTGTTCGTTAACAATATACATGTACTATGGTCCTAGTGTTTAAGTACCAGGCTTACTATATGAAGTACCTAATATATTATAAAATAAATGGAGAAATAGAAATTGAAAAGGCTGAGATGAAGATGGCATGAAAATATTTTAAAATGTCATATTTCTAGTTATGGCTTCTGAAGCACATTAGACAATATTTTAAGAAATAAAATTAGGGCAGTGCATTCATCATAAATGAAAGTTCATGTAAATTTATTTTATAGTCTCCATAATTTCAAAAAGTTTAAAGGGCTCATTGGACTCATTGCTTTCAATTCCCAATATGGCCATTGAGGAACATTTCCTAACAGGAGGGTTAGCTTCCTTGTTTTCTGATTGTTTGCTGGTGCTTGCATCATTATTACACTGTCTTTAATATTTAATTTATTTATAGGAGTATTTTTAAGACACTTGTGCATTTTCTGAGAATAAGTTTAGTTAACGTTATATAGAATAATTTGTAAACCAATTTAACTGCTTACAAGTAAGCTGAAAAGTCACGATATCCTGGCTGCCTGTGGCTCTCTCTTCCTCTCTCACCACCCCAACAGCCAAATTATCTTTCAGATCTCAGCCTCATTGCCATATTTTCTTTGGTGGATCTTTGGTGGGAAATTTTAGATGGTTTAAATAGTTATTTCCAAAGGTTTTTCTTGCTCCATGTTTGTAGCTACCATCTCAAATAATTTCAATATGGTCAGTTCTGATTTTCTTTTGTCAGATCTTATGTACATCACTCCCTTCATTTTTATTGTTGATTTTCTTCCAATGAGTTTTTTTGTTTCCCTCTTCAATTCACCAATGCACACAGTTCTAATTATCCATCCAAGAGTAGATTATGATTATCTTAAGTCAAAAGAATGCCACTCTTTTTTTTTTTTTTTTTTTTGAGATGGAGTTTCCCTCTGTCTCCAGGCTGGAGTGCAGTGGCGACATCTCGGCTTACTGCAACCTCTGCCTCCCGGGTCCAAGCGATTCTCCTGCCTCAGCCTCCTGAGTAGCCGGGATCGCAGGTGCCTGCCACCATATCTGGCTAATTTTTGTATTTTTAGTAGAGACACGGGTTTCATCATGTTGGCCAGGCTGGTCTCCAACTCCTGACCTCAGGTGATTCGCCTGCCTCAGCCTCCCAAAGTGCTGGTATTATAGGCGTGACCCACCACGCCCAGCCAACAATGACATTCTTAAAGAATATTATCTTAAAAAATTCCTGATAACTAATAATGACATTTCAAACATTTTCTGAGAACATGTTCTGGGCAAAATTTTCTCAGTGTAAAATTATGCATTCTTAGTACATATTCTTAAATGTGAAGAAAGGGTTATGTGATTTTTAAGATTGTTGACGTTTTTCACTGCACTATAACATAAAAGACATTTAAAAAAAGAATTGGTTAATTTACATGAAAAAAAGAGGTTCATTTACATATATCAGGATTTACTAGTTATGGCAGGTGGCATCCACACCGATTAGAAGTTATTTTATTGTAGCTCCTGAAATCTTGATTCTGTTATCTTACTTCTATTATCAAACGCTCAGAGTATCTTGACAAAAACATTCACTGACAATGTGTTTGAATGATGTAATTAACTCAGGTAGCATGGAAAGCTGTTGTGAATTTAAGAAAAGCTTCATAAAATCCTTTTTTGGTTAAGATTCTATTTATTGTCTAGAGTGCCTCTGTCAACAGAAAGCTCTGAAGTCAGGGAATGTTTACTGTGAGTGCTACTGTAATTAAATTTGCCATTTGAGTCATTGCCCAGGAGTGATGTCAGGTAACAGATTACGTTTGTTCACATCTCTTTAGTTTATATGAGTATTATGAGACAGATATTACTGACAGGGCTTTATAGATTCAATATTTCAACTATTTCTCTGTTTACACTTTTGAAATGATGTCTTGAAATCCTGAGAAGATATCGATGAGATTGTGCAAATCCTTTTCAAAGAGTTTCCTCCAAATTTTATGGTGAATTACAGCTAAGGAAATACTGACTTTATTTTGCTAAATTATATTATGAAACCATATTTTTCTATGAACTGGCAGAATGAAGACATTTCTAAGGTAGCGATCCAACATTAGAAGATGAATGCCTTGGAAACTAATAATAATAATGACATGACTAAAAATAATGATAACATTATAAAACATTTTTGAAGGCTGTGCATGCATTATTTCCTTCGTATAACTCTATGAGTTAAATAATATTATATTCATTTTACAGATTATGAAGCTTTGAGAAAAAAGTTAACTAACTCGCCAAAGTTCACACAAGTAGAAGCGATGAAATAGGAACTCAAATCTAGGTCTGCTTAGTTTCAGAACCCACACCTTCACCACCTCACTAGATACTTCATTCCTGGAGATGATCAAGCCTGGTCCAGAAGATGGCTTGGCAAGGAGAGCTTAGAAAGGCTTCCAACATCAGATGGATGGTGAACCAAGTGAAGTAAAACTTTCAAGCCCTGAGAATATGTGATTCTATGTTTATATCAGTAAGAAATGTATTTTTATGTACCTTTAGACTTCAGAAGGGGAATCGTGACTGGAGTTTCATCAAAGATGGATTTAAAATTAGTTTTAATTTAAAGCACTAAAATGGAATATGAAATAGTTTAGAAAATTTGGTTTCCAAACAAATGATCTCTTTGAATTGTAGGTTAAATTTAGTCAAAGGAAAATGGTGTGACTCCTTTGAGAGATGCCTTCCTTCAGGCCCTCATGTCTCATCTAAGTATTATAGTCCTTTCTCTACTGGTCTACCTGCCTGGAGTTTTGTGCCTTGTAATAAACTCTCCACTATAAAGTTGAGTTATCTACTGAAATACAAACCTGATCCCGTAACCCCCCTGCCTA